>NC_064415.1:20595000-20907307 GCF_023375975.1 Astyanax mexicanus | reverse complement strand
CCTCTCTTGCCTGCAGAGTCGATCTGAATAGAAACCAAATTATGCGGTAAATATGGCACGTTAATGTCAAATAAGCTAATTGCCAATCAAGCCAACAGACCAAACCAAACACAGAGAAATGCCTGGAGGCTTTTAGGAAAAAAAGATACACGCCGTACTACCATTACCAGAACATGGATTCGGAACAAAATGCACAGCGTGAGCATTTGCTGCATGATTGTAGTTACAATCTGAATAAATCGGAGCTGTCAGGAGTACGCAGCTGTCAGGAGTTTATCTTTCAATCTTATCCGCAGTGCACCTGAAATCATTTAAACTTTCTTTAATTAATATTTAACTATTATCAGTGCCAAACCTAGAAAAAAGTAACTTTGTCCAATCATAATAAAAGACTTTCAAAGACTATATTTACATTAATATTAATACTGCTTAGAAGTTTTGCATGTGTACCCTAGCATTAGCATGGACTTGAGGAATAATGAAGAAAATGAATAAATGGGGAATTATTAAAAATAGAAATAAACAAAAAGTAAATAAATGTATTTCACTGTTCCTTCTAAAATAAATACACAAAATTATTTAATTATTAATTATTTAATGATTACATAGATTATAAACTATGTTTGTCTATATTGTATTTAGAATAATTTAAGCATATTTATTATATTTTTATTTTTGACTTTATGATGCACATTTGTTAATTTATTAATTAAAGCTGATGTTCGTAATTTTTGGGATTTAGGGCACCGAGCATGCGGAAGAATCATTTTAAACTGGGCGGGTGTGATGCGGTCTCACTTTAGAGCGGAAGAATCTGATTCCAGGTTATGTTTAGTTAGAGAGAAAGAGAGACAGAGAGAGAGAGAGAGAGAGCGTGCTCAGTCAGAAACTTTACTTTAACTACACACTTTGGTTTTACTATAAGTGAATGATCTACTGAGGTCTGAGTTTCCTCTTCTGAAGTCTCCATTGCTCCACCAGCCGCTCGCGTTCAGTAAAACTGAGCCGGATCCTCTTTTAGAGGCTGTACGTGTGACGTAATTAAGCAAAGACGCGTGACGTGGCCAGAAGAACTCCGGAGAAAAGCAATCCAACACCCCAGTTTTTAGAATGAATATATTAGGCTTAGCAGGGATGGTCGTTCCAGCACACTGGTACCACTATACACAATATTTTGTCCCTTCTCCACTCAGAAATGCTTCTGCTTCCCATTTATAAACAAAATAATACAGACTGACATAAAAAAATAAAAAAAATAAAAATAAAATAAATATATAAATAAAAAATAAAAAAATAAAAATTAAATAAATATATATATATATATATCTTTTATATATATATTAAAGTGTATGTTGCCATGTTTAGGTTTTAGACTCACTTTAAGGTTTTAAAGAGTAAAACACATCATGACTTTAAATAGATATCGGAATGGTTCCTTTGAACCATGCCGCTGTTGCTACATTTCACAAAAATACATAATCACACATCAGGCTACACCAAATGATTCTATTTACACCTCAATAAGATGATGAAACAGGCCATTTTTGGTCTTATTGGTCTATTTATCACAGAATGTGAGATTTTAAACAGACAGTAATGGTATGCTTTTACATTGTATAATGTTGGCATTAGACTCTTACACTTTTATGTTTTAAAGCCCCTACACTGTTAGACCTACATTGAGAGCTACATTTTATTCGGGGGTAATATTTCCCCTTACAAAGCATCAGACCAAGGCCTTTGTTTTTTAAAAAAGGAGGGCAGTGTCTTCGGGTTAGTACAATAACAGAGCCGCATGAGTGAAATTAGCAGCTGCAGTTCCTCTTTGGCTTCCGCTAACAGCTGAAGCAGATGTTTCCTAATAGAGAGAGAGAGAGGTGCTCTGCAAGGCTCACAATATGAAATAATGACGACTGGCCAAAGGCCACACATTTTCACTTCATCCACATGAACACTGAACTTTTCACAGCCGTGCGTCATGTAATTACTGACTTGCTTTAAAACAGAAAATTAGAAGAGCTCTGAGTTGGCTTTAATAACTAGATCTGACGTATAATTTTGAATTCTAATAAATGTGTTGCTCTGTGTGATGACACTATAATCTGCCAAAGGCACGATTCGCTTTTATTCGATTTCCTGGGATGTGGGACTTTTTCATTAAAACAAGAAAACGCAATCAATATTTCACCTGAACACCTCAGGTATGAATTCATGCATGTGTGTATGTGGGGAGGGGGTCATTTTAATAATATTCAGTTTCAAACCACTTAGCAAAACTGCTAGACATCAGCTTAGTAAAGAAATAAGGCATGACAGCCTTGTTTTCCTGTGAATTTACCATCATTTAGGCATGCGTTTCAGCTTGACATGAAGCAATGCGGTGTCAAAACTCATGAAAATATATGAAATACGAAAGGAAATAGAGAAATAAATAATTACATGTATTATTTATAAGCAATAGCATTTGTTAAAGGGAAACATCTTATTTATTTATAACATTATTTTATGAATGCCACAGTGTTTTTATATTCAGATGATGTGTCATGTGTATTGAGTTTCAGTCAATGACACTTCAGAACCAGAATTTCTTGTATATACTGTAATTTAAAGGTCATTACAATTACAGACATCTAACTAAACTAATTATAAACACTTTTACCATTTATATACAGTATTTTACTGAGCACACTAAGTAAACCACCACAGTGCAGGCTAGAAAAAGTAAGTGAACCTATACAATGCAGGTGCACACTTCAGGGGGGTTCCACCAGCCCCCGGTGGCACTACATATCAGACTGCTGTATACAGTGCAGGGAGTGAGGGAGTAAGCTTTTAAGGAAAGTAAACTTTTTACACTCCACTTGCATAATTAAAATAAAGAACCCAGTATCACTTATCACACATGATACTAGTTTATAACTTCGTAATAAACTTGCTGTTTCCAGCTGAAAAAAAAAACAGAAAAAAAACAAGCTGTACAGTACTAGGATAGTAACAATAGCTGACATAACTGTGGTTTTCTGGTCTCCATATTGCTCTGCCAGTGCCAATGTGTGATGGGTTTTATGGTAAACTATGAATGCTGTTTTCAACTTGTTTAATCTAAATATTGAACCTTAAATGAGCTGGTTAGATTATCTTTCTCATTTGTTTTGTGACTGTGATTTTGTGGCGACCATTTCTGCAGCAGCAGCACCAATAATTTTGTATAGAAAACCCTTAATACAGTGTCCTGACTGTTCTCTTTCTACTATAATTCAGGTTAGTTTTTTATCCTGAATTCATGAGCTGAATGAATTTGGGAACTGAATGTATGTCTCCTTGTACAGCGACAGGAAGCTTCCCTTGTCAGGTTCTGTATGCAATCATCCTGAAAGTCCTTGAGCTGCCAAAAGCCTATTCTATTTCCTATTTTTTGTTATTTTCTCTTGAGAATGGTTGGTGATGCTGATCTGTATGGTTTTACTCGGGTGGGATTTTGCTCTTGTACATTCTGTGCCCAAAAAATCTCAACTCGCTGCCTATTTTTCCTCCGCGGTGCGACACAATCCACCTTCGCAAGGGCAACAAGGCCGGATTCAAGCAGGATATGTTACACCCTCTACCGTGCGTCATTTTCTCATCTTAATTGAACCTGGCAGTTCACACTACGCTGTTGTACGACAACAACACAGGTGACAACTCTTCACACCTTTCTGCAAGAGTGTGCAATAAACTGGCCCAAATAGAACTGCAGTCGACAGCAAAAAAAAAAAAAACCGCGCCAAAAAGGGGCAACAATAAGGCAGCTGCGACTTTGAACTGTGCGTTTAGCAAAATAGATGTCCTCAGCAGAACGGGTTGCCCTCAATGGTATTCATTGTTCATGACTGAATATGAGTGCAGAGCATGTGCTATCAGCATGTGTGCGTGTGGCTCAGTTGTTTTCCAAGAATACGATCATGTGAACATGTGGCTTAACAAGTAAGAATGATGCCCTCAGGAGGAAGAAGGGAGAGGACATTTGAGAGAGAGAGAGATAGAGCAAGAGAGAGACATGGATATGGAATATGGATATGAGATATGGAAGACAGAGTGTGAAAGATAAAAGTGTAAATTATACAAGGATGTTTTGGCTTTTTTTTACTCCATTTTCCCCCCATTTTCTTCTGTTAGCAATGTTCTAGCTAGCAAAGCTGCTTGAAACAAAATTAGCCACATGCATCATTTCTTCTCCAATACTTGGTTTTGCGTCCCTTTGCCTTAATAACAGCATCAATCCTGTCAGGTACGTATTACACCAGTTTCACCAGAGCTCTTCTTCATTTTAGTCTACTCTTTCACTAACATCATGCTCTATATGCCAGCAGAACACTTTCCATGATGACATTCGTAGGTCATCTCTGTGTGTGACCGGTTCAACAGTAATGATGGAGCATTTTCACTGATAAGAAAGATCACCAGGTTGAACAGCATTGCTCAGCGCTCTCATCCTGGAGATCTACCTACCTGCAGGTTTCACCTCCAATCCTGTTCTTACACACCTCCTTCAGCTCATCAGAAACTTGTGAAGGCAGTAATTAGGTGGATTATGTGAGGCTCATTAGGGTATAGGCTAAAGGTATAGCTCCAGGAACAGGGTTGGTGACCACTGCTGTACAGAGAGTTGACGGTGTGAGGAAAGAAATCTCAAGGTGTAATCCTGAGATATACCTGACAGGAACAGATTGAAGTATTAGAAAAGACATGGCAGTTTTTTCATTCTAGTGAGCTGAGTTTTTAGCCAGATATCCTTTAGAGATAACTTATTTACTACAGAATTTACAGTAGTTTTTACTAATAGTAGCAGTATATTGTCATACAGACAGATAGACCAGCATACTGACAGATGGATGGAGATATAGACACAAGCAAACACACAGAATAAACTGATAAATTATAATGCGTAACGGATTATTAGGCGCATTATCAATAAACCTCTATTTTCTGGTCTTTTTTTACATGCAAGGCTCATTAGAGCAATGGATATTTATCTACACAGATTTCTCTCCTGAAAACTGTATATTTGAGTAAAGCACTTCTATTTATTTACAGCAAGCTTAGAATTCCAGTATTTTGTCCAAGGGTGAGCAGCACTAGCCAGCTGTGGTTAGCATTGCTAGTCAGCCCCGGTTAGCAGCGCTAACCAGCCACGGTTAGCAGCGCTAACCAGCCACGGTTACCAGCGCTAGTCAGCCCCGGTTAGCAGCACTAGCCAGCCCTGGTTTGCAGCGCTAGCCAGCCCCGGTTAGCAGCGCTAGCCAGCCGTGCTAGTAAATACCATTCGATAGCGGTAGACTGTGGAACCCTAAGTGTTCCAATAAGCCATAGCGCTATCAGTTAGCGGTTCATCCCGTGTAGTTTGTTTTAATATGGTAAATGTGCAGAACACCGTCTAATATACTTACCTCTGGACGGCAAAAGAGCTAGCGCTGCGGTTAGCGGCTAATGCTAATTCTGCAGCACTGGACAAACTTCATTGAACCTCACCTATAGTCTGACAGCAATATGGCCCATGCAAAGTTTAGGCACTACAGAGTCATGCTTTATTAAGATGTACTTTGTCAAATATGGCAACACACTTGTAATAAGAAAAATCTTTCACTTCTTCTTCTTGTGTCTAGATGTTATTTTATTATAAAATGCAATTCCTTTTTCATTTCAAACATTGCTTTGTTAATTGTGTTAAATTATTGCCTAGAAAAGTCTGTGTCTAATAAGTGAATTGGAGTGGCTTAATTCTAACAAATCCACAGGGTAGTTAAAACATTTTTACCAACACAGTTTACTGAGAACTGTTCCTCTGTCTTATCTTTAGTTCCTCTGAAGAGGCTAATGTTCTAATGAGAGAGGTCAGAGCCTCCAAGCCCTCTATAATTTGCACCCTGCAGAGAGACAGACAGAAAATCCCCTTTCCCATTTACACAGGAATAATGGAAGTAGGTTAAATAAGAACACGATCTAAAATCAATTTAGATTAGGCAACCATGTTTAACATACGTGAGTTGAACACACAGATGGAATGTGGCCACTGCCTTTACTTCATATGTGCATTAAACTAGGGGTGTGCCATATCTTATCGTACACAGTAATAATGCCACATTGTTCTTTACTGTTTTTAGCAAAAGAAAAATTCAGACTGTTTTCATTTCCCATTATATATATATCTACTAGAGACATATTATATATCTGTCCAGTATCATTTATTTTACTTTAATAGTGGATATACGGAGATGTATGAAGTGCATTATTTGTATCATGACATCCTGGATCATTGACAAATCTGAGAACTCGTGCATTAAAATTCGTAATAATATACAGCACTGATATACAGAACTCTAATATACTAATAAAACACAAATATTACATATCCATATCATATTGTATGTAATAATAAAATTTAATTACCATTCTGATGCAGTTGTGCATGCTGTAAATAATTATTTTAATTCAGAGTATCATTATCATGAAAAAAAACATGAAATATCGTTCATGGCCTCATTTGATGACCCTGAGAATTGCCGTTTGTGGCTATATTGTTTCTCTTGATTCTGTATTTTATTGTGTATTTTTAGTATGCCGTATTTTTTTTTACTATAAGGCACATTTAAAATCCTTTACATTTTCCAAACATTGTCAGTGCACCTTACGTATGAATATTACCAGTCAGGTTGTAAAGACCAGTAAAGCCACTCCGCTAAAGTACGGCCTTATACAGGAGTTTGAGTTTAGTTCTCCAGCACCAACTGCTAAGCACTAGCACTTCTGCCATCCAGAGGTGAGTATTATCAGCCTGTAGCCTGCTGGAGCAGCTAGCTGCTATTGTTAATGCTGCTGCACCCAGTCTTATTGGAAATCTGGAAATCTAAGCTTACTGTAAATAAACGAACGAGCTTTACTCACCCAAATAAACAGTTTTCAGGAGAGAAATCTGTTTATATTAACATCCAGAGCTTGTTTGACTTTAAAAGAAAATGTTTTTTTTTTTTTTTTTTAAGAATTACAGTTTTGTTTACTTAGCTTAGCTTTACAGGTTTTGCCACCCAGCGGCAACACCTGCTGAATTAGAAGGAAAATATGGCAACACCCTTGTTCCTTACTAGTGTCGCCTAACGTGCCTTATAATACTGTGCGCATTATAGTGTGAAAAATACAGTAATATTTGTGTTTTATTAGTATATTTGAGTTCTGTATATCAGTGTTGTATATTATTAAGAATTTTAATGCACGAGTTCTCTGACATGTTCTGCCAATGACAAACAAACCTTGACCGGACTTGACTTGCATCAACTTTTTTACTTCCTGGTAAAATAGTACCTAAGAGCGACGTGTGTGACTGGTGCAAACCAAAACATCAGCAGCGGAAGTACCAAGGTAATGGTAAAGGATTGAGTGCAAAAAAAGAGTCTAAAACGAGAGAAAAAGGGAGAGTGTGTGTGAGAAAGAGAGAGAGGGGGAATAAATCTTGCTTACAGTGTGATTGGTACTGAGGGTTACAGGCCGTCCGTCTTCATAGTGAGTTGCTGTGAAGTCTTGTCCCAGAAGTTCCCTAAAACGAACACACAAACACACACACACACACACACACAAACAAAAAACACAGTTTAATTTCATTTTTACTCACAGAAAAAAAGGCTTTAATGTTTTCGTGGTACAGCCACCTTATCGCTCACATCTTATTGAACATATTTCCTGTATAGCAGAGAGCAGCGGTCTTGGCAAACTATACGATTTTGATCAAAACCCTTTTGCTGGAGCGATAAGATGTTTTGGCTGGCCACAATATTCTAGCTCTTCCCAGCCAAATCACGTTGAGAGGAGGATAGCCACGGACAACAGTAACTGGACGTTCCGGCGTGATGAAAAATGGCCGCTGTGCTCTTGCACCTCTCAGACTAATACTGGCTCTACACTCAGCTGTGAGACATATCTACAAAACACTTTCCTTCCCCCTTTAGATGCTCCCCGAGCTTCAAAGCAGAGCTCGCTTCGTGATCAGAGGGCGAGCTGATCCCAGCCGCCACCAATTCTCCTCTATTCCATCAATCCTCCACTTTAGAAGTGAAATCTTTCTCATCACGCTTTCCCAAACACAAGTGCGATAAGAAGAGAATGGCTTAAGCTACAGTACTGTGTTGGGCTGCTCTGGTTTCTGAATGAGGGAAGAGAGAAAGAGAGAGAGAGAGAGAGACGTGATCCTGTCAGAGAGGGGCTGTGATTAGAGAGAGACAGACTGGAACATGTGAGGATCTGCTCCGCAGCCTAATCACCACATTTATTCTGAACCTCAATCTCTCACACATACGCATATATGCACATGCTGAAAGTTAGATAGGAATGGAATGGATAGGAACACACACACACACACACACACACACACACACACACACAGGACATATAATGACATGACCTACTGACACACAGGCCCACACAGGGACACACACACTTTGTAAAACATACATGAACACACACATACAGACGCGCATAATGACACGCAACTCCCACTCCCTCCTTCCCAAACACACACACCCTCGTACAGAATGCAAACATAGAACATGTGACCTCTCACCCAACACACACACTGGACCCCAAACACACACACACACACACATTGTAAAACATATATAAACACATACATTCACACATAATAACCCCCCCAACCACCCAACACACAAACATACACACGTCGTAAAACATACATAAACACGAACATTCGAACATAATGAACCCTAATACACACACACACAAAAACATACACATGCAGCTTGTAGAATGGACATAAATACATATTTATACATGCTAACACGCATGACACAAAAAACTCCAAACACACACACACACACACACTATATGAATATATTGTTGCTGTCCAATGAAATACTAGTATCTCCAAAACACCAACTTTACGGGAGAAAGAAAAACCTTCTTAACTTTAAATGAAAGTCAAGGTAAAAACAGTTTATTTCAGGTAATTTCGTAGTAATTCTATTGGTTCATACATCAATACATTTTAACTCAGTATAAGGGACAGTTGGCTTGTTGAAATAATCAAAGTAGTAATTTAAAAATCGACAAAAATGGAGATACTTTTTTTTTCATTGGACAGTGATATACACATATATTGGGACACCTGCTATACCTTTTTTTTCTAAATTAAGTGTATTGTGTGAAAACATTTAATTTCAGCAACAAGAGGTCAGAGTGTTGCGGGATCATTATTCCTTTAACCTTGTATTGCATATGATTTAGCAACAAATAAACTTTGATTTGATTTGGTTTAAAGGTGCTCTATCCAGTGATTTGGATTTTTGTGCATGTTGGGAATATTAAGTAAGGTACAGAAAGAGGAGGAGGAGAAACCCCCCCTTTGAAATTGTGATACAATGTATAGACCAACTGCCAGATTGATAAATTGATATCAACAAGTAAAAAAAAAAGGGTCTCTTCTAGGTCAGCATCAACATGCAAATAAAATGGCACATAGCCACCTGCTAGAAGACAAAAAACAAACAAGCACATTTACACATATACATGCATATGCAATAGTGGACATATACATAAGTATGTGTGCACACATTAAAACCCACCATTAATACACAAATACACACACAAACACACACACACTCACACACAGACCTATGCCATATCATGTGTTATCATGTGTAGCAGTGCAGATCACACTCAAGCTGTTGTAATTGCAGTCTCTTGGCTCTGCTTGCTGGACATGGTGGCGCGGTTGATAGATGGCTTTTTGGCTAAAATAGTGCTGCATTTGCATGATGCCCAATTTCCTGTCAGAGCCACAAATAAATAGGCATCATAAGTGCAGCTGGTAGAGACTGAAGCACAAGCGTTGACCTAACACCCCTCTGCACCAGTCATTACCCGCCAGAGCCGACCCCTAATGGAAAATAAATTATACATTGCAGGATGTTCTGCAATATAACTGAACGACAACTAATAGTAAACAACTGCATGCATATAGGAAAGCGATCAGCGTAGTTGTGCGCGAGGAGAGAAAGAGGAGAGATTTGCCATTTCCACAAACAGCGCTTTCATACACAGCAGGTTTAAACGCACAGTAGGTTTAAATCCAATATTCTGTTGTATGAAATTGCGCTGCAGCTTTTCAGGCTTTCCAAACAGTGGAATATCAAAATGGAAAAGCCACCAAAATGATGCAGTGTGAAATCATATGACACACGTTGATGAATAGATGTCGGAAGCTGTCGAGACGAACGTGGCGAGGAGTGAAAGAAATCTCCCAACGTGTCTGTAGCAATCACCACACAACGTGCCCTTTAGCCTTTAGCAACAGCTGAATAGTGCTTCGTTGTCAGGCTGCAGTTTCAATGCAGACTACCACTGTGATTTCAGAGGGTGTTGTTTGTGTGTGTGTGTGTGTGTGTGTGTGTGTGGGTGTGGATGGGTGTGTTTTTGTGAAGGCATGTGAAGTTCACGAAAAGTGGAGACCTGTGACATTTTTAACCACATTCACCATTTCACTCAACATTTATACTCAGGAAAGGAGGTGCTGAGGAAACAACACCCTTCCACACCTCATTTTATCAACGAAGAGATCATGAAAACAATTTCTGAGAAAAAATTGAGTTACACAGTTACACAGTGTTACAAAATTATTTAAAAACAATTAGGCTTTAAAATATTAAAAAGCTAATATTCCATATACATTTCATAAAAGAACCTGCTTGTGGTGCATAACATTTCAAATCAAATTGACTAAATCAGGACTTACCTAGTTGCTAATGCTTTTTTCTTACAGTATATTTAGATGGAACTTAGCTCTGATTGGCTGCTCTGTATAGACCTCTAAACATGAGCTACATTCATATTACATCACCTGCTACTTCAGGCAAAATTAAGCAGCTATTAAACCTTAAAATAACAGTTTTAAGTTTGTTTTGATAATCCACTTACCTTTAATAAAGAGAAAGGCAGGCATGAGACTAATAGGAATATAAAAAATTAAGCGTTAATGCTCTAAACTGAGCAGTGTACTACAAAATGGGTACATGCTTTTATTACTTTAAGGCTAAATTATTATCAGGATGTTTAGTAAATAAACTTCAATATTAGCTTAAAACATTGCAGTAAGTGTCCAACCAACAACCCAACCTATAGAATAACTTTTAAAACAATGTCTGGTACTCTGGGAATGATCCAGGGGTTCATGGACACAGGGAATTGCCAGTGGATGCAAAGACACAGGGATGGATGCTGGCATTGCAGAGACTTTTGTGTCTATGTTACCCTCTGGCTCTCTCGTTTTAGTTCTTCAGCTCTTACAGTCAGATCTGATTCATGAGCCACACTCTGATAATGTTGATATTCTCTGTACTCCATAAATCAGAAATAATTCTGATCTATATCTGATTTTCTGTGTAAATGAGTGCCCATCCACCTCACTTGTAAGTTTTCATGCATCTTGGCATGTTCTACTCCACCAGTCTTACACACTGCTTTTGGATAACTTTATGTCACTCCTGGTGCACAAATTCAAGCAGTCCAGCTTGGTTTGATGGCTTGTATTCATCCATCTTCCTCTTGATTATATTCCAGAGGTTTTTAGTTTGGTAAAATCAAAGAAACTCTCATTTTCATATGGTCTCTTATTTTTTTTTTCCAGAGCTATATGAACTAGTCTCTATGTGGTATGTTATTAAACTTAAAAAAGGTTTATATAGTACATCAGAATACTTCTGCACTTCTATTAAAGGTCTGGTTCACGTGGACTGCCCCCAGTGTTTAATTCCGAGGGGGCCACCCCCAGTTTCTCCAGCTCTCAAATGCACAAAAGCCAAGGAACTCCCTGGCCTAAGAAAGCCTCTGATTAGCTCGTCCAATTAGCCCAGGCTTTAGCACACAGAGAGCGGCAGCTCCCAAAGGCATGTGGGTAAACAGCTATGTGCTCTCCAAACACAACCAGAGGGAAGACAGATAATAGCAACAACAAGCCCTTTGCTGCTGAGAGCATCAAAGCTCTTTAAATTGTGCGGAGCGCAGTATCACACACTGCTTTCTGGCCACATGCGTTTAGGTTCAGCTTCTTCACCAGTGATTCTGTACTTAACCTTCAAAGACAAACAGGAACGCTGCTCTCAGAACAGCAAGTGTGCTGGTGTGTTAATAAAAGTATACTGTCACTGAATATTCCACAATAACATGACTCAATTCAAATGCATGGTGATGTACTAAACAAAGGAACTGTGGAGGAAAAAATATCTACGCATGTTTTGCATTTTGTATTACAAGTAATTGGTCTTTTTCAGAGCCTTTCAATGCTGGTGCCAGTAATTGGCACATGTATATTCATATTATTCACATACCTTCTTTACATTCAAACCACGATTTGATTGGAAGAAATGTTTCCTCGGAAATCAAGAGCAGTTTCTGTAAAGATTTGTTTGCATTGTTCAGCCAGAGCATTAGTGAGTTAAGAATGTTGAATGATCACCACCCCACCTTATCTCCAACCTACCCCTAAAATATTGGGTGGAACACAGATCCACTGCTCCACAGCTGAATCCTGGGGGATTAATAACTCTCTAGCCCAGGCCTGACATTAGGGAAGGTGCCAATAGGTTCATGTTCAGGTGGCATAGTGGCTTGGTGATTGAAAAAATCGCCTGTCAGCACTGGGGTCTTTGGTTCAAGTCCCTATCCAGATGGAGTTTCCCATGTCCTCCACATGTCTGCATGAGTTTTCTCCAGGGCCTCCAGTTTCCTTCCACTGTCCAAAAGGAAGACCTGGGTACTCTAAACTGTCCTGGTGTGTGTGTGAATAAATGTGTATGTATTTATGTGCGTGTGTTATATGCGCTGGCACTCTGTCCTGGTTCAATGCATGTAGTTCTCAATACAGTCCTACAGGTCGGTGGTTGTTTCAATTTAAAAAAATGCTGTGTTCTTCTTTCTTGTCAGTTGAATGTTAGGGATTGTGTGGAGTGTTGAATGTAGCCTCATGCTTGTTTACTTTCTTCTCTGCTGGTTAGTATATCATGGAGAAACATGTACTATGGAGAAACCTGTTCTGTTGGTATTACCTCTCTATTTGGACTAGACTAACTGTTTGTTGTGTCCATTTGAAATTTTGCGTCAGCAATGGGCTCAACTTAAAGTAGCTGAACACATTTATTAGAAGGGGTGCCCACAAACACGTAGAGCAGCAGTGGTGGATCATGCTTTGCAGGTCAGACGCACAGAATGGTAAGCAGTGTCTCTGGTTGCACTTACACTTTAATCGAGAAAAAGTATTCCACACTGAGCCTGGAGCTCAATATTTCAGCACAGCAGCGCTGGACAGTGGGAGATAGTGGCTACTTCAGAATTAAACTCTGCTCAGCTGATGTAATTCCTTTTAATGAGCCGACACAGGGCACACGATACTTTTTAAAAAGTGTGTGTGTGTGTAACGATGATTATGAGTCCAAGTTAGGGACATTATAACCAGCAGAGAATAGAATAAAAATGGGAGGGGATATAAGAACAGAGTGTATCAATCAAACCCAGTTTGGGGCATGAGGCTGAGAGAGAGTGAGAGATAGGAAGCACTTCCTTCAGTGCTGAAGAGAGAATTTACAAAAAAGAGAGGGGTGACAAAGAAGAAAGAATACCAAGAGATAAACAGAGAAGAGTTAGAAACAGAGAGCGGAAAGAGAAAAAGTTTGAGAGAAACAGGTGAAAGATAAAGAGAAACAAAATCAAAGGGAGAGACAGAAAAAACAGAAAGAGATAAACAACAAACAGGAGAGAAATAAAGAGATAAAGAGGGAGAGAGAAGGGAAAAATAAACAGAAAGAGATATCAGGAGACAAACGGAAAAGATAAAAAAAAACCATAGAGAGAGAGGGAGAGAGAGATAGAGAGAAAAAGAGAGAGAAAAGTACACAGAGATGGAAGAGAAAGAAATAAACTAAGAGAGGAAAGAGAGAAAACCAGAGAAATAGAGGTAAGAAAATAAGAAACAATAAGAAAAAAAGCAGAATAAGGGATATACATACAAAAGAAATGGTAGTGACAAAGAGAAATAAAAAGGGAGAGAAACAAAAAGATACAGATAGAAAGAGAGAAAGAGAGATAGTTACTAGGGAGGTGCATTGGTGAGGAAACCGAGTTGAAGAAACAGAGGGACTGTGTAATAGTGAAAATAAATAGTGTGTGTATGTGTGTGTGCGTGTGTTCCTAACACTGCTATTTCAAACCACTCTGAGGAGAGACTGGAAGAGCTGTCCAGTGGGCTTTCTAGATTAATGTCTTTGTTTATGTGCAGCTGCACAGAGGATTCTAGGACAGTTGAGTGTGCGTGTCAGTGTGTGTGTGTGTAAGTGCGTGTAAGTGTGTTAGTGTGTGTGTGCGTGTGTGTGTGTGAGTGTGTGTGTCCTCTGCCAGAATTAAAGCAGGTGCACTTAAGCAATCAGCGGTATGTGGAAATTACTCACCCCTCTCATTTGAAACGCTTTACTTCATCCAAAATAATGGATGTCCTGAGAGAGCCTGAACCATCTTTCTTTACTGCTGAGTATGAAAGCTCAGCTCAGGCCAGCTTCCTCTCCTTCTGTTTACAGCAGCTAATAAAGCACAGTAGGGCTGGGGCGACGCATCGACATAATCGACGTCATCGATTACAAAAATACATCGATTTGCATAACGTGCGTCGGCGCGTCGTAAACATGGCGGCGCCTGTGGAGAGCATTAGAGGTTAGATCGGGCCCAAAAATTCCAACTGGCTGTTTTCGGGCTGTTTTAATGAGCGAAATATGATCAGAATTATGTTAATTAACACGGTAACATAGAAGCATAGAACTATTATTTAATTAAAATGATTTTTAAGAACAGCTAAACACAGTGCTGCAGGTCAAACGCGGAGGAGTTCACGTGCGAGAGAGAGAGAGAGAGAGAGAGAGAGAGAGAGAGAGAGAGAGAGAGATTTGCTTGTTCTACTCACAGGTGAAGGTTCTCTTTGATCTCCTCGTGCTCATATTCTAGTCCCATTCATAATTCTGCAGCTCCCTCAGTGTTTTCTGCCGTATTTTGCGGCTAGCGCGAGCGCTTACAACTGACACCGCGGACCGCGAGGTGCCGCCGCGTTTGTGCCGAATCCGACTCTCTGCTGAATCTGACTCCCGCTTCGCGGACAGAATTGGCACAACACCCCCGCTGTAGAACTGCGGTAGTGAAAACAGCGCTTATAAATAAATTAGTTTAGTTTCACTTTCAGTTTTCGTTATTTTTTAAAAAATAAAAATATAATTAAAAAACAGACGCCTACATCTCGGACTATTTTCTGGAGCCCGGGTCGGATTTACGGGCGGGCCTCGGGTCATGTCGGGTTCGGGCAGAGAATCTAAGCTCTAGAGAGCTTGGACTCCGGAGAGCAATCTCCAGCTACAAAAAAACGCCAGCGGGCATCTAAAGTTTGGGAGCATTTCACGCAAAAGGGCAACAATGTGGTCCTCTGCCATATGTGCAAAAGGAGCACTTGAAGCGCAAACATCCAGGAGCACTATGTCAACAGGGTCACACAGTAAGTTACCGTTTACATCAGGGTCTCCGTGGGTGTCCTTAAAAAGACTTAAGGCTGTCTACCAAAGGTTTTAAACCTGCCACAGGCAGAAATTATACATTTTTGGTTTATATTTGTGCATGGCATTTCGCAGTTTCCAGAAACAGTAGCATTATTCATAAGTTCAGGTGTTTAGCTAAGCTAGCTGCCTTAAGTTATTTTAGCTAGCGCCGTCGGCGCTGCGGTGTCACACCGTTTTCTGTCACCGTCGGAATTTTGTGACCAGTGCTCACGGTTATGAGCGTTCATTGGCAAAACGGAAGCTTTCTATACCTACACCTTACCCTCAGCCCTAAACTGAACCGTTTTGGCCAGTCGGGGTAAACATTAGAAACGAACACGTTTCGAATCGGCCAGTGCACCGGTCTGCTGAGAACTACTTGCCAGTGGTCACAAAATCTAGCGGTCACAGAAAACAGTGCAACACACGGTTGTGGTGTATGGGAGCTTATCCATTTTTAGCGTTATAGATCTAAACAACGTGCTGTACATGTAAGTGATTATAAGTGTGGGGTTTGGTTTAGTAGGCTTGTGTTGTTGTTGTTGTTGTTGTTATTATATATAAATATAGTAATTTATCGTTTGCTTTAAAACGTAAAATAATTATTTAAATATGTTTCTCAATGAATAGATTAGTCGACTAATCGAAAAAAATAATCGTTAGAATAATCGTTTAAAAAATAATCGTTAGGGACAGCCCTAAAGCACAGTGTGTGATTGTGTGTGAATGTGTGTGTGCGCGCTACAGCAAACAGGAGAGACCAGGCTGGAGTGAGAAAGTGGTGGAGTGGGCAAAAGAAAAAAGTCCTCCGTCTCCCTCCTGGTTTGCTATTAGTGGAAGGCTGTATATACAGCAGTTCATAAATGCAATAACAAGGCCTGCTGCTACACCTTATTTAAACAGACTACAGAAAATGGCCCTGTGAGTTTGCCATTTCCATTTCGTTCTGCACTAAAAACGAATGGAAGCAGGAAGCTTAGGTGGGGCAGTAGTAGTAGTAAAACTAAGTTATTCACCACAGATCTAAAACGGTTGGTACACCTCAACCCAAAAGGAGGTTTAACCGCACCACACAAGAGGTGTGTTTCAATTTCAATTTCTGGTTCACTGGTAACAGAAGCAACAGCTTTGGAGTTTCAGCTTGACTCAATTTCCCCTTAACCCAAATGGAGGGTTTGCAGATTTACCAGATTAGCACTGCGCTACCTGCATGTTAATGTGACCGCGAACCGAATGTGTGAAAGGAGTGTATCAGGACATCACACGAGCACCAAATTTCACAGGAAACTGTTGTACGACTCTGTTTAAAACATGTGCGACAGTATTAAGATTGTCTTAAACAGAGTGTGTGTGTGTGTGTGTGTGTATGCTGAGAGGGAAGCCCAGTCCTGAAGCTGAATTATAGGATCAGAACCAGGTTAAACACAGCTATGTGTAAATACTTCTGAACTGTATTAAAGGGTACAAAGTTATGTCAAACAAACTTTTTGTGTGCTTTTTTTGTTTTCACTTCAAGGGGTCTTGATTTCCCCGATAAACACTCCATTAATCTGTTTTCTGTAAATCAGTTGAAAGAGTTTCGAAATGTCAGAAACCACATGTTTGGATGGCTCCCTTATTGTGACCTGTCAACCCCAACAGAGCCCTACTCACTAGATCAGTTGTGTAAGATGTAAGTTCTTTCAAATAATGAGTTTTGTGCTTCTGTCACAGTTAAGCATGAACTAGTGCTTAGCGTATACATGGTGTGACCAGCAATAGCTTATTTTCATAAGAGTGACAGAGCCCTCAAATGGCTTATTCAAAAAAGGAACTGAAACTGGCTAGAAAAGATAGATTGTAAGATCTATTTATGCGAGAGTAATTTTGTGCATGAACTTCATGAACATGTTTTGTATAGCCTATAGACTTATTCTTATTCTTGTAAAAAGAGGTATAATATGTCCCCCTCAATATTATTAATAAAAATAAACCTTTTGTTTCTTTGTTACAGTTTCTTTGCTGTAAAGTCTGAATTGTGTAAACCTTTTGTGTGCTGTTACACCTCTAGTATTTAGAAGATTTCATTCCTAAATCTATCTATGCTGTGTTCCCTGTGCCACATCGCCTATATTCCTTAACTGTTATAACTTAGGAACAACTCAAGTTTGCCCTGGTTTTTATGTAGTTCACCTATAGTAATCCTTAGAGTATGATAACAGTCCTGAATCATACAGGGGTTAACAGTTGGCTTGGGATTTCTGTTTATGAACGCTGCTCCTTTTTCCCATAACTTCCTATTGTGTCTAAATACAGTGTCTAAACAGTTCATTGGGTGGGGGTGCAAAATGTGCATGGTGTGACAGCGGATCCAGAGAAACCACAGCAATAATAAACATAAAAAATGAGTATATGAGTATTGTATAAGCTCAGTTTCATATAACCTCTTTCCACCACCTTCCTAGCTGCATCTATTGATGGATCTATTTACTAGTATATGGATTTTGTGGAAGGAAAAAAACAATAGTGGATCATCCTATAATGTAGGCACAGCAGAAACCTACCTTACACTCTAAAAAACAGAGGTACGATATGAGTACTTTTTTGTACTCAAAGGTACACTCTTCATAATTGGACCCTCAAAGGTACAATATTGGTCTTTACAGGGTCAGATTTGTTCCCTCTGAAGCACAAAGTAACTTCTAACAGCAATAAGTACAGATTTGTACCATTTAACCAGCCAAAGGGTACATTCAGTATTCTGTATCACTGTACTAATATACAATATTTATTTTAACTTCACATTTTTCATTTGAAAGCCAGACAATGTTGGATCATCAAGTTTTTGAGCCATATTTAGTTGATGATAATGTTTATAATCTTTATAATCTTTACTGGCACAAAAAACATGGGTACAAAAAAGGACTTTCACTGAAAGGTACTTTTTTGTACCTCAATATAAGGTACAGCCCCAGCGACAAGCTTTGTACTCTTTTAAGTACAAATCTGTACTTACTTTTCTTAGTGTGTATAGTGCATTCAATGACCGGAAAGTCTTACTCTTAGGCTGAAGAAACAAGCTTTCAAAAGAGAACATGGCGAAGGAACATTTATTAGATGCTGTGTTTAATGTTACATAGTTTATTAGAGACTCATTTTCAGAGAGCATGAAGGAGACTTTATAGAAACCCATTCTTTGCTCTGTTTTCTTTGTCAGTCATCTTTTGAAAGTCTGCAATTTTTTCCTCCTGACTGTATTATTGAATGAGTCTGCAGCTCTGACAAGCTCTAAAGGAAGTCAAAGTGACGGATGACAGAATACCGGAACGCACTCCATACTGGATTAGCAGCTCACATTGTGATGTTTATTGAAACAAATAACTTTCTCTATGTCGGTGGCGTAATTTCACCCAGACAGGATGATATGATAAATCAGCCCGGAGATAAAGAGAACATTAGCTCAGCAAGAAGCATACTTTATATATATGCACACACACACATGCACCACACACAGTGACATCCTGTACTGCAAATGTTCTCTTTTTCTTTGTGTCAAAACATGGTGCTCATTTCCAGGTTTTCAGACATCGTGGACATAGAGAGGCCAGCTGCAAGTTGTTTGAAGATGAAGCCATGCCAAATCTGTGTGTGCGTGTGTGTGTGTGTGAGTGAGCGAGGAAGAGAGAGGAAAAGAAAGAAAGAGAGAGAGAGAAAGAGAGAGACAGAGAGAATGTGAGTGGAGAAACTGACCCAGTGACCCACTGAGAGCATTGCATTCCTTCTAGAGGCCGACCGATCGATCGGCCAGCCGATTTAATCGGCCGATTTTTGTTATTTTTTTATCAATCGGCATCGGCCGATTTTCTTATTTGGCCGCGCCGATTTTAATCCGGCACATCTGCGGGCAGCTACTTGGAACGCAGAGCAAGGTTTCAAGAGTGAGCAAGACTTTCAACGGGTAAGGCATCCATTTTTACAATCCAGTGTCCCAAAGTCTATATTTTCTCTCATGATTAGTAATCTGTGATGTTGCTTCATTTACTGAAAAAGAATAGAATTTCAACTGCATGTTGTAGCATTTCTCTCCAAACGAAACTATGCTTAGCGTTGATGGCAGGAGTGCATTTGGAATGCGCCCTGACTATGCAAGGCAAGCCCTATCTATAAGCTCTAGTATAAAATAACTGACGTCTCTTCTTCAGAAACGAAAATTTCAGAAAAATAACAAAAAATAACAAACGAAAATAAACCCAAAATGTTGACAAAAATATAATCTAACGAATTTCAAAAAAATAAAACGAAATTCTCCACACAACCAAAGAAAATTACTAAAACTTGTAATACTGAAAAAAGCGGAAAAACGCGTCTAACGGACTAACGGACCACGAGTGCCGCGCGCTCGGCACAACAACTCCCGCTGTACAACTCCGCTGTACAACAGCGCTTATAAATAAATTAAACACAAAAATGAGGGTATTCTATCAGTAATTTCAGTTCGTTTTAGTTAGTTTTATAAACACAAAATACAGTTCGAGATAGTTATGTTTTTCCTTTTAATTACCGTTTTTATTAGATTCAGTTAACACAAATGTTTTTCACTTTCAATTTTCGCTATTTCGTTCGCTTTAGTGAACAATAATAATTGGTTACTTAGCAACGTTGTAATTATCACACCAGAGCTTTATATAAAATAAAAATAGGAGCCTGATTTCGGGTCGGTCCTCAGGTCAGGTGGGATTCGGGCAGAGAATCTAAGCTCTAAAATAGAAAGCAGCACAAAAACCGGAGCAGCTAAAAAGAGCTTAACGTCCTTAATTCGGAACTTGGGTTGTCCACGGCAATCACTGAATTGATTAGAGCACGCAAATCGTCACAATTGTGCCTCACTTCACCACGCCAAACCACAGGCACAGCGGCCAGAAGCTCAAGTTCACCGGACAGAGGAGGGGTTAACCAGGGCAAAGCGAAATAAAAAAAAAAGTTCATAGAGCTGCTAAAGTAACGTGCAGTAACGGGGTGTCGGAAATGGTAACGGCGTTATAGTTACAGTCATAGTAATTAGTTAGATTACTCGTTACTGAAAAAAAGTAACGGCGTTAGTAACGCCGTTAGTTTTAACGCCGTTACTCCCAACACTGTATATAAATAAGCTTTATTGTAAACGAATTAATAAAACAAATAGTTTCTAAAATAATGGAGTTAAAATAAAACATCTCTTTTTCCTTCACTACAAACAGACATTAAATCATGCCGCCTCCTGCTGTTCTGCTGTAAAACTCACCCGTTTAAAGCGGTTTGCGCTGTTAGATATTAAATGAAACGATGAGCAGAATTTTCTGTTTTGTCGGGTTCTACTTTAGAACCCCCTCCAGACTTTTCTGATAAAAGCTCATTTTATCCTGAACCTATAAAGTCCGCGCTCTTCAGCTTTCTCAACTCATTTTCCGCTCACGCACCGAACCTCCAGTACAGCTGATGAGACGCGTTTCTCTGGCTAAGGAGCTCATTTGAAGAAGAAAAAAAAACAGATAAAGCTATATTTAAATTACAGCACCTGTCTGTTTTTGCATTATTTATAATTTTATTCTTAATTTAAACGTCACCCATTTTTGTAAAATAATAGCTGCAGCCCTAATGTGAACATTTTATAACATTGTCCTCCCATGTCCATTCGTTTTCAACTGCATGGAGTTGAAGAAGAAATTAGCTTTGCCGTTTTGGAGTAACTATCTAAAGTTGTCACATTATGGAAGTCTTCTTGCACTCTGTTAAACATATTAAAATGAATAATTAATAGACTAACAGACTGCAACAAGTCATACATTTGTTAATTAGTAGGCCCCTACAGTAAATTTTATATAATAGCCAACATAATATTTCTACTATAAACATGAATATATAGTGTATATAGAACATATGTTATATAATGAATAAAATAAAATGTTATGGATAATACAATCTAAATAAAATTAATATTTTTTTATTAACATATAGTGATATAGTAACATTAAAGTCACTATAAAATGCTAACCTTATTTTCAATAAATTGTGTGAAGTTTACAACTGTTGTGCCTCCTCTTACTAGTATGATTTTAAGCATGCCAAATAAATATAATACGATAGCATATCGGCCCTAAAAATCGGCAGGTCACATCGGCCATCGGCTGACTCTGACCACTAATGATCGGTATCGGCATCGGCCTTAGAAAAACCCATATCGGTCGGTCTCTAATTCCTTCCCTCCTTTAAGCAGCACCAGCTGTGGGCAATCACCTCACTGTGAGCTGTTACAGTTAAGACAAAGGCAGTAAGTCAGAGAGAAAGAGAGAGAAAGAGAGAGAGTGAGAGAGAGATGGTTTGGGAGGGAGAGAGAGTGAAATAGAGAGAAAATTGAGGAAGAAAGAGAGACAGAGACAGTGAGAGAGAGAGAGACTAAAAATGAGAGGAGGGGAGAGAGTGGGAGGAGGACGATAATGTTAGAGAAAAAAGGACAGACAGAGGGAGAGTATGAGAGAGAGAAAGCAACAAATAGGATGACAGAGAAAATAGCTGAAAAAGAGAAGGAGAATAAAAGAAAAAAGAGGGAAAGAAACTGAGAGAGGTAGGCAAAGAAAGAGAGCTAAAGAATAAGGAGAGGAGGAGAAAGAGTGAAAAGATTACATGAGATAGAAAAGAACAGAGAGTGTGAGAGAGTGGGAGAGTTAACCAGAAAGACTGAAAGACAAAAATGAGAGGAAATAAGAAAAGCAAAGAAAGAGTGGGGAAAAAAGAAAACTAAAAGAGTAAGAGAAAAATGGAAGAAAAAGAGGAATGAACAGAATCAGAGAGAAAGAGAAACACAGAGACTGTGTTTAAAGTACCTTTAAGAGGCATAGAGGGACTGGGAGAGAACACAGTTAAGAAAGAGAATGAGAGAAAACAACAAGGGAAAGGAGAGAAGGGAAGCAAGAGAGAGAGAGAGAGAGAGAGCAGGAGAAAGAAAGGGAAAGGAACAGTAAGAGAGGTTGATAAAGAAAACAGAGAGGTAAAAAAAGAGAAGGGACAAGAGAGAGTTTGTGAGGCAGAGGATGCATGAAAAAAATAGAAAATGACAGAAACTGAGAAAATGGAAGAGAGAGAGAGAGAGCAAGAGGCAAAGTGAGAAAGAGTCATAGAGAGCGAGAGACTTTAATTACTGTAAAGTAATTGCAGACAGCCTCGAAAACAAAGAAAGAAAACAAAGACATAAAGAAAGAAAAGGAGGCAATAAACCCCAGTGAACTCTTTTCTCCCTCCTCTCTTCCTCTCCTCTCCCTCTCAGTCTTCCTCCTCCACTGTTGAGTCCTCCTCTTCTCCTCTTGGGCTGGAGCTCGAGACGTGGCAGGATATTGGGGGCAGGGTGGGGGAGGGACTATAAATATTTCAGTGCTAACAATACAGTGAGTTAGCTGCGCACTGTAAGCCTGCTGGCTTCATGCTAAAACAATCACACGCACTGTTCCCCGATGAGAAAACACAAACTCCACACCTCCAGACTCCAGACAAAGTTCTCTGTACTGCAAAGCCTCCGGCCCAACAGCACAGGATCAGTTACGCAAGCAGAGCAGCCTGGAAGTTTGGAAACAGTCGCTGCTGAGGCCCATTCTGACGCGAGTTTCCCATCCAAAATACATGATTCTGGATAAGCAGGAAGATCTGACTGGAACACTGAACTGTGTTCCGTTTGGATGGCTCTGGCACTGCAAGGACTTGACACACTACAGTGACAGTTTGTACTGGCAGGAGCAACGCTTACCATGTCCAGCACAGCTGAGCAATATTCAAAAAGGACGGCCCTTTAGTCTGCAGTATCGCTCACGAGTTATATTTCACACTCACGGCTGACATCAGCGCTCACGTCGTTCCTTTATGCCATCAATCTCTTAGACAGTGTGAAGTGTAGCTATTATTTATGACCACTCGCTTCACATTACAGACCATAGTGCTAAAAAATATGTCCACATTTTTGCAGACACCCCTTCTAATTAATGATTCCGGCTTTCCTAGTCCCTGTGGAGAAGTACTACCAATAGAATAGAAAGAATACATTGTGCCTGTTCCAGTGGCAGGTGTGGGGAATAATTAATTGTGGTCCATTCAATACTTTTGGGATGAGCTGGGGAGGATGAGGTGGGGTGGAGATCATCCACAATCCTGACCTCACTAACTCTAACTGAAGCTTTTGTTGCTGAATGCAAAGTCTAAAGTCTAGTCAAAAGCCTGTCCTGGACAGTAGAGACAGGTACTCCAACAACAGCAGGATGAAATCTTTTTAATACCCCTGGTTTAAGAACAAACAATGAATGAGCACGTGTCCAAATTTTAACTTAATTTATATACTGTACACTCTACCGGACAAAACAATTAGGACACCCCTAGTTTTTTGTTATCCAGTCGCAGTGCTATATGGCCCAGGCAATCTGCTCTTTTAGTTTAGCATCTTATCAATGACTTTCTCACTGTATTTCACCTGTGACACCTTTAAGTCTTCTCGCCATTGCTGAAACTGAGACCAGTCCACTGAGTCCACTGTTAAGCTGACCTAAAGGTGCTGTTGCCATGTGGGTCAGCCAGACCTCTTCCTGTACCAGTTTTCTCCTGTTTCTCAGTACCATTTGAAGGTGAAGGAACCTCTCTCTGACTTTATCTGTAATTACTCTGAAGGAAAGACTTTTATATAGTTTTAAATAGTTGCAGATTTATTATTTTGTTTCTGTGTCTTTTTCTAGTTATTATGATGAAAGAAAAATGCTGCAGTAGAGAGTGCAGTACCATGATCTGTTCCAATACTGCAAACAAAGGCTTTGTAAACTGACATTTTTAAAAAATAAATAATAAATAAATTTGTTTATTTCCAGTGCTAATGACCAGATGTAAGCTGTTAACCAATCAATTGTTTGCAAAAAAAAAGCTCTTTTTTATACATTTTTTTTTACAATACTAAAATTTAATTATTTCAGTATTCATTATTTGAGCAGGCTTTAATGAAAAAATAAATGGCTTTTATTTACTGCAAAATGTTGTAAATTGTTTTTTTTGTTTGTTTGTTTGTTTTTTTACCATTTCTGGTTATTGACTGGACCTGGCAAGCTAAAATTGCATAACTAAAACTTTTGACCAGTAAGTGTATATCTGTAACTCTGTTCTTTGACTAGCTAAAGGCTAGTACTTTTAACTTTAAAGGTCACCTTCCGTCGTTTTTTCTTTCATTTTAAAATGTCTAGTTGTGGTCTCTAGTATGAATGAATGACATGTGAGCCGTTTTTGTAAAAAAAAAAGTGCTCAGGTGTCTCTGTATAGCTCTTTTTTAATGGACTGTTTTAGGGGTGTGTCCAAAATGACCGGATTCCAGCTTTGCTCATGAATATTCATACATGCAAACAGCATGCAAATATCTCTCCTCTGATTGGCTAGGAGCACTGCGACGCCCCTCCACCGCTCTGCCGCTCACTGCCTCCCACCTCCTAACTGATGAGCGGTGATGTTGCGTCGCTTCAGCTCCGCCTCTGGGAGTTTCTCGAGCCAAGGTGGGCTGGTCTGTGAGTTTCTGCCTACGTAGGCAGAAAGATAATTCAAAATTCACCCGTTTTTCGGAGGGGGGGAGGGGGGATTTCTTTGCTTAGCTCCTGCAGACAATGGGGGCTGCAAAACATTTTAATGTGCAGGTGTACACATTCAACTCGGAGAGACCTACTGTATTCCACAAAAAACAAGAAAAATCGGATTTTCGCGGAAGGTGAGCTTTAAATGTTCTTTACAAACTGAGGGTTCTCCAATGAACCAAATACAAAAAAAAACAACCGAATTCATCAGTTTAGTTGTTGCTGGTACCTAATCATTGTGATATGCGGCACATGGGCAGTGGGATAGTAGAGTGCTGTCTCAGTTCAATACACTTTTTTTAACACAATAATAATATATTGGGTGAATAATAATATAGTGGGTGAAAATGTGCCTTGTATTAATGCTAATATTTTCATTTTCAATTCATTACAATATTCAACACATCACAGAAAGTACAAGACTGGTTTTTCATTAGCACATTTTTTCAGTCTGTAAAAGAAATCTGTGCTTTATAGTAGTGATACAAGTAATACAAGTAACAATTTAAAACTCAGACTTAAATTTCTTTATTTCGCAACATTTTTGAAAAATGTCTGAAAATGAAACAAAACATTTTTTTGTTATTGTGCATCTATCTAACACATTACCCTATACATTTATATTGGCTATTAGCTAATCCAATGTTTTCCCCATTTTCTCCCTAATTTAAACAGCCAATTACCCAACCCACTAATTAGGACTCCCCCTATCACTATTGATGCCCCAACACCAGGAGGGTGAAGACTAGCACATGCCTCCTCCAATACAGCTAAGGTAAGCCACTGCCTCTTTTCAAACTGCTGCTGATGCAGCATTGCAGAGTAGCATCACAGCGCGCTCGGAGGAAAATGCAGTGACTCGGTTCAGATACATCAGCTCACAGACACCTTGTGCTGATCAACAGAGAGATCAATTGTGCACTCTCAGGGTTCTGGTAGCAGATGGCAATCTCCTGATCAGAGATTAGATAATCATTTGAAGTGATTTCAAAGAGTGTAATAGGCTACAATGTTACCCCATGGTGATCACATGTCCACACATGGGAGAGCTACACTATATGGACAAAAGTACTGGGACACCCGGTCACTGTTCATAGTTTTTTTTTTTTTTTTCAAAAATCAATGTTTTAAAAGTAACTGTCTTTACTCTCCAGGATAGGCTTTTTATTAGATTTTGAATATGCACTTTTATACAGATCTGATTGCATTTAGTGACAAGAGCATTAGTAAGGTCAGGAAGTAGGATGACACCTCATTTCCAACACCTCAATCCATCCCAAAATATTGGATGGAGCACCACCATATTTGAAGCTCCCCTCATATTTATCTGCATGTTCATCCAGAAGTCCTCTATCCTCTAGTGGCAGTTGTTCTCTACAGGGACTGGACAAGCTGTGCATGCCTGTCAATTTGCACAACTGTGTTGTGAATGGGTGCAACTTAAAAAAAAAAAGCTGAATGCATTCATTAGTAGGGGTGTCCTCAAACATTTGGACATGCAGTAACAGTTATATGAAGGCTGCTATAATGGCTTAGTTGTGTTGCTGTATGTTAAAAAAAATTCAAGTCTTTGTTCCATGCGTTATTTTCTATAAACTGTAAAGAGTACCACTAGAAAACATTCAACACAGAGTCCTTATTAGCTACAGCAGCTGTGTTATGGCTGACAATTTACCCTTCTTTAGAATATGGACACACAGATGGGAGGAGTCATATTACATAAACGTCATCTGCTGCTCCGGTTCTGTGGAACTGAATCTGCTTTATACAGAGAAGACAGGGGGAAGCACAGAGCCCCAACATGAGTCAGTCTCCTTGGGCCAGACGTGCAGATATGTTGTTCTCAACGCCAAAGAAAGCATTCATAAACACTTACTCATTGTGAGCTGAACATAGCGAAAACAAAAACACAGGCATTTTTCTCAGGGCAGCGTTCACACAGTCAAACACACAAGAAAAGAGGTGCATTTAACGTCAGCTTTTCTAAGAAACCGTTCTGCAGAACTGACGGTATTGGAAAACACTTACGCTAAACAACGTTTACAGGTTAATTTATTTGCAAGAGTGCTACTTCCTGAGCTTAGCTGAGACGGATGTACTCATTAGCAGAGACGGATGAACTCATTGACACTTTCTGAAAGTGCTTGATCTAGCGATTCGCAAAGAATGGCCTTCAGCGAGACTCTACCAAACAACAGCTGCTAAAATCTAAAGCTGTCCCCAACAGCACAATGGTCTATTTACAAACTACAACCAAGATACAGGTGCAATAGGATTTGTCAAGACAAATGGAACTGCCCAGTTCCAATTCTTTTCCAGTGAGGCTATAAAGCAGGTCCTGCTTCAAATGAACAATCCAACCCGGGCCCTGTGGACATCTCTAGAAAGGCCTGTGTGGCTCCTGTGCTGATAAGAATCTTGAGGGACATTCAGCCATCCTCTCATTATCTTAAAGGTCAAAGAATCCACAGACAAAGGGGGCGTAAATCCTCACAGAAACCAGAATGGAAATCAAAGGTGCTAATCTGGTCAATAGGCTTACTATAGATTTACAGTTAACACCGTGGTCTCATTAACTGCTATACACTGGCTGGTGTAATCTGGTAAAACCTTCCATTTGAGCTGATCTAAAAAATCTCAAGATCTAAATAATTGCCAGACTTTATAATGCAGTTTTATCTCGATTGGCCTCAGATCAGAAAGACGATGGCTTCTGAATCTGTCTCCATATTAAACACAATAAAAAAAGTACTGTATTTAAGTTACTCAATTTAAGTGACTGTAAAAACATGAGACACTCTGGTTCTATTCCCTTTCTTTCTATAGAAATGAAGCCAAAAATGTCTGCCATGTTGTAAAATTTGCAACTAGGAAGACCAGATGTGAAGTCTGATTTGCCAACTTATTTAATGGACCTGTCTCTTCCTCCTTAAACATTAGACTGTCTTCACTGAGTTTACAGCACAGCCTAAAAGACCAGAAGCAAAGCATGTTTTTTCCACTGGATACCAGTTCAGGAACTGTAATGTTTTCAGCAGTAATGTTTTCATATTACATCAAATTGGAGCTCAGCTTTGTTTGCTCTGTTTGCTTCTGAGATGAATCAAAGAAGTAAAAATGTTAGCTGTCTGGCTAACACCTAATTAGATCAATACAATCAACTAGTTAGGTGACTGATAGCTCATTTACAACTAAGCTACTTCATGTAAGATTTTCTTCACCAACTAATTCTGTCAATCACTTTATTTTAGTGCTGGGTGGTATAACGGTTCATACGGTATACCTTAGAGCAATTTTGAACCGGAATGCGTTTCTCAATTTCCAGTATTTTCAACAGCACAGTTAGCAGCAGCATTAGCCACGGTTAGCAGCACTAGTAAATGCCACTTGACAAGCGATACACTAAAGAACTAAGGAAGTTTTTTCTTAAATGAGGGTGCTATCAGCTAGCGGTTCGTCCAGCGTAGCTTGTTTTAACGCAGTAAACACGCAGACTACAGTCCAGTATACTCACCTCTGAACAGAGCTAGCACTGCGGTTAGCGGCTAATGCTAATACTGCTCCAGCCTGGAGAAACTTCACTGAAACTATTATAGTGTGAAAAATGCTTGAAATTTGCTGTGCAAACGTGTATTTTACTCTCTTCAGTAACAAAGATGCTGTAACGTATCGAAGAGAACTGTTTTATATTTTAAGTATTGCAGAATAAAAATATTGTGATATCATCGTTATGGTGTATCGTGATAATATCATATTGTGAGATAATATCATATTGTGCAATTCACACTTCTAGATTTAATCACTTTCCTTATTTTTAACAATACCTGTGCTAATATATATATATATATATTATTATATATATATATATATATATTATATATATATATATATATTATATATATATATATATATATATATATATATATATATATATATATATATATTATATATATATATATATATATATATATATATATATATATATATATATATATATATATATATTAGCTAAGATTTGTATATTTTGAAAGAAAGTAAACTGAAAACACAGAACTAACAGACACAGTCACAGTTTGGTTAAAAGCGACTGCAAGGCTACCGCAGGCGTGACACACTTAACACCCACTGGCCAAGCACCTACATGAATCTGTCAACAGGGTGTGAGAACAGCAAACGCTGACACATTAACATTCAGACACAAACTGTTTAAAAGGGAGGCGAGTTATGTGGTCAGTTTTCACAGTTATTTCTAGAAGAAGAAGTGAAAAATCTGGCTACATAAAAAAAAAATCTTCTGAGATTTTAGTGTGTCTATGAGAGATAAATAAAATCCAAAAAGATTTTAGTGCATTTTCTGTAGTTACTTTTCACACTCACTCACTATATACAGACATGTATCCTTAAATAACCATTAATTAAAAGGCTCATCAGCAGTCCTAAAAAGTAATCAGTACGTTTGAATAATTAGTATTCAGAAGCTTTGTTTCTTGTTAGCCCTTCATAGGGAAAAAGAATTTCAGAATATTTTATGAGTTCCTGGCAGTTTTCAGAGCTAGAGGCTGATTTATCATATTGTTTAAATATTTCAGAATGAACAGGAGAAAATGGCAATTAGTTAATCAAATATGTAATATCAGACTATAAAGACTTGTGTAATACCCATGTAACGTTAGCTTAAGGCTAAACACAACCACCACCCATTTACACCCATTTTCTTTGAAAGACAGAAGCAAAGACTTGCCATTTAACATTTAAACACAGAAACAATAGTTAAATATAGAAATATAATCTGCCCTATATATGGCTAAAGATCATTCAAGTTAATTATTTAATGTTGTCTAGTATGTAGCCCTAACCTTTACCTTACTCTCATAACTGCATTATGTTCATAATTAATTTGTTTTCTAGCTCTACTCCAGAATTTGGAACGGCACAAAAAGTTACACAAAATCGCTATATTAGAAATCTATTGCACATACTAAACACAAAGCAAAACACCCACTGCACTGTTCATTATGCACTGAAAAATCCTAATTTTGTCATTGGTGAAAGACTGAGTCAATGAGAACCTGATTTAATGTTGTGTCTGGTGTAATAAAATGTAACAAAATAAATCCCAGTCCAAAATATCTTTGCCAGTTAATTCGAAAGAATGTTCGAGACAAAACTTTCAAAAAGTTTTTGAATTGCTATGGATAAAGAATATAATGAAAATATAAAGGAAAATAAATCAAAGTTTATTTTCAAAAAAGAAAACATCAAAGTTGTGTGTCTTCAGATTTTCTGACTATGCAACATAACCTGAACGGTCTTCTTGAAGTGGCTCGGTCAAAAAACAATCAGATTTCCATTGAGCCGTGTGCTGGAAGCTCTCAGCTAGCATCTCCCAGCTATGTCCATTCTGCTCAGCTCATCGTAGTTTTTGGCAAGTCTTTATGCTATGTCTAATAGACCCCAGCTCCACCAATCACAAAGTGAATTGTGTACATCCTCAGGGTCAATCCAACCTAAAACATGATGACTGGTTTCAAACCTATTCAATTAGCCAGTTCTAATCTTAAACAGGCTTCATAGGTTTCTGTTAGTTACTAAAATGCATAGTCAGCCCTAGTGAAGCAAACATCAGTACCAGTTCCAAGAAGACACCCCGATGCCCACCCCAGCCAAGGTGAAAAACAGCGCATATAGATCTTAGCCATGATTACATATGAATCATAGGAAAGAATATATTGTATAATATATCCAATTGTTATACAAAATACAATGGGATAACATATTCACACAAAATACTATAGAGCAAAACATCTCAATATTCTCCTAAATGGGTTCCCCTTTGTGCTCATTAAAAAGAGTTCTGGATCTGGATTCTTGTAAAACTGCTTTGTTACAACATTTGCTACATAAATAAATTTTAATTAAATTGGAATTCAGCTGTGGATGATAATGCCTTTATCATGTATTCCTGTTACGCAAGTGACACTGTGGTTCAGGGAATGTTAAATGCCTGCACAACTTTGGAAATAAAATGTTATATCCATCTGACACCCGCTGTCAGACCTCGATAAATCGAGCTCTGATAATTCACGTCATCTTGCCAAGATGAGCATGCTGGCCAGTGTTCAACCTCACACATTAGATATTGCCTGACAGCTTAAACAAGTATAGGATTCCCCAAGTTGTCCTCTGATGTAATACTTCGTTATTAAGTTACAATGCCGGTATCTCATGCCTTGTGTCAGTGTATGTCAGTGTATACGTATTTGGAGCCTGTAAAATGCAGTGCCGTGGAACTCAGTCCTACTCTTTAGGGAACCAAAAGTGGTTCTTCTATTGTACCATTCCAAAGAACTCTTGTAGGCAGTGTAGGCCCTTAGCTTTAAACTTTAAGGTAACGTTTGAGGTTAAATGCAGAATGTTACTATTGTGTTACTGCAGTTAACATCCATACAAGTTAAAATTCAAGTCAGGCCCGGAATCCGACTCCATAAAATACCTCTCTAAAGACTTCTGTATTTGGCCATGAGGGAAGAACATGCACTATGTAGGTCGCTGGCTTTAATTAATCTAACATTTGAGGTCAAATGTGGAAAGTTACAATTGTCTTACGCAACCGACCAGCAGAACCACCTTTTTATTTCTCTCCACTGCTTCTCAATTCCCCTCTTCTCGCGCTCCTTATCATTTCGCTCCATGCTCCTCACTCTGCTTGTTCTCTTCTCTTCTTGCCTTTATCACTCTTCTTCACACCTCAAGTCTTCCTTACCTCTGTCGCTCTCTTACACACCTCTCATCTTAGTCGTTCTATCTCTCCTCTCGTCCCTTTTCCCCTCGCTTTTCCCTGCAGTGTTATATAAGTGCTTATACATCGCTATTACCTTGAAGCGCCTTCCTCACCTCCTCTCCACTTTTCCAAATGCTCTTTTTGATGCTCCCTCTGAAGCGCGGCAGGCAGCGCTCCGGGTCACCTTAAAAAAAAGGAACGCTCAAGCAACCACTGCGCTCTCTCCCAGATTAGTTACATCACACAATCAAAGGCTTGTGCTCAATTTAAATCACAATAAAACTCTAAATGCCAACTGCACCAAGACAGGTTCAAGCCAACTTAATTCCTGAGGAGGCTGATTCCATTTAAAGATAAGGAAATCAGAGGAATAAGCTTTATAAAAAAAAAATCTAATTTAAAAGTTATTGTGTAAAGTCAGACTCGCAGGAGATTAAAACTCATTACTTGGGGTTAAATCCAGTGCCTAAAGCACAGATGCCATTCGATTATACCTCCGAAATTTACAGGCTCACTATATACTCTCTGCTAGCCATTCATTTACATACTACTCAGAACAGAAACGCACACAGAAAAACAGAGACACATATACACACACACACACTCTCACATTACACGCACAGAATGCACATAGACACACATGTGCGCCCGCTAACACGCACTCACTTACAAGCGCTGCACTGTAGCTGTCTCAGGAGAGAACATAATAGATGCCAAAACCTCTTCATTACCATAAATTGAGCAATGTAATCTAATCCAGAGCGTGAATTTAAAATTAAAATGAAATGCAACCTCGTAGCACCCTAGCTCTGAAAAGGCTACTGAAGAAGAGCAAGGCTGCTTCCTTTTTCTCTTTTACTCATTTAGTCTAGCTCTTCAGAAATGATAAAGTACTCAAGAGTTGAGCCAACCAGTGATAAAATAAGGTGAACAACTATAATGATCTATATCCATGTGAATTACGAAAAGAAAAACCTACACTGATCTAAAAAGAGAAACACAGTTTAATACCTATGTATTTCTTAGGAACTGACTTTAAAGTCAAGCAGGAAACTGTTACGGCATAGGGGTCATAGTTTGTTACATGCAGTCACACTGAGAACATGTTGTATGCAGTATTAGGGTAAATAGCATAATGTTACATGCATGCATTCCACCAAAAAACATGTTTTGTGTTTCCACAGATGTTGGGATTCCAAGTAGGAACACCCTCCAAGTCCATGCCAGATTTCAAACTCAAGATGGCGGCAGTAGTTTAACCCCAGCAATAGTAAATCCAGTAGTATTAGACTGTTTATTAGTGATTCTATCTATTTATGTGTCACAAAATCAGTTGTACACACTGTACTCCTCAACTTCTATTGGTAGACATCTTTGAATGGTGTTTGGTTTTGCAAAATAATGCATTATTTGTTGCTACGAAGTTGAATAGTCAAGTCCGGACAACGATAACTCATAACACGTATTTTGGTTGGAGTCACCATAAAACAATGATAAATGATTGTCAAACCAGTGCTGTGGTAAACTCTTTTGGAAAAGGGTTTTGAAATAGCATACAATTACAGAAAACCTACACCAAATTACATAACTGTCTGTTCAAATTAAATGAAAAGAAACCAATGCTAGTCTTTATATGTTGTTTAATACTTGTACCATAATGATTTACACCAACACTCTTCAAAATAAAGCAGCTATAAAGGATTCTTAAGAAATGCCATACAACAGTGTTTTTCACTAGTGCATTCACTACTCCCAACACACCTGATTTAACTAATCAGCTCTGGGTTCCCAAAAGGTTCTTAGCAATAATTTGATTCCTTGACGGTCGAGCTTCACACTGAGCAATCTCTCTCCATGTTAATATGATCTTAATGCTAAGAGGCTTTTGGGAACTGGGCCCAACTCAATAACACTAGAATGATTTAGTATGATTTCTTCCTTTGCTTCATGTTTGACAACAAAAAGTTCAGAATCATGTTCTTCCTTATCATTTATCAAAACAGACTTTAGTCAGTGAAGCTTTTCACTTTCAAATAATGAAAACAAACTAAAACTGGAACCTATACTTTATATTTGACAATACTTAATTAATTTGCTTTTATTTACTTATGTTAAGTTTTATTTAACTGAACTGGGCTTTCATATGAATATATTTCATGCTGCACACTGTCTCACCTTGGTAAACAGATGTACTGTTTGTGATATTAAACCTACAATATATAATATGCTATATTATAACTATGATTTGACATGGTTGAGATCACATTTTGAGAAGTTTAATAGATTACTGAGAGAGACGAGGCAGAGCTTGGCACATTTGTGCCTCATTGGTCAAATATGATCTAAATATAAATGCAATGATATATCATTATATCTATGATATAAATGCAAAAGAGCTATTCAGAGTTGCTAAAGCACAGAAGCCACTAAACTATTTACAGGACCAAGAAACATATAAAACACATTTTGGTCTATAAAGAACCATTTCTGTAAAAGAGACACATGCATGAAAACCATTAAAAAAAGGTTTAAATAAGATGAAATAAGATTCCTCATCTATTTAACATTTCTTCACACCTTGCTAACAAACTCAGAACCAAAAATTGCTTGTGTGATCATTTACAGACCCCTTTGTTGCACCTTTATTTTTAGACATACAGAAAACTGCTGACCTATAAGGTCCAGCTATATTTATCTACTCAACTTCTGTTTCTCAAATATCTTAAAGGGAAGACAACAAACTTCAACTGATTTTCCCACAAATCATCTTTCCTAGAATATCTGTTTTGTAGGATATTTTGGAGGTCAGGGCAGAACTAGCTGGGGCAGATCACTGTCCCACAAGGCTGCTGGGCACAAGCGTCTTTAGAGGGAAACTCTTACAAACCTCATATTATAATATCACAAAAACAGCCCAAAAAATTAATTCTGTTTTGATTGAAAGTGTATTAGAAAAAAGGCTATTATGTCTTGCACAGTTATATTGCTTCACATTTGTTGGGGGCTTTTAATTATTTTAAAGAGAGCAGCAGGGTATGGACTGAGGGGGCTTTATTTAATTTATTTAGTCATTACATAGTTAAGGGCTATTTGTTTACCGAATTTCCTTGCATATCCTTGAATCCTTGCATCTACACTGGACCAGCTTTTTTCAGCTTTTTTCTTTTGTGATCCATAGCAGACTGAGGATTCCCAGGTACAAGACCAAACAGCTTAATTAGTAATCTGTTCTTAAGTATGATGACGCGGGGTGTAACTATTGACAAAAAGAACAATGTCATTTAGTATTATGAACCTATAGATACAGCAGAAAAGTAGTGGCTAATAATGTTCCTTTACATTAATATGTTCAAGTTTCCACATTTAGTTTATACAACTTACAACTTATAACATTATAAACACTGTGCTTTAAAGTTTTTTAATCTAACAATCTAGCCATAATATTAAGCACACACTAAGAACAAGAAAGTCACTTAATGAGACGTTCCTTAACGGCCAATTACTACACTTCTTGCCTTCCTGCTGTTTGATTAGAAAAACCTGGTAGAACTTGGTAAGCAACCAGTATCACTTTGGCCAAATGCTGCGCTGCCTCAAAACTAGCACACAAACAACAAACTAAAATGATATAATAATGGCATTTTCACACCAGCACTATTTGGTCCAATTAAAACGGACTCTGGTTAGTTTGTACCCTTAGTGCGGTTCGACTGAGCAGGTGTGAAAACAGTAGTCACACTCGGGTGCGAATCAAAACAACCGGATCGAGACCACCTAGAGAAGGTGGTCTCGGTCCGGTTCCAAACAAACTTTGGAGCAGTTTGATTGTGGTGAGAACGTGATCTGATCTCGATCCGACCAGCTATCAAATATACTCCTTTTATTTGAGCTAAACTGCAGATAAGGCACAGTTTAATCTTATATATTAGCCAAATAACTCTAATTAGTTACCACAGCTATGAACAAATGCTGTCTCTGTTCCATGCTGTTCACATGTGCAGTCTGTGCTGCATTCACTGATCGCCAGCCAAGCAACTTTATTTACTACGCGTACATCTGCACTGCACGTCCTATTGGAAAACATTTTGCTTGAAAGCTCAGCAGAATTTTATTAGCATTCTGTGTTAGAGCAGCTTCACACTGCATGCTAGAATACAAAATCTTCTCGCAATATTAACTTTCTTGTTCCCATGTCAGACAGCTCTGACCAATCAGAGGAGACAATGTGCTCGCATGGTTTATTTGTGCACATTTTTGGTTTGGTGTGAAACCAAACCAAAGAGAGGGAGAAAACGCTCCAAGTGAACAAACTCATCAACTGATTCGGACCATTGAAATGAACTACAGGTGTGAAATGCCCTTAAACTGTACTTAACGCATTAAGTAGATAGCGAAAGTAAAGTAAAGGGTCTTTAACTACTGGTCTACAAAGCACACATTTGGCATATGAGGAAACCTCATACACTTATGCTCAGCTACAATGTGCAATGTATTCAGAGTATAAAAAGAGGACTGATTGATTCTTTGACTGAACTTTTAAAATCTTTTACCATCTTTGTATCTTACATCATAATTACAGGTAACACAGGTAACACAGCTTAAGTGCTAGCTCACCATTTACAGCAAAAAACAAACAAACACAAAAAAACAAAAGTTTTTAACACAATCTAATCCACTATTATACAATCTAACATACAGTTCCATATGCTACGTATGAGGGAGAGAAAGAGAGAGATAAGTAGTTCTGTTCCTACATCAGTTTTTCTATTCAGCAAAAAGAGAAAGCTATGCAGCAAGTTGAGGCAAGCTAAGTTGAGAGCAGGGAAACTGTGTACGGTGGAACAGTTACAAGCAGTTTCTGAAAGACTGCATGCTTCAGGCTGCTCATATCCTGTGCCCTTTGCTCCCCCTGTGCAACCTCGTATTGAAAAAGTCTGACTTTTAATATAGTTACTAAGCGGATCAGGGAGTATAAGGTGTTACAGCCAATCAGGTGTCTAGCTGCACTCTACCTAAGCTTGTATGTTCACAGCATGATGCTATATTTGTCAAAGAAATAAATGATCAATTTGAGGTGACAGAGGAACTGCTGACTGGCAAGGATATATCTCAGGGGCTGTATGATAGCATCAATCATTCAGAGGGGAAAGTTTCTAATTGAGAAGAGTTCTGGCCCTCTGCATGTGGTTTCCATGTAATTTGAGTTTAAGACCCCTGGCCTTGACACAGGTGTTTGATGCCCACTCTAAGCAAATGCTGCATCAACCATGAAGGGAAATATAGACTATTGGGTAGCATGATTTAAATAAAAAACAAACAAAAACAACTGCGCTGTTCATCAAGCCCACACGCTTATCCACTAGAGGCAGTGTTTCTTGAATCTTGACTAATGTGCCTTTAATGCAAGGCTGCTCCTCCGTGTTCAAATGTACTGTTTCCAATTCCTCCGATTTGTTGACTCAACGCAGCGTTTATTGACTTAGCACACTAATCCCAGGCTTAAGAAAAACAAACTCTGAATCATTAACTAAAAGCACACAGTAAAGCCCAGAGTGAGCTGAGCGCTTTGTTCAAGTCCCAAAACTCATTTGAGTGAGAGAAGCGTGAAAATGAGTATGTCTCAGTTTTTAAGCATACATAGCTAATATGCCTTTCTTAAGAAAAATGGTTGGATTTGGAACAGAATAAAGCACACACTGACACTGATTTTAAGAAGATGACCTCTTTGTCCCCAAAATAGGCGAAATATATAATGTCGGTAGTGGTGCTGAAGAGATATTGGTTTATACATAGTAACGTTTATTTTTGCTTTTTATTTAAGCTATTTGTTCTACTTTAGCATATAAAATTGAGTTTAATTTCTTTCTCCTCTTGCATCTTTCTATTTTCACACATGAAAACTCCTGAGCAGTGAAAAGGTGTCAAGTTCCTAAACCAAACCACAGGAGCAGAGTCTGTCAGCACCGTTCCTCTGAGAAAACCTGGAACATGAAAAGTGTGCTGCAACCTGAGACTAAAATGCAGGAATAATTGCTGTGTAATTATTTATTTCACCGAGTTCACTGACTATGCAAATTGAGGCCATGTTCCAAAATCTCCTTTTGAGACCCTACAGCTATTATAAATAAGGACAGTCTAAAACATTGCCCATCATTAGTGCTCCAATAGCTTTGTAATGATATGTAGTGCTTGGACCCCAGTAATTGCCACATGCAATGTAATGAGAATATGGGCATTAAACTTCCAAACTCCCAAAGCATCCCCAATCATTCTATATCTCTTTAAAGAATAAACGTATCCCATCCCTGCTCATCTTATTAAATAGTTAAAAAAATGATAAAAATCATTTATTCATTCATATATTATTATATCATAAATCACATATTAATCATTTAAGTTAATACTTATTACCAATAGTTAATATTTATAGTTATACTACTGTTCACTTATTTATCTCTGATATGATAATATCTTTAGATATCTAAAGAGTGTGGGCATTAAGCTACGCAACAGGTTTAGAAATTTTTTTTTTTTTTTGGAATGTTTAAGTTGTTCCTTTATCTCAAAAATAACCTGCTGTACACAGCTCTGGAAAAAAATATTGATTTCTGAACTTTTCTGAACTTGTTTTCTTTGTATTATTTGAGGTCAGAAAGCTCTGCATATTTTTTGTTATTTCAGCCATTTCTTATTTTCTGCAAATAAATGCTCTAAATGACAATATTTGTATTTGAAATTTGGGACAAAAATGTCCATAGTTTGTAGAATAAAACGGCAATGTTCCTTTTACTCAAACATATACCTATAAACTAAGCAAAATCAGAGAATCTGACCCAGAAACTGAAGTGGTCTTTAGATGTCTATTTTTTATTTATTTTAAAGAATATTTCACCTCATTTTATCAAAAAACTGAATTGGAGATCCACCAAATATTCAGCAAGCATAAGCATATTCTGTTGCCAAAAAATTGGTGCATCCCTAAATTAAATGTTGGTTAAGGAGGTCTTTTGATTAGTGGATTTTTTATGGTCTTACATAAAACCTTCTTAAAATGGAAATACATAGCACCAAAAAAAAGTCTCATGTCTGTGTTTGTGCAGTACAATGTAAAACCCTTCAACTACAACAAGAGTGTAGTTCTGCTGACAGTAAAACACGAAGCTTCACTGCTTGACCTGCATTAACATTATCTACAGTGACGTCTTTATCACTAGCCAGCACTAGCTAAATAGTAGCAGAACTGCTAACTTATTCTTCAATATGCTTTTGTTATGGAAGTATTGGATGGTCTGGAATCTAAGTGTCCTCGTGTCAGGGACAAGAGTTTACTCATCAAGTGTGTGTAGGCTTGTGACCATTAGTCCAGATTTTGATGATGTGCGCTGGGCAGAGAGCTGCTGGGAATAGACTATGATTATATCTGAAGATAATGGGGGTGGGGTAAAAAGAAAAAAGAAAAGTCTTGACTGGAGTCAATTCATCAAACAGCCCTGGAGATTATTCCCCAATCCCAAGACCCATTAAAGTTAGGACGTGATCTAAATTCTTAGCCACCCCTCTGTTCTCTGCTTCCTCCTTTAACATATCTCTGCTTCACTTTGACCTGCTTGGGAAAGTACTTTGAGTTGATGAAGTCCAAAAAAGGTTCTCAGGGTTCCTTTTGGCCTCCAGCTGCAGTATTTGACCTACATTTCAGGAACCACAGCAGACGAGACAGTGAGGGAACGCGAGTCATCGCATGGGGTTAACACAAACATAAACTCTGCCAAGTGACATTAATGTGAGCCCTGTGTCTCTGCGGAAACTCGATCCATCCTCCGAGGCTTCCTCGCTGCCATTCTCACCAGGGCTCCGCAGCTGTGCGTGTCAGCATTTTGCTAATCAATCAGCCTGTGATGGAGCTACCTGGCTGGCGTTTTTCCTGTCACATCATCTACAGCTGAAGCCATTTACAGTCTGTCTGCAATGTCCAGGCTGCCTTCCCAGAATCAGATGAAATGTCGCATAGTACTACAGCTTCCTCCTATTAACATTCATTATGCAGCTGGGCCCCTTTCAGCAACATAAGCACCATTGTTGCGTTTGTGAAAAAATATAAAAGACAATTAAAACCTTAAAAATAGGGATGTGCTATATATTTGGCAACTGAAAATATTGGAAAAATATGCGAAAATGCCTAAAAAAGCAGATACAAATAAGTAAAAAAGATGGAACCATTTATACTGAACAATGACTGATTTGTAAGCTATGTGGCAGTGTTTCCTTTATGTTAGATGTTTTAAAAAGCAACACAGATAATACATTTATTTAAGTTGTAGTTTTCTAATGGCTTTTTCAAAAGACAAAAATATGTTAGACCAATTTTATTTATTTCATTGTGGAAAAAATGGCAAATGGTAATTAAAACCTGTGTTCAGTGATGAGTTTTGAATCAAATGTTTTTATTTTGCTCAGTTTCTGACATAATTTTCCATTTCTGTTCATCCCTACTTAAATTCATAATTAATATGCGAAACAAAATAAATATGTTTATTATTTATACATAACAACACACAACAATATACAAGAAAATAATTACCCACTCATTGAAACAATCAGACTGTCAATCAACATAACATTTCTGTTCTTATGTAAAATATTTTTCTATAATTAAAATTATATTTATTTAATAAATTTGATTTAAAAATAAAGGGTGCAGTTTTGGTCTTGAGCCATGTTTTTGCTATTGTCTGTGCTGTCAATTCATAAGCAAAATTGAATATAAATGCCGCCCATTGTGTAGCAGACTATGTAATTAACTTACAAGACATAATTACAAAAATTGCATTTGAATAGCAGAGCTAAACAAAAGCAATAACACTGGCTCCTATGGGTTAAATTTGCCTGCAGAGTTACTCCAAGTCAAAGATCTTTCAAGTGTCTTCTACAATAAGGGATAGTTCTCATAATATGCCAGGACTGTCTTCCTCAATCCTTATTAACAAAGGGTATATTTCATCAAGAGCTGGCAGCACAGTGACAGCTGAAGAATGGGCTAAACTAATGTTGCCAAGTAGTATGGCAACTGTCTGTTCCTGCTGAGAACCAATGGCAGAGGCCCTGAAGCCTACAGCTTAGCAGGAGCTGAAATCTGAATTTCAAATGCTGTGTGTGTCCTTATATGCGGCTTTGTTTTAGCCACCAAACCTTGGAATTCCTCATCCTAGTCCAAAACTGCACTTCTCTGCTTATTCTTCAAAATGCTTCTGAAGATGCTTCCTGTATCTATTCTGTTTTAAAGCAACTTTGTGTTCATCAAAGCTGCTATACTGTGTAAATAAAATATTATTGTCAGGCTTTATTATGTATCTGAATATTACTAAAGTTCATGCAATGTCTGTATGATTCTTAATCTTAGTAATTGAGCTGAGTGGGAAACTTACTGATTGAGCTCGACTTCCAGCACCAGCTCCAGATCCTCAGCCGAGACAAGAATCTCGCCCCTCTCTGGAAACTGCTCCTGCGCACACAGATAACATACAGAAATGAGCTTCACAGTAACTTAGAAGAAGTAGATGATATCGTCACTGTCTAAAGGAAAACAAGTATCTCGATTTTCTGGATTTTTAGCTTACTACATTATTTGAACACACAAACTGTCCCTCACACTGACAACATTTTTTGATGAATGGACTAAAAGAAATTCTTCGAAATTACCTGAAATAAACTATTTTTACATTGACTTCTTTTACATTGATAAGGAAAGAAAAAAAAATCATATATTATAATATATATATATATATATATATATATATATATATATATATATATATATATATATATATATATATATATATATATATTAGGGCTGGGGCGACGCGTCGACATAATCGACGTCATCGATTACGAAAATACATCGATTTGCATAACGTGCGTCGGCGCGTCGTAAATATGTTAATTAACACGGCAACATAGAAGCATAGAACTATTATTTAATTAAAATGATTTTTAAGAACAGCTAAACACAGTTCTGCAAGTCAAACGCGGAGGAGTTCACGTGCGAGAGAGAGAGAGAGAGAGAGAGAGAGAGAGACACACACACAGAGAGAGAGAGAGAGAGAGAGAGAGAGACACAGAGAGAGAGAGAGAGAGAGAGAGAGAGAGAGAGAGAGAGAGATTCGCTTGTTCTGGTGAGAGCTCATATTCTAGTCCCATACATAATTCTGCAGCTCCCTCAGTGTTTTCTGCCGTATTTTGCGGCTAGCGCGAGCGCTTACAACTGACACCGCGGAGCGCGAGGTGCTGCCGCGCTTGTGCCGAATCCGACTCTCTGCTGAATCTGACTCCCGCTTCGCGGACAGAATCGGCACAACACCCCCGCTGTAGAACTGCGGTAGTGAAAACAGCGCTTATAAATAAATTAGTTTAGTTTCACTTTCAGTTTTCGTTATTTTCGTTATTTATTTTTTTTTTTATAAAAATATAATTAAAAAACAGACGCCTACATCTCGGACTATTTTCTGGAGCCCGGGTCGGATTTCGGGTCGGACCTCGGGTCATGTCGGGTTCGGGCAGAGAATCTAAATTCTAGAGAGCATGGACTCCGGAGAGCAATCTCCAGCTACAAAAAAACGCCAGCGGGCATCTAAAGTTTGGGAGCATTTCACGCAAAAGGGCAACAATGTGGTCCTCTGCCATATGTGCAAAAGGAGCACTTGAAGCGCAAACATCCAGGAGCACTATGTCAACAGGGTCACACAGTAAGTTACCGTTTACATCAGGGTCTCCGCGGGTGTCCTTAAAAAGACTTAAGGCTGTCTACCAAAGGTTTTAAACCTGCCACAGGCAGAAATTATACAGTTTTGGTTTATATTTGTGCATGGCATTTCACAGTTTCCAGAAACAGTAGCATTATTCATAAGTTCAGGTGTTTAGCTAAGCTAGCTGCCTTAAGTTATTTTAGCTAGCGCCGTCGGCGCTGCGGTGTTACACCGTTTTCTGTCACCGTCGGAATTTTGTGACCAGTGCTCACGGTTATGAGCGTTCATTGGCAAAACGGAAGCTTTCTATACCTACACCTTACCCTCAGCCCTAAACTGAACCGTTTTGGCCAGTCGGGGTAAACATTAGAAACGAACACGTTTCGAATCGGCCAGTGCACCGGTCTGCTGAGAACTACTTGCCAGTGGTCACAAAATCTAGCGGTCACAGAAAACAGTGCAACACACGATTGTGGTGTATGGGAGCTTATTCATTTTTAGCGTTATAGATCTAAACGTGTTGTACATGTAAGTGATTATAAGTGTGGGGTTTGGTTTAGTAGGCTTGTGTTGTTGTTGTTGTTATTATATATAAATATAGTATTTTATCGTTTGCTTTAAAACGTAAAATAATAATTATTTAAATATGTTTCTCAATAAATAGATTAGTCGACTAATCGAAAAAAATAATCGTTAGAATAATCGTTTAAAAAATAATCGTTAGGGACAGCCCTAATATATATATATATATATAAACGTATATGAGAATGGTTTGGATCAGATGCAAGAGAGAAGGGTTTATTTAATTTCAGTAAGTAAGTAAGTAGATGAGTGAGTAAGTAATTAGGTAAGTAAATAAATAAATAAATAAATAAAATGTCATTTTTTTCACTATCAAACAAAAACATATTTACAAGTAGCAGTAGTGTTTATAAGTTGTTTAACAATAAAATTTACACAGGAACCTGTCCTTAGGCTTGAACACAAAATCTAGCCCATAGTTTACAGGCCTTAAATAGCACCAAACAGGAAGCATTATGATGTCACCTCCTGCTATTTTGGAGGGAAACCTGTTAATACAATTCCCCCAAAACAAACACAAATGTTTTCTTACTCAATGAAGATATGGTTGGGATCCACCACAGCAAAAACACACAAATAAGTATAATTTCCTCCATTCTTAGAATAATTAGTTAAAATTGTTTGCTAAAACACATCAGAACAAATAAAACTTCTGGCCAATAAAATACCTAATTCTAATTACAGTTTTAAGCCACAAAACAGAGTTTTAATTAATTAATAAAGATTATTTTAACCATAATGTGGCTGTGTGTATCTAAAATGTCCCATTTAAATCACAATGTCCACATTAAGATATGGTGGCAGATAATAACTCTGTCACAGCCTCCATCCGACACACTAACAATCACAGTTTTATACTGTACTTTGGCTATGTATCTCGTGTTTGCCTTGCACTAATGTCTATCTAACATCTATCTTTGCATTAATGTTTATCTATCACTACACTGGAGCTCTAGCTTAACAGTGTTTCTTTCTACTGGAAAACCTAGTATCAGTATATATCAGCATACATTTGAATTGAATTGAACTGCATGTATTACAGATGTCTGGCTTTATTCTATTCATAAAATCAAATTAAATAAGGATTTGACTGTAGTCATATAAACGTCTTCTAATTCTTTCAGTGTCAGTTATTAGCAGCTTTTGCCTTTACAGAGGAAAAGAAGAAAAATCTCACAATAGTTAGCGTTCAATGTGCATTTTGAGTTCTAAAAACAGCACACTGTGTAGTGCTAGGAGGGGTGGACCACCAAATAAAGCTGCATGGAAACAAGGATAACTGGTGGAATATTTGTGGAAATTCAATTTATTGTGGTAAGAACCCAAAGGAGCCTCTCTAATCCCAGCCAGTGCAGTCTAATCATTTGGTGAAATGCATTTTGAAAATGTGCAGCAATTCCAGTGGGTCATGGAATGATGGCCTTGCTAATTACAATTATGATATTTATGGTAACCCATGAATATGAAATAATTAAGAAAAGATGTAGAGCTTCATAAGAGAGTGCAAAACCAGTCCTATGCAGTTCCTCCCTTAACTGTTCCTATAAAAGGGTTAAGACAAGTATTTAAATATGCACTGAATGGAATTACCATGGCATATGGGAATTCATTAATTGCTGGGAAATGGGCCAATTTGTATATATATATATATATATATATATATATATATATATATATATATATATATATATACGTATATATATACGTATATATATATATATATATATATATATATATATATATATATATATACGTATATATATATATATATATATACGTATATATATATAATTACAAAATTATGCTATTTTCTGACACTATTTTCATCTATCACAGTGTTGTAAAAGCAAAGCCAATAACCCTGTTCAAACCAGCATGTAATTCTGAGGCAAAATAACAGGGTTGTAAATAGGCTTGTAAAACTGCATCTAAGCTATTTTTAAAGGCCAATCCAAGTCACACTGTTACTGTTGCCGCTGATTATCAAAAATCAAGGATATTAAAATGTGTTTATCCTGTATTTATTGGAGTAATTGCATCTCTTATACATGGAGGGCTCCTAGAATCTTTAGCATTGCTGTGAGGATTTGATTCGTCAAGGTGGCCAACTACAGTTCCACCGCTTCACAGATCAATTTTGGGGTGCTTAAAACCCCTCTAACCCATGCTTGGCATTAGGCACTGTGCCATAGTTCATGTGTATCTGCTCCAGAAAGTCCTGTTCTACTGACAATACATCTCTCAAAAGACTAGACAAGCTCTGTCTGTATGTGTGTGTAAATTTGCACATCTGCATCATGGTTACAATGGGCGGAACCAGAAGTAGCAGAGTTAATTTATTAGAAAGAGTGTCCAACATTTCCTGTACAGGGATTAAGCTTAAACTGAATTCCTGTCTGGGAAACCGCCCCATAGTGTTTTTGAATTTGTGTATTTTTTCCAGTGAATAGCCCATATATTTTGCTTTGGTGTAGCAGAATAATGGAATTGAGTACTGCAAACAAATTGAGGCAAATAAATGCTTTGGTGCAGTCCTCACTCTTCTATTTAGTGAAGCCCTCTGAGCGCTGCCTCTCTAATGAAGCGTTTTTTGGGAATAGAAATTGCACTAAGCACAGCTGGTTAAGTGTGTGACTGCAGTAATATGATTGGAATTAATGACCACGCCCTGCTTTCTGTTCCACTCTACTTTGTTTGCACAGAGCACCTCATGTAAACCAGCAAATGTAACCACTTCTGGGCTCCTCAAGACTAGGATTAAAAATTTTAAACAAACTCTTCATTGACCTCAATTCATTCCAGGTGGCCTTCAATTAAAAACTGAAGGCACTTCTTAAGTTATGTCCTCTTTTAGAGAAACCAAAAGCTAATAGGTGACAGAGACATTTGAAAATCCATTCTACTGCTATAAAAACAAGTATTGTGACAGTACAAATTAGGATGTCACACCTGCAACCTCGAAGGAATGTGCTGTGCTGAAAAAGAATCTCCTTGAAAATCATGCGACTCTGACAGAGGTCATGTGCTCTCTTTGTGGTTTCACCACCTGTGAGGTTTGACGGCTCATCCATGCTGTTCTGGTGAAAGTAGAAACAGAAAACCTATTCCGCCCACATTTCTCACAGTTGCAGGATGTCATGTGCATGTGAAGAGCTCAGTTCTTCTACCTACACTCTTAAAAATACAAGTGCTATAAACTGTTCTTTGAGTGATGCCATAGAATAACCACATTTGGTGCCACTATGAACCATGTTTGTAGAAGTGATATCTAATAGAGAGAAAGGAACCTTTGATAAACAATTGATAAACAGCAATATGATAATACAGCCATGACATTAATAAAGGTTCTTTAGACCTTTAAAAGGTTCCTCACGCTTCTTCTTGGATGCAAAAGTGTTTTTTATATACTACTGCTTAAAGCCCTATTTGAAGCAACTTTAAAACTTAAGACGTCTATACCTGCGTGACCAAGCTGATTGACCAACATGATCAAGGTGGTTCACCAATATGACCAAGCTGGTTTACCAATATGACCAAGCTGGTTTACCAATATGACCAAGCTGGTTTACCAATGTGACCAAGCTGTTTTACCAATATAACTGGGCTGGTTCACCAATATGACTAAGGTTTACCAGGCTGGTTTACCAATATGACCAAGCTGGTTTACCAATATGACAAACTTGTTTTATCAATATGACTGGGCTGGTTCACCAATATGACTAGAGTTTACCAGGCTGGTTTACCAATATGACCAAGCTGGTTCACCAATATGACCAGTTGGTTCACCAATATAACCAAGCTGTTTTACCAATATGACCAAGCTGTTTTACCAGGCTGGTTCACCAATATGACCAAGCTGTTTTACCAATATGACCAAGCTGGTTCTCCCATATGACCAAGCTGGTTCACCAATAAGACCAAGCTGCTTTATACCAATATCACCCGGCTGGTTTACCAATATGAGCAAGCTTGTTCAGCAATATGACTATGCTTACCAGCATAATGTTTTTCCTCTGGATGAGCAGCTTTTCAACCACCTTTACCATCAAAGACCAGCATATACCATCTGGAACCAGCTGCCAGTAAAACCTGATCGTAAGTTGGATGTTTTAGCAGGGGAGCATGACACTATACTGGCCAAGGTTAATCTCACTGCTGACCAGTAAAGGGTGTGGTATGTTTTCATCTAGACGAGCAGCTTTTCAACCAATCTGACCATCAAAAATAGTTAATACAATCCAAAAAAAACAGGCCTTGAGCTAGATTTTTGAGCTGGGTGACTGGCTGGAAAATATGATAAAATAAATATTCAAAAACAAACTGCTGAAAGCACATTTTTTTATTCAGAACAAATAGATTTTTGAAATGTTATTGGTTAAAACTGGCCTCAATGCTGCATAAAGAACATTATGATCATACTATATAACTGATAATTAAAAATAAACCTCCTGCACAATGAAAATAACAGGGTGGCTTCACCCAGTTACACTTAATAGTCTGTAGTTTTACTGCACTGCCTGAGGAAAGCAGAGCTCAATATGTTTTTTTATTAACACATTTACTATTTACCATGCATATTTCTTACTGTGCTGCTTTCATAATGCAATGAACCAAGAAACAGTGGCAACACTTGCTTGTGCAGCATCAAATCAACCAAAATCCAAACGGCCAAATTGTGAGAAAAAGGAAAAAAAGCGTTATCCCACTCATTGACCCGAGCTAAATCCCTTTCCAGGCAAACAAATGTGCCTATTTTAGTGCCAGCAATACACTTAAACTCAGTCACTATGAAAAGCCACGGTGCTGCAGCCAACACACGAGCACTCACTGCTTGCTGTTCTGTTCCTGTTTGCTCTATATGCATTGCATGTGGTTAGCTGTGCTAGCTGATAAAAAAGAGTGCCTTTGAGTAGGAGGCCGAGGGTTTTTCTTCAAACATGTATCCCCCTTCCAAGAAGCCCCCGTCAATAGACAAGCCCTCCCCCCTCAACCTCAGCCTGGAATGATACAACAAGAACACAGGAGAGAAACACTTTCGGGCCAACAGAGACCAAAATGCCCAAAACACTCTATAAACAGCCTTACTATGGACAGCCCAGACATGACTGGGCTGCAAGTAAACAGTCTAGGATGAGCCCAAACATGTTTTTTGAGGATGATCTTCTTGCTGTTAGAATGTTTGGTATGTCAGACTGAGGGTATGCGGCTACTGCTTTTAAAGGTCTACAATAATAGTGAGGTCAATATCATGTCATTTGCTTTTTGTGTCCTCAGCATAGTTGCTTGAATTTTATAAAAACAACATTTATTCAGAATGAACACATTATTACAAATATAAAGGGATGGAAACCTTTGCTATAAAGAACCTTTTGTATATTTTATACAGTTTTTTATTTGATGTGGCTGTGGGTTTTCTGCCATGTCTGCAGCGCTGTCTGGTTCTATAATTCTTTTAGGTGGTTTAATAAAATGCTTTTGAAAAGATGTTTTAGTCATTTATTTCAATTATTCATTTAACTATTTTCATAAAAATCTATTTAAACAAGTCCAATAATTCTCTGTCTACCCTGTCATCTTGGTATAACCGTTTCTTTAAGAAAGTAACTTATGACATCAGTGACATTATAACTTTTATACTGTTTAATTTTTAAAGGAACTAAAGACTCATTACATTAATAATATTAATTTTACATAATATTTATCAGACTGTCTCCATACTTAGCTGAGGTAGCTTAAGCTATCCAGCCAGTTGTGATAACATATCACAGTATCATTAAAACTGAACAAAAGCGTAAACGAATAAAAAAAAACATTCTATCAAATGCCAGTTTGTGTTATAACTGTACATGATGTAATGCAGCTTAACATGTCAGAGTAACTGCATAAATGCAAATAAAAATAAATGTTATTAAGCTGAGGAAATATGTTTTTTTGTAGTCTGTAGTCTTATAAACATGATAAATAGTCAGAAGAAAAATATTCATTTCTTCAAAAGGTTTGACTGCTGTTAAATGTCTTATCCCACAATTTTAAACAGAACCTATTTTATTGTACACAATGCAATATATATCTCACTTTGTGCCACAATGCATATTGAGAGAACTGCGAAAGTTAACTCAGGCTAATAGCACTCCCTAGTATAGTACTTAATGCAGAGATGCATAATTAATGTCAGTTTAATGCGCTGAAAAATGCAGCGCTGTATATTTAGATCTAAGTGAGAATATTATAGGCTGAAGTGCTCGTCTCCGTGGGATAAGAGGAGAGGAGATGGAGAGGCCTTGAGAGCAATTCAGGCTAGTGTGCCGATTGGAGAGAGGTTGAGATGGGGATAGAGAGAGGCAGATGAGATCGCTTCTTGAGTATGCAATCATTTAGTGACTCAAAAAGGACTCATGATGCTGGAGAAATGGGGGGGAGAAGGAATGGAATGGAAGCTGTGGAAGAGGATAAGTGACCTGGGAGATTAGACAAGGGTCTTCAGTAAGGATGGGACACTTATCAGTTTTTAGGAAATACCACAGTATAAAACTCACTAAACATCTTGCCATATCAAACATCAGCAGCCTCACATTTTTTTATCTCACATTGTTTTCATGTACTATCTTTTTACAAAGTAAAATAATTCTGCAGTTTCCTGGAAACGTGTGGCAGGACAGCACGTTTACTCAGATTGCAAAACATTTTCTTGTAAAATTTAATTGATGATTAAAAGTTTATTATTAATTAAAATCCAACATTGTGAATACTATAGTGCATAGAGGAATAGAGGTACCATTATCTTTGAGGGCCCTATTTAAACTATCTATAGCTGAGCCGTCAACCAAGTAGCTAGATTTAGGGCATGTTAGTGTATCTTTGCTATCGTAACAACAGGAAAATTATGGCTTGCACAGCTCGAAACATGAAAAAGACATGTACTAATGTTATTTTATTTTGTATTATGTTTTTTTGTTGATGTAAAAGTTGAATTGAGCACTGCTGCGTGTCCATTTGTGTGTGTGTGTGTGTGTAAAACATGCTGAGTGCATATGGCATGTCTGCCATATGTTGACTGTTGTCAGGCTTCAAATGAGTTAGTGGCGCACCTTTGTGTTTTCCATTGCCAAGATAGCAATATGCCAGAAATTTACCTGAACACGTCTTACTTCCAAACCACCACAGCCATCAGCATAGATATTTATTCATAAGCTCTGTTGCTATTTAATTGACGCAAGGTGTGAAAATCGACTGTTAAAGGGGTGTGGGTTAGGGCCAGGAAACAATTATAAAGTTAATTTGCCAATTAAATAAAGACAGTAGCAGCAATAACAGATGTCTTTTATGTAAACATAGTTCATAGTAGACGTACTGAGGGTGATTAGTGATGGTAGAAAGTAGTAGTAGTAAGATTAGTAGTAATAGTTTTAGTATAAGTACCAATAGTACAGTTACAATTTTCAAAAAGTTTAATTTATATAATATACAGACAATCATATAAATGGGATAAACGCCAAATTCAGATGATCAAGAAGGAATGAATAGGATTTAATCATTATGCAACTCTCACATATTCTCACATATACCTACAGTATATAATTTGTTTACAGTCTAAATAAAATGTGGTATTTTGTCCTAGTTGGAAAGTGTGGTAAGGTGAGGATTAAGGATGGTCCAATGTGAGACCACTGGAATTCCTCTTCTCCATGGTAACCAAAAACCAAGTTCATATTTGAGACATATTTTGTGGAGGAGCTATTATGGCATCTCATTTTGCATCGTCCTTGACAGACATCCAATCGACTATATTAAAAACAACAATTGGAGAAAAATCATTCTCCAGCCATCACAACAAACTTGCGGCATGACTCGCGCGCACACACATTGTCTGATAGGGCTGAATATTCTCCACCGCCACGGGATAAATATTTATATGGGTGGACTCAGCCGCTCCTCTGCTGACATGATTACGTCTGAATGACAAATGAAAGAGGAGAGCAGATCCGGGAGTCTGGCACCCGGTACATGGTGCCCACTGACAGAGAGCTCACACTGAGCTGCAGAGCCGCTCACTGCACCAGCCTGAAGGACTGCACCCTGCTGGGGCTCCATGCTTGCGTTAAGCCACCTAGCCCAGCTGGAGCTCGCACAGCAAGACACTCACAAAGCGCACTGCATAGACAAAAAAGCAAGGTTGCACTTAAAGCACCAAAAGTGCAGAATCTTAAAGTGGGTACACGCACATGTACTTTAAGGTCACCTATTATAAGACTAGAATTTACACAGCTATAAAAAAATGTGCAATATCAATCCCAATTGAAGAGGGTAAACAGAAGCAACCACAAATGAGCCAAAAAAGGCACCATTTCCAAAGCCAGGACTGGGCTAGAGGGATCTAAAACTGCTGCATTAGGCTGTGTTGAACTGTGTTCCCGGCTGCACAGCCTAATAAGACCACTGAATGCCCCTGGGATGAGGATTGGACGATCAATGATACAGAACTCATCATCTAACATTACCACCAGACCTTGTTTCCATCCAGCAGGATGAAACAATAAAAACAATACACTGATCAGCAATACATTAAACCTGCCTGTCTAATATTATATATGTCCCTCTGATACTGACAAAACAGCTCGATGAAGATCGATGAAGGCATGGACTCCATAAACCTCCAAAAACCTCCCCAAGGTGTCCTGTGATATCTGGCACTGAGACATTATCAGCAGATAAGTCTTTAAGTCCAGCAAGCCTTGGGCTTCTAATAAACATCAGCAGGCCTTGGGCACCCAGGGCACTGCTGCCGGTTGACCGGTTGTCCTTCCTTCCAGCATTTTTTGTAGGTACTATCGACTGCAAACCAAAAAATCCCACAAGACCAAGTGTTTCAGGAGTTATTTTGTCCCAGTCTTAAACTGTGCAACATAATGGGATTGTCGTCACATTTTTTCAGGCAGGCCAGTCCAGTACTTTACCCACTTTTTCCCATGTCATGCCATGTCCTTCCCATGTCTTGTTGGAAATGCATGGACACTTCAAAGAAATTGACTAATGCATCTCAAAAAATTAGTATATCATTGAAATTAGTTTATTTATTATACTTTATTTCAGTAAGTCAGATCTATTTCAAGTGTTTATTTCTTTTATTGTTTATGATTATGGCATACAGCCAGTGAAAACCAAAAAAATTAAAATGTCTCAGAAAATTATAATATTATATAAGATCAGTTGGTACTTTTGGCAGTGTGGGCAGTGTGCCAAATCCTGCTGGAAAATGAAATCCACATCCCCCTAAAAGTGATCAGCCATGTCATCTGCTGGTGTTGGTCCACTGTGTTATATCAAGTCCAAAGACATTACAGTGACAGAACGTCATGCTTTTCTCTGCTTTTTTTTTGAGATGCAGATTTCTTTTTCCAGCAGGACTTGGCACACTGCCCACACTGCCAAAAGTATTAAATGGTCTTTTATAATATTTCAATTTTCCAAGATACTAATGTTTGGATTTTCATTAGCTAAAATAGATCACTCTGTGTGTAATACATCAATAGACTATCAATTTTACATTTTAAACTGAATTATTCAAAGTCATCTTTCAATGATATTCAATTTTTTGAGATGCACTAGTATACTGTAAGTCTTAAAGGCAGCAAAGATTACTACAAGATCTTAATGCACTTTTCAGCATTAATAATCTAAGGATTTAATGATTCAAGAAGACTTTATTGTCATTTGCATCAAATATGGTATATAAGGTGGAATGAAATTGTAATTGCAATGCAGTCATGGAAGTGTACTGACCCAATCCCATACCATAACAGGCCCTGGCTTTGTTTATAATAGTCTGGACAGTCTGGACAGCACATGGCATTGTTGTTATTTCTCCAAAAAAGATCCCTAGAGTACTGACTTGTCTGAACACAGTTCACATTTCCACTGTATGATGGTCCATCCCAGATGCATTCAAAGCCCAGAGAAATCAATGCTGCTTGAAGACATGTTTAACATAAGGCTTCTATTTTCTGTCTTAAATCCTTATTACTTGCCATTTGTCTCATTTCCAACACAACAACTTCAAGAACAGACAGCTCACTTGCAATCTAATATGTACTGTACATCCCACCCCTTTGTAACAAGGTAATCAATGTTATTCACTTCATCTGTCAGTTGTTTTATTGTTATGGCTGATCGTTTTATATGAATAATCTATTGTACACTGCCGAGAAATAATTCAATTGTTCATTCAAAATGTACTCCCTGTGGAATCCCACGCTCCAAGCAACACTTTCTGTGGATCAGTGATGTAGAACATCTCTTAGAGCATCAAAGAGGTAAACAGTCAAAGCAGGATGTAGAGTTAAAATGTAAATTGTGCGATGAGAATAAAGCATCAACCTACGCTGCCTTCTAGCTATCAGAGAGAAAATACAAAAACACTCCTGCAATTTAGTAGGTTTTATAAAAAGAGAAAAACAAGGGCAGTGTATTGAAATGAGGGAGGAAGAGTGATGTGCGTTCGGCTTTCACTGATGCTCGAAGGGTCACCTAAGTGGGCTGACAGCATGGGATCTTTTTTAAGATGATTAGGGGCAATTATAACACACAATAGCAGTCAAGGACAACTGAGAAATGTCATTAAGGGACACTCACACTATCCAATTACACTAAAACAACCCCCTCGTCTGTAACAGGCCACATCATTCTCTGCCCGAGACCTCATTCTCATTTACATAACCACCATTATTATTTTCCTGTGCTCCCAAGTTTGTAAGCAACACTTATATAACATCTTAGCAAGATAGCTGCTAGCCTACTTGCGTAGCTTAATTTTTTTTTAATTTTTTTTTTTTTAGTTTTCACGCGTGCAACCTTCCGATTCTGACTCAGGAAAAAGAGACATTATGTTCAGAAGCACAGCGGGAAGTCGGAGGAAACACTGCAGCAGTACAGTACCTGCTACAGAGACCGATTCGGCACAGACCTATTTAATATGACCTGTCTGCCATTGTCTGTCTTTGTTACTCCCAGATCACATTTACCACAGCCTCCTCATGACATTCAGCCTTGCCTGACCCACCATCATTCATGCTTTGTGTTGCCTCCAAAGAGAATTTCACAGTAGAGAGAGATGCGGGGAAACTTCCACGGCCATGTTTCCAAATGACACTGAAAAATGAGCCCTTACCCATCACCCTGCCCCAAAACCCAAACCCAAATCTACACTTACCTTCAAGCACAGAGTTCCAGGAGAAGAATATAGTATAATATATGGAAGCCTCAAGTTATATGACCTAATTTCACACTCCACAGAATTTAAGGTTTAAACACCTTACCTTACAGTCCAGGGTTCTCAGCTGCATATGAGAACCCTACCTTACTAGGCCTTGAATACTTTTACAAATGTACTGTCACTAACATATTGGACAATTAACTATAAACAGCTGTTTAACACCTTAACAAGCTATTGAGTTTTAATATATACTTCTAGAACCGAAGAACAGCACCAATCACTTAGCAAAGAAGTTCTTGTAGTTTCTAGTAAACCATACTTAGTAATAAGACTTGGAGTGCTACAGAGTTAACTGGGCCAAAATCTTCCCAAAGGCTTTGTAAAGATTGTTAAGATCATTCTGACTAGTTGAGAAAGTGTTAAAGGAGCCCTGGAATGGGATCATCTATTTGTCCTGACATAAGCCCTATCCGGACAGGATTAGTTAGGGCCTGGGGCATCTTTTATAGGGGGTCCTCTGTGATTTTATTCCCGTCCAGAACGACCACGTATGTGTTTTTTTTTTTTTTTCAGACGTCCTCTGAGAACATTACAGGCTAATTTTCCTACTGTTTTTCGCTGAACTCCGTGGTCCTCCAGTAATTTTAGTCCTGTCCAGACGCACATCTCTAAGTTTCGTCACCTTGTGTTTAGTCAAAAAGCTATTTGTCCACTGCCACGCACTGTAATTGCACTTACACTTACACAGCTGGCCAGGAGGACTGTGCTAAGGAAGGAAACCGTGTGCTAGCCTGGTGCTAGGTTAAAGATATCCCAACCAGTCCCTACTACAATCTCCTCAGATATCTGGCTGCACAGTGCACCAAGTTGACAAAAAGAAGACCCAGATCATTTTTGGTAAGACTTACCACAGGAAGAATTACACAAAGCCTCAAAAGCTATTCTGAGGTGGCAAGTGGTTAAAGTGCATCTAAGCATTATTCAACCATATTTACTTAAATAAACTTAAATAAATAATTAATTATATTACAGATTTACAGTGATGTCTATCGAGGTCTGCTTCTTACAAAATAATAAAATGTATGTTTTTCTCACGCAAAAAGCCAACTGCCATTACTCAAGTTCATTTAAGTACTAGAGACAACCCCAGACTTTACTTAGCAAGCACGTAGTGTCTATGACGGTACGTATACCTGTTTATGCCAATGCGTTTGTTACACTCTTAAGCTGGATTCCTTGAGGAAATCTGCAAACATACAGCATGCTGTGATAATATGTAGTGAAGCAAATGTCTAGCTAAGCTTTACATTTAGCCTCCAACACTTCTGAAATGTAGAGTGGGAGAGAGCACTGTGTGGGAGACCGCACTCACACACACATACACACAACCCTGGCACAAGGTGCACGGAAACATGTAGGCGACAGACACTGCAGGGCAGAATTGAAAGTTCTCCCATTCACCTCAGTGTATTAAAACATTACCAGAGCTCTGAGCTGCATTCCTGCCTTTTCAAAAGCAACAGCCTCTTCTGAATTCCTGCGGCCTAACTAAAAAAGGAGACGGCATAGTCGTAACTTACTGCAATTCAATTCCTATCACAACTTGTCCATCTTCACAGAAATGGACTGCATTTCCACATTTTTGTGCAGCACTTCGCAAATAGCACAGAATACATTTAAACAGTCTGGAATAGGTTTGGTTTTTTATCTGCTGGAACTGAAAAACACAATCAGCACCTTCGGAAGCTGCTGTCTTTCTGCTGGCACTTTAGAACTTATCTTTAATAACTCGCGTAAAGACTTTTGACAGTTGAATCTGATGCATTCCAGTGACTTCCACATACACATCCTCCATTTTACAAATCAGAACTTCAGCAAAGTGGGTCGCTGTGTGACCTGCTTGACTTGCCTGACTAAAGAACACTGCAAAAAAAAAATAAAACATTACATAAATGTGTTGAACACTGGAATGGGCAGCTAGTTGTCCTTCGTCAAGCTCTATTAGCCTCTGTGTGTGCTGTGCATTCACTGGCCTCATTGCTACACTCCTCTCGTCACTTTATATAAGATTAGCTTGGCCTGCACAAAAGAGGCCTTTCAGCCAGTGCCCACAGACTTGCTCCAGTCTGCATTATTTTGTGGCTTATCAATGCTGTTAATGGCTGGACCAAGCAGAGCAATATACACAAACACACACACACAGACATTTAAACATTCCTCATCACTCTCTCTACCTCATACACACACACACACATTATTTACACTGGCTAGTCAGGTCTAGAACACATTTTTGTTTAGTTCTTTTGTATGAGGCTCTAACATGAATACACATACACACGTCAAAAGACTTCACGCTCATGCCCAGTGGAGGAGGGAAGAAAAAAACATTGGACTAGAACACAGACTCTTTTTTCACATTTTTTTGTGTCTGAAAGAGCACAAACAGAGCCAGTCTGAACATCACATCACCGTCTAAAGTGGGGCATAACTTCAGCCCTACTGCAAATAGTGCCTCTGACGAATACAATTTCCTGGACTGCTCATGACGTAAAATCAACTCGGCACATGGAAAAGAAAGCAGGGTTTGAAGAAGAACAAAAGGACTAGGAGATGGAGGAACCAAGGAATAAAGACTAAAGGAATGAAGAGAGGCATATACTGTATATAAAGATTTTGATATGACAAAAATTAATTTCATTATATTTACTAATATATTGAATGATACCTAAGACTTTTTAAATACATTTTTGACTACTGATATGGCAAAAAAAAGAAAGTCTGTCTAATATAGCATATTTACAGTGGCTGACAACACTTTAAAAATCTAAAAAGTGTAACGTGCAAAAACGTTTATCCCCCCCGATATCAGCACTGAGTAGAGCCCACCTTTTGCTGCAATTACAGTGTAATGAGATGGAGTGCTACAGACTAGTAGCTCTCCAGCCCCGAGGGTTGTTGAACCCAATTGCAGAACAGTTGATCTGAAAGCAGGTAAACCCAAAAAGAAAGTATAAAATAAATAAATAAACACACAGCTCCTCATGCAGGATCGAACCTGTGTCCTCAGGGTCACGGTCCAATACACTATCACTGCCCCGGCTAGTGATTTGGGACACGGCTGGGAAAAACGCCCTCATAAGGAGATAGGGAGCCCAAGAACGGGCAGAAACAAAAGAACGGGAGGAAACTAAAGTCACGCCGAGCGCAACAGAGAGACAGGGGAGGCGTGTAAACTAAAGTTCGCCAGAGAAGCATTTTAATTTTTTTCATTATCATTCATTATAGTTCAAACAACCTCACGGGCCAGATGTTTCATGATTGGGGGCCACGGGCCACCTATTGCCAACCCCTGATCTAGAGATTGAGATTTTTGGCCATTCTTCTTTCCACTGTAGACTGGACTGTTTTTTGTCTATTAAATTAGGCCAAAGGGTGCAATGACAACTGTGCTAAAACCGGGTTTCAGAAAGGAAGGAAACTTTTTTTATGCCAGAACTCAAACGCAGAGTTACCCTGTGTTCACACTAGCAGGCAAGAGAGCGACAAGCTCTGGGTAATTTCCTAAGAGAGGATGCGATCTGTAGCTGCAATCTGGCTAGCAGATTTCCTCAACAAGCAGCAAGTGACACAGACAGAGCAACAAGCAATAAATTGCTCTTTTCTTAACTTTATGTATGTGAATTATAATGCAGCGAGGCCTCATTCTAAACCGACTGGCCTAACAAATTCTTCGGACCAATCACAAACACAGTGGCCCCAGTTCCACAGGATCAGTTCTCAGAAATTTTGGTTCCTACCAGCACTTAATCTCTATTTTCATCAGTGTGGTTCTGAACATGAAACCGCTGCTTCTTCTTTTTCTGTTTAATATGACGCATCGTTGCCCGTATACAGGGATATTTAAAGGAAAAAGAAGCATAATAAAGTACCAAATAGCTTGACAACCAGCACGCTAGCTGGCCACATTGATATACGCCCAGACGTGACAACGTGAGTGTCCTTAAATACACCCATAAGAGACACTTGGAAATGTAAATGACTTGTTGTCTGCCAGTGTGAACGCAGGGTTATTGTTGATCGCATCACATATTTCAGTGTCTAAATGTTGATATGGAAATCTCTTATTTGCGACCTCACTTAAACCTAATTTTAAGATCAACTTTATCCTAAAATTGCTTAAGAGAAACAGCATTAGAAAAAACTGAAACATGAGATCACTTTACTTAAATGAACAAAAATTACTCAGTAACGCAATGAAAACGTTGCAAAATGGGGACTAAAGCTTTGTTTTACCATATACTCCTTAAAATAGAAATACTTACTCATTTTTTATATTATAAACAGTGTTTCTCCAGAATATCCTGCCTTCTATTTGTATCTTCAGGTTTATATCTTCATAGCCCATTCACAACTGCTCTGTTTAATTTTAATACTAGTAAACTGGTTATTGTCATAATGTGTCTACAATATTCATTTTGGTTATTTGGGCTTTCAGTGAAAGATGATGGTAATTTATTTGGGCAGGGACACTGCAGAATGGTGCATTTATACGTGTTAGAGAAGTGTTTTCAACCACTGTGCCGTGGCACACCAGCGTGCCGTGAGATATTATCCAATTTTTTTAATTGGTTATTACTTGGCACATTGTTAAATGACAGTGTTTTAAAAGTAATGTATTTTCTTCTGTGTCAGTAGGGGCAGCATATAGCTAATTGCCTCAATACTCTGAGACAGGAAAGGTGACGCAGTTGTAGTGATGAACGAGACAGTTGGACAGTGATGGAGAAGTTTTTAAAAGGGGATAATCCAAACTCTGAACAGGGCCCGGGACAAAATCCAGACCCTGATGAAGGCTCTAATACAAGTGGGAAAAAAAGACGGTGAACTCGGGGCAGTACAGGAAAAGCTATCTTTGATTTGGATTTACTTTTTACCAGGGAACTCCATTGTGTTTGGTGTGTGGCAAAAAGCTAGCTAACAGTGCCACGGTCCCTAGTAAGCTTAAACGCCATCTCCAAATGAAACATTTGATGCTTCAAAACAAGCAGACAGACTCAACTTTCAACTTTTACTTAAAGTTGAATAGTTTCATAATCCTCACAAAAAAGTAAATTGGGCATATACTTCAGCTAAACCTCAGTTTTACAAATAAATCTATTCTGAAAGAGTAAACCAGTAAAGTTTAATGCTAAAATGACAGACCATAATTACCAGGCTAAACAAAATTAGCAATATCTTAGCAAAGGTTATATGTAGTGAATTATATATAGAGTTATATATAGAGTGCAGTGATCATGTGTCCTTCTTTTGCTGTTGGTGTGTAATGGTTGCCAATATATGCCTTGTGCTCTTACAAAAATAATTCTTTGTGATTTAGTGGTTTTTGCTTGGTTAAATAAAGGTTTCAGCCTGGTGGAAATCCTTTTGAAGATGGTTCTGTATAGAAATAAAAAAGCTCTACTATATAAAGCAACAAAATGGTTCCAACGTTGTTTACTCTAAGATCCCTTCAACAGTCAACAATTCATAGATAAAATAGAGGCTACATTTTTATCTATGAACATAAAAATCGTTACTGTTTTGTGACAATAATAGTAGTAGAGAAGATACAATGCCTAAGACTTAATGGGACAACAGAAAGAGGCTGAAGGTTTGGTTGAGGGGGAAGGGGAGTACAGAACTGTGTATGTGTTGGGGGGAGGGTGTAAACCTAATTCTGGGCAGAATGCTGGTGTCAGATGTGCTTATTTTTGTTTCTCCAGCCCCCTCCCACATAACCTTGAAAATCCCTCTTTCTGTCCCCCTCTGCCTCTCTCTTTCTCTCTGGCCGGCTCCGGTCCCCTCTGTATACAGCCTGCGCTAATGTTTATATATGATCACAGTTCCTCTGAAACGACAGAGGTGAAAAGCAGCACTGATAGCTCTCCCTTTCTCCCTCTACACATCCCCATCCTTTCTCTCCCTGCCTCTTATTTTTCTCTTCATATGTTTATCCCCTACTCTCCCCCTGTTTTCTTGGAGCCTGGTCAACATTTCAGGGAATTAGAGGAGTGTTTTCATAAGAAGAGTGTGAGGCAACGCTTCTATTTCATGTCAGAGAGAATTCTGAAGGGATTTGAGAAGCTATGAGGTTGCGAAGGTGCCGGATTTTCAATTGCTGAAGGTAAATCTTTGTTTTATTGATCAGATAAAGTAAATAAGGACTATTAGAACATGCAGACTGTTATCTGTCGAGCCCTAGGGGCTCAAAATAGTTCCACATGAATGTAATCACGCCATATTGTGATAGATGATGATAGTGTGTCCAATACGCTAATGACATTCTCTGATTTATGATGATACTGTAGCCCACAGGGATGGTAGTGCAAATTCAATGGAAGGCAAGGAGACTGGCTTTTCTTTGTTTTCTTCTTTTTGTTGTTTAATCTAGGATCACACTTCTGAGATCTATAAAGATAAGGGTGTCCTCTTTATTCCGGACATTCCGGACCTCTTTTGGGGATCTTAAACAGCTTTCAAAATTATGTAAAATATCAGGGATTTTGCATTAATTTTACAGAAGCATTTTCTTCTACATTTGCTTCTACACTTTCAGGTCCCACCTTCTCATAGCCACAACTCCATACTGACATGATAAATGTCATGGGATATGAATATGTAAGTCAATCATCAAGTGTTACCTCAGGGGACAGACTGGCAACACCTACACTTCTATAAGTTGCAAGGTTTTAACTTGTGAGTGAGGTTGACAAGGCCTGACACTGAGTACCAGACGAATGGCACGTTCAATTCAATAAAGTTGTGTGGGCATTTAACATTCCTCAAACCACAGTGTCAAATGTGTTTTGTGAAGAAGTCATAGAACACATTACCACCCACAGTGGACAGAGCACTGGGTGGTAATGACTGTGACTGGTGGTTTCTGGCTAGAATTGTGCATTCAAACAGACAAGCAACTCTGGCAAAAATCCTATTCACAGTCAATGCAGAAGGCTTGACATGCACATATATCCCCTGGGTCAGTTCTTTAGCTTCCATGGTATACAGCAAAAGTCAAACTTCTTCCCAAAGAGAGAAGAAGAGAACAGAAGACCACATCCTAAAACTGCATGAATGAAAAAGTAAATAAACAGAAATATCCTATAGTGCTGTGGTCTTGTCTCAGTGGAACCAACTATGCTGAAAGGCCTAAAAGCACTGACTTACAAATCAATAATCAAATCAACATCACACACAATTATTGCCTTATATCACACACACAGACACACACACACACAACTATAGCCTTATATCACCAGGAGAACAATTTAGACATTTAGGTTTGGTTTCTGGGACACTGATTACGCCTAGTCATAGACTATGCTTACGTGCTTATGTGTAGTCTAAGAAAACCAACCCAATCCAGCAAAGTTGTGATTTTTCACTGGCAACTGCCTGATTTATATTATTATTATTATTATTATTATATTTTTTATTACTTTGTGAAGTGAAAGGAAATTGTTTGTTAATATATTAATATATTAAATTTTATCAACACTGTTGCATAATTTTAGAGTTTTAACTCTAATTGAACTCTCATACATTAACACACTGCCACAATTCTACAACATAGACCTATTTAAAGCCCACAAGCCCCAACATTCTAATCAAAGCAGGCATCTGTGTGTCCCCAGTGTCCTCGTTTTTTAAAAACCAAAATAAGGTCAGCCTATATAAAGAGTTATTGGAAGTAGAACTATAAATAGTGTGACCACTTAATGGTTTTCATTTCATCAGGCATTCCGGGGTAAAAATGCTAAGATCTAGGATCACCTCTCATCAGCGGGGCCAATGTGTAGAATCTGCTGATATTTTCACAAAAGAAACGAGTGCAGTAATTTCTTTATCTATTTTATTTTTTTATTAAAATTAAAGATGATAAATTAATTTAAGCTTCTTAAACAAGTTAAGCCCAATTTATACTTCTGCATCAAACCTACAGCGTAATGAACCCTTTGTGGTTTAAACTCCAGAGGGAAGCAGAGCCAATGATACCTGCACACAGAAGTATAAACCTGCTCCGCTGCGTAGCACACTCTCACTGGATACGCGTAGGCTATGGCGTAGGTTCAACGCAGAAATATAAATTGGCCTTTAGTTTGGCTGCACCCATTTGTTTTAGATTAAAAAATAATTTGGTATGTGAGCGTCCACTGTAAATCTCTACCTCACTCTGCCTCCAGTCTTGTTTGTCAGGTGACCACAGTCTGTAGTATAAAGAGCTCCCTCTATTGCTGACCACAGGTAATATAATTTAAAATAAGACTACCTTTATAACGGGTTTATAAATGGCTTACAATTAGTTTATTAATGGTTAGGTTGTAAATGCTTTAAAAATCATTACATTAATGATCACTTATAACACATACGTAGAAAGGGCAACAATGTAGATGGCTGTGGGTTCACTATTTGTCAAACAACAGGTCATTGTTGCTCTTTCGACATATGTGTTATAACTGATTATTAATGATTTTTAAGGCATTTACAACCTAATTAGTAACCATTGATAAACGAATTGTAAACTATTTATAAACCCTTTATAAAAGGTAGTCTTATTTTAAAGTGGTACCATAATTGTAGTTTGCTGTTATTCTCAATGTTACTGCAGCTCTTTCTATGTGCTTATAGTGTAAACTCATAGCATGATAACAATAAAAATATGATTTATTTTATAGCCCTATCGTGTATCATCATAACGTCTTTAAATATCACGGTATAATATTTTTTAAACATCACGCACCCCTAGTTGCACTATGTTATTTAAGTAGTAAATAAACTACAGTTAGGGGAGGGAGTATGAGGATGGGAGAGTTTACTTCCAAATGCATCTGGAAAGTAAAAACTGCAGCTCTAATCCCAGTGCACACTGGAAAGGAGGCAAGCAGGAGGCCACTTCATTCTCGTCGAGTATCTAACGGTTTTCTGTTTCTGAGTAGTCTGGCAGACAGCCTTCTCCCTGGCCCCTGTTCTCAGGGAGGAGCATGCTCATGTGTGTGTGTGTGTGTGTGTGTGTGTGTGTGAGTAAAATTACATCCGCATGACACGCATTCAGTTCCACTCCAAACAGCTCCGTGACTCATTACCTCATCAGCAGAACAGCAACAAGTCCAGTCAAGAGGCCAAAATCTCTCATGATCTCTGTGTGTATGTGTGTGTGTGTGTGTGTGTGTGTGCGTGTGTGCATGTCTGTGTGTGAGAGTGTGAGTGAGAGGCTAACTGTGAAGTGATCTAGAGACTGCATGAGGCTGAGTGAAAATGAGACAGAGAATGAAGGAGAGAAAAAGAAAGAAAAAAAAAAGACAGAAATAAACCAACCAAGGACGAAAGAGAACGAGAGAGAGTGCAATTCAAAGAAACGTGGCTATTACTTATGACTGACTATTTCTGCTATTTTTAGTAGAAAAGAACGAAACCCTTCCTTATTTGGACAAATCTGACAACATGAATTAGCACAAATGATCCTGTGCCTGAGGTTTATGGTATTTAGCATTCAGAACACTCAACAACTTCTCAGAAAACATGATATTTGTGCAACATTGACAAGAGTAAGCATCCAGGTGCCAGTGCAGTGCACACAACAGCTGTTCCTGTGATTTCCTGCTGCAGTCCTGTGAGAAACAGTCTATGAGTGGCTGTAGTCTGGACCCAGCACTCTTAGGTAGGTGTGCCTGTGCTCAATATTTTTCCACCCAACCACAACAGCCACAAAAACGCATAGCTATTCAAATAACTCAGACTGGCTGTCTGATTTCTTCATTACATTAAGTTTTGAGTCGAGCATGTTAAGTACAGTGGCCACTATATTACATTTCCATTGCTGACACATCAGGAGCCAGTTTTTCCTAAGCCTAGACTAAATAATATTTCACTGGTGAATCACAGAACTGTCCAAAACTATGCTAAACACAAATCTGAGAAGCTCTCAGATTCACTCATATCTACATCCATTTGGTCTGGACAGTATGTAGTTCAGTCTTCATTCACATAAAGAGCTGAAGTGGCAAAAATCCAATTTTTCATCTTAATGTGACAGACATGATTTTTGCAGAGCTTTGTGAAAAAAAGGCTGATCTTTTCAAATCATAGCCCTTTTATTTCATACCCTGCCAGTCCAAGAGTCCAAATACAATCAACTAAAAAAACAAACCATAGATATAGCACACAGAGAGTCTTTCCACATTATATTGTGCTTCTCTAACATTAATGACTGTCTCACACCTGCTTTTCAAAATTTCCTAAGCTTATTCTTTACTGCTGTTCACTGGTTTACTACAGCCTTCTCCATGCACATCCTAACACAGACCCACAAGTTCTTACTGCCACTTCTTACACCTTCCCTTGCTAAGAACTGTATGCCAGAAATGAAAGGATTTTCAAAAATCGCTGCTATTGCACCCTGTGGTAAACTGTTGCCAGTATTTTAATCCATTCAATAACCTTCACATGATCAAGTGTTTTAATTCACACCATCCAAAATGTACATATACTCAGCCTACTAGTGAAAGGCCTAATCAAAGTCGGCCAAACAATATAATGCAAACAGCTACTTTGGGAAAATAGTGTGCTGTTGATATTGAAAGCAGCACATCACCTACAGACGTGACTTGTTCTGGAAATGTGAGTTAAATACAAAGCCTTGTTACTGTGGCTTTTTCTGTACTACTGTCTACAGAAGGGAAGCGCAAACTTGACACCTTCTTCCCTAGTCTTCCTAGATAGACATGATGAAGAGATGGGCAGTTATTAGCCAAGTTAAGTCTGAGATTACCTTCAGCAGATGACAGGTCAGGAAAAGCAGTGGTCACAAAGTCTGGTTTGTGTAGCAGCCTGTTTTCCCATTACTAGCAGAATCTGGTGGTGATGTGCTGCTCTCTAGTATCAACAACACAATAAGATCAAGAAGTCGCCATTGTGTTTTACCTTTTCACCTTTTTTGCTAGTGGGCTGATTTAATGTAATTTTGGGGGTCAACGACTGTTGGGTTTCTGGAATAAGGTTGTTTTGCAGTCCTGTTTTCTTTTGAAGGAGGATGCAACAGTATTTTAAGGTTTAGTTTAGTGTACCGAACTTTCATTATTCAACAATGTATACTATGAGATTACATACCTCTTTGATATGCCAAATAACTTTAAAGACACTATCATCAGAATCAGATCTGAGAACTAAATTGGAAATTGAGAAAAATCTTTGAATATCGTGATTACAGCAGTCTTTGCCCTCAATGCTTGCTTAAATAAAGCTGTCATCCTGCTGCTAATTAAATCCACCTACTATTGGAAACTATAAAAATGCCAGAAATAAAAAAACTGTTACATGTGATTTATTATTCATTTCAGATGCCAAATCCTGGTTTAGCTTTAGAAGCTTAATTAGGCAATCCCATTACGAAGGGAGCAGTACATCTACTGCCTTTCATATTTACACTAATAAACCTCCACATCAGCACACACTTGTTTCATCAACATCTGGGTCAAAGGCACTACTGGTTGCTGGAGCCAGGCTAAAAGGGCCATGCTGTTACACCAAACCACCCTCTTTTATTCATCCCAGCACTGCCACACACATGCACACGGACACATACGTGCAGTATACAATACTAAACAGCATCCGTTCGATCAGCTATGTCACATGAATGTCACCTGTCCTGTGCAGGATATGATGATGCATGCAAAAAAGTATGATCCATTTTGTCATTCATAGTCCTTGTTTAGCCTGACATTTCTAGCCTGTTTGGTGCTTCACATCATGCCAAGTAGGTCAGAAATGTGCAAAGGTCACATAATCCATTGGATATAGCCAGTGGATAGGTTAATAAGTGAGGGAGGCTCTGATAAGAGACCCTAGGTAAAATTATTATTTTTTTATTTTCATCTTTTACAGTTTCAAAATATCAAACAAATAAAGGCAACCTGGATGGTCAGTAAGTAGTGAAACCCTCTTTGGCAAGTATCACAGCTTGTAAATACTTTAAATATGCAGTTAGGAGTCTTTTAGATCTTATTTGGAAGATTTCTGCCCATGCGTGATTGCAAAAGCTTTCAAGTTGTGCAAGAGTCTTGGACATGCCTTACATCTTTAGAGGTCTATTGGAATTTTAGTGTTGGTAAGATCAAGGGGTTTTAGGGGAATGGCTCTTGATGGAGTCCTTTGTGGATGTCATCCTCCTGCAGAAGACATTTTTTCATTTGTAATTTTTCCCTCAGCTTTCTCTTCACTACGATACAGCATGACTGATCCACACCCATGCTTAGCAGTTGGTGTTCTTTCCATGACATTCTGCACCTTCTTTTCTCCAAATATACATTTGCTAAGTGCAGCCAATAAGTTCTATTTTAACTTCATCACTCAACAGACCTTATTTAGGGTTGATACTGCATTTTTTTGGTGAGGATGTAAAAAAGGTTTTTGCTCTGATGACTATTGTTTAGGGGTCATATTTGATCAGGTAGAACACCGGTAGTGCACCACCACTCCAGTCTGGTAAATACTTTACAGTGATAGGCAGCTTTTAGAGGTGCCCATGGTTGTCATATCAAGCTTAGAAAGTTGAATTACCTGGTCCTTCCTATAGATGACCTATAGAAAAGCCACGAACCCAACTATCTGATGAATGTCTAAGAACTTGGTAAAAGCTCTAAAATTGAAACAAATTATGAAACAAAAATAATCCACTATAATTTTTTAAAACATGTTTTAAATAATGCTTTCTCGTATGTTAAACTGTGTGTGTGCAGACTGTCTAAGCCATCTCCTGTCTTGAAACAGGTTGGCTGGCCTATAGATCTGACTGAGTGCAGGAAGCCCATTTCTCACAGGAAACAGTAATCACATCTGTTTTTCTATGAACAGAAGCAGAAGAAATATGTGTGTTCAATTCTGGGCCAGACAGAAACGACAGCAGAAGACACATGCGTTTGCAGAAAGGCTACTGCTGCTTACATGATCTAAAAATAAAACAAGAACTAGGTTCATCTTCCTGATTTCTGGAACAAACTTGTATATTAAAAATACAGAAGTTTAAAGTACATAGTTCTGCAATTTTATTATGTATAAAAGTGAACATAAAAACAACTATGAATTGAACTATTTTTGTTGCTTCTTTTTGATTAATGAATAAAACATTTATTGTCCAATTTCTTTATATGTGTTTAATGCTTTATTTTAGGTCCTCTAACAACTATTTGTACATGTATATACCAGTGGCAAAATGGTAAAATGCTAGATTTATCATAACCAGTCTCACAAACCCCTTAATGTAATAATCAGCGATGGAGGACTAAAAATGACAAAAACTCAAATCTCAATATGTTTCAGAGAAATAATAATATAACATGATAAAACCAAAAAAGTATGTATAAGTATCAATATTTCTTTGTAACCCCATAAATAAAACATATGGAATATTTAAATCGTGAATAGATAACTGTGCAAATGTTTAAACTGTTGTTGGGTGTAGGGGTGCTATGTTTTTTTTTTAACCAAATTTACATACTACATTAATCTTTTTTATTTAAAAAATTCTTTAATTAAAGAATTGCTGCTTGGTCGATCAAGAGTGTAATCCTTACCTGTATAGGTGCTCCTCTATCTTTTTGTACCGTTCTGTGTGGCAGCCAGTGGGCCTTCACTCTTCGCCCTCGGTCCTTTCCTGCTGAAACAAAGTCACACACATGACTTCATTGACAAAAAGACTACAGGAATTCAATTTGCATTTAAATACATTTATTACTATTTGCATGTATTCATATTCATTGGGAGGTTTAAGTAGGTTTGTCTATCTGCCTGGAACCATTGTAAAATCACTGATATGTCTTTCTGTACGCAGTTATGCATGTTTTGAAGCATATGGGAATAAGTATATTAGGTTAATAGAACCCATTTTTCTGAAAATCACCACATACGAAGGTCAGGCTCATCCATATTGCTCAATACAACATCTAATTGGCTTAGACTGGCTATTAGGCTCATCAGCTCTACAGTGGAATTTAATTGTGGTCAATGGGTCAAACTTTTGCTTTCCATTAATCACAGGCAATTAGGGGGAATATTCAACAACATGAATTATTCCATAGATCACATCTGTCATCTTTGGGGGTCTTAAAACATGTCTTGCCTTGAGCTGAATACACTGAGGCTGAACATCCAGAACTGGGAACTCCAAAAGCAGTGCAGCTCAATCAGGTATTCTTTGTAAGGTGCTGTGAATATCAATAACTGCTCTAAGATTTCTTTAGAAGATGAAGGTGAGTTCAGGTTACCACGGGCCAGGAAATCTCTTTCGCTCCCGCTCTTTCTCTGTCTCCCAGTGACAGCCATGTTTAATGGGCGACTCATACTGCCAAGAGAAACACATAAGCGTTCCCCCTCCCTGCTTGAACTCGGGCTTATCTGTCCATAACAGCTCTTCACCCAGGGCTGTCACCAAGCACAAATGTGGAAAAATAAGATCATTACCGTCCTAGCAATATCCATTTATGGCCTGAGTTGATGAAATACCTCGGCGACTAAAAAGGAAGCGATGGAATTGATTGGAGAGAGGGGGAGTAAGAGAGTCTCTCTCAGATCCACATTCTCTTTAGGTTCTTTTCATCTCTTTATTCTTCTGATGCTGCGCACATCTCCTCTTTCATCTGTCCTCCACACCCTCTAAACTCACTGTAAGCTGTCAATCATAAAGCATCACTGCCACGTTCTGTAAGTAAATCCAATTCAGCTGTGTTTGCTCATACTGCAGCTTTTTTTTCCCAGCAGTACACATTATCTCCAAGTCCACACAAACCATGTGACCATGCCACAGCGGTAGGTCACAGCACGACCTGTTGCTTGACGAGCTATACACAACCCCACACAACCACAAACGCACACACTCACACACAAAGTCAATCATCACAATATCTGACCTCCGCTGAGAAAACCATTTACCAAACCTAATGGGTTTAAGGAAAGCATTAGCCATGAGCTAATACATGGCATTACCCTCATCAACAAAAAGAGAGAGAGAGACAGAGAGAGTGAGACAGAGAGAGAAGGGGACATTTCAGAGAAGGCCAAAGCAGGATTGAGGTTAACCGCCAGCCAAACAGAGAGAGACTGAAAGAATGACCTTTCTCTGGTTGACATATCCACAGTCCCCTGGGCGTTCAATTGTGCACCACTTTCCACTGGGATTCTCTAAAGGGGTCTCGCTCTTCTGACCAGGATTTTCAATTACATGGCTTGGGTGAAATTCAGAGATCCTTCGTCTATGAGAAAGATTATTATTCTCTCTCTCTCTTTCTCTCTCTATCACTCTCTTTCTCCCTCTAAGTTTGTGTAGTCGTGCCCTTTTCTCCTGGAGTAGCACAAATATAAAGACACCTTCCAGAGTTTCCCACACATGGGGTATACATTGAACTGCCAAATAGCAAAAGTCAGCAGAAGTGATTCTCAACTGGTGGGTCAGGATCCAAAAGTGATGTTATTAATGGAAATAAAAATATTGGGAAAAAGAGACTTTCTTACTCTGTACTCTGAATGCAGAAATATGCAGAGAAGTGAAATATCTAATTTTGTATTGGGCGATATGGCCCAAAAACTATATGACATTTCACTGTATTTTTGCGATACTCCTGGCAGTATGACAAAACATTCAAAGAATACACTACTGCAACAAAATGAAAATGTTATTGTTCCATAAGACATGATATTGGACACCCCTAACTGAGATATTTAAAAAAATATAAGAATTTTATTAGATTTGTAACAGAAGTAAATGATATATAATGGGAAATGAGAACAGTGTGAATTTTTCTTTTGCTAAAAACAGCACAAAAATATTGCGTATGATACGATATGGCGATTTGTGGGATTTGTGGCCTTATTTATTTTGTGCAGTTTTGATATTTCATTTTACTGTAGTAAGTTTTATATACATGTAGTTTTCATGGGTGGCACGGTGGCGCAGTGGGTAGCAATTCCGCCCCTCACAGTAAGATGGCCTGAGTTCGATTCCCGGCTGGGGCGACCCGGGTCTTTCTGTGTGGAGTTTGCATGTTCTCCCCGTGTCTGCGTGGGTTTCCTCCGGGTTTTCCGGTTTCCTCCCACAGGAGAATTCAGGCTAATTGGAACTTGATTGAAATTGCCTCTTAGGTGTGTGTGTGAATGAATGTGTCTGTTTGTCTGTCTGTGTCTGTCTGCCCTGCGATGGATTGGCGGCCTGTCCAGGGAGTATCCTGCCTTCTGCCCAATGCCTGCTGGTATAGGCTCCCCGCGACCCTTAATGGATAAAGCGGTTGATGATGAGTAATGAGTAGTTGTCATGTGCATCATCAGTTTCTTAAAAGAATGCTCTTAAATTCCATTTGCATGCAAATATATGTTTAAAATAATAATTTGTTTGGTTTGTATTCTTTAAGAAGTGGGTCGTGACTGAAAATTGAATGTTCCATCCATTTGGCACCTCCTTTTAGTCCTTGCTTAAACTCTAATAATTCACTCCACTTTGCCTTGAGTATGTTGGCCAGAATTCAGCCTAATTCACAAGATACCACCTCATAACATAAACAGAAGCCTAAGTTCCACAACCGAAGCACATTATTAAATATTCCTGCCTAATAATAAGTGGGTCCCTGAGCGCCACCAAAACAGTTCTGACTCACCAAGCAATTCAGCTGCTCCTACAGTAGCTCTTCTGTGGGATTGGACCAGATGCTTTTGTTTGCATTCGCTATCCATGCACATCAATGAGCCTCAGGCATATATGACCCTGCTGCCGGTTCACTGGTTGTCCTACCTCAAAGCACTGACCACTGCGTACTGAGAATATTTCACAAGACGTGCCTGATGTTTTGGAAATGTTCTGACCCTGTCACTTGCCATTACTACTTTGTTATTGTTAAAGTCATTTAGATCTTTCTTATTCTCTACACACACCATTAGCGACCTTTAGTGCTGCAATTATAGCACTTCGCAGTGCTCCTGTATGGTAAATGGAGCTTATATAATGGGCAAGAAGTGTGACAAAGAGATGGTGTTAATGTTATGACTAATCAATAATGTATATCTCACCTACTGACATGTACAACTGTAATGAGAAAGGTACCCCTGTATTATGTATATTACTCACTTAACACCACCTTATGGTGTTATTATGTTAAGGCTGATCTGTGTATTTTTTAAAATGTCTCTGCGGGTAAAGGTGGGTGAGTGCATGTACCCTGTATGTGTATGTCATATTTGTGTGTGTGTGTGTGTATGTGCTCACAGTCCTCAGGGCCAGGTCTTTGGTAGGGCCAGGAGGGCTATGATGGAGGCCACAGCTCTGGGAAAGAAGCTGCTCCCTACTCTATTGATGCTGGATCTTATTGTCCTGAACCGTTTGCTTGACAGTAAAGGTTCAAACAGGGAGCGACTGGGGCGTGTGGTGTCTTTGAAGATGCTGCTGGCCTTTTTCCTCAGTCGGCTAACGTAATTAGAGTCCGAGTTAAGGAGCCCTGCTTCAACAAAGCGTTGGCCCGCCTTCACCACGGCATGCAGATCCTTTTGCTCGGCAGCCGTGCAGCTGACATACCACACTGTGACACAGTTGGTTAGAATGTTTTCGCAGAAGCTCTCGTTGAAATTCACCAAAACATTTTCTGTGGGAGCCCAGATCTTTAAAGCTTCCTGAGGAAGAACGTTTTTGTTGGGCTTCTCAGACCAGGTGTGAGGTGCTGGAGGTTCATGTCAGCTGTTTTGACATACAGATTCTAATTTTTGGAGTGAGATGAAGCAGTTAGTCATTTATCGCTCTTGGTGTCAGTCTACTCTGTTTACTATCACTTCACAAACTGGCTCAAACTAGCGAAAGTAGCTTAACCGTGGCATTTGTTGGATGAGACAAAAGACTGTCTCACTGCCCCTGTGTAAAACTAAAGTCATGTTATCTTTTGTTCATTTCTGTGCTTTGGATATGGCTTTAATGTAATGTCGCTAGTACTGTCAAAATTCTGTTGTCTGCTAATGAATCAGAGAGTGCTCAGAGTCATGAAGTGCCTGTCTGCATTGAATGCCTTCATTATAAACAATGGTTTTGAAATTTGAACATGGATTGTTCATAACACTGTGAACATTTATCTCTCGGTTTTCCTTTGTCCAGTGTGTACAAATAGGAAGACTGTACATGGCAGTGCTGGCAATATTCTTGCAGCACATCTAGTGATAATGAGAAGGCGGGACCTGAACAGATGCTTTAGAGTTGTATAATGTGTGATGACTGGAAAATAAAACGATCAATGTGAAATTCCAGACAATTCCAAATAAGATTTAAAAATCAATTTAGAAAATAAGATTCATCTTGGGAAAAGAGGACATATTGTCACCCTAGTTCACCCTACTTCCTGTAGGATTTAGCCTGCTGTGGTTAGTATTTAGCACAATATCTGTGATATAATACACTTAGCAAAATGTACCCTACACCAATTATCAAAACAACAGATGAAATCATTCAACAGCTTTCTTTGTGCAAAATGAGAAGCAACCAAAAGTTCAAATGTCAAAAATACTGTGAATTATAATAGCCTAATAATCTTCTTGCATGGGAAATTTAATTTCCTGATTCAGACTATGATGGAAAGGATCTGAACATCTAAGAGTGTAGGTCAGATCTTAGGAAAGTACAGACAGTGTCTTAGCAGGAAACATCTTCTAAACCCCACCAAGAACTAGTGGACTAGTTTCAGCTTTAGTGAAAAATATTTCCACGTAAGCAGGAGTCAGTATAAACTGACAAGCAGACCAAATGAGTGACTGCAAAAGCACCAGAACTCTCATTTCTCCTGTGAAAACTCATTAAATATATAAAAGCAAGCGCACTGTTATGATTACCTATTGATCAACTACACAGACTTCATTATAGAGCAATGAGATAAATGGGTAAGGTGATTCTAGCGCTCCACTCCCTCACACATCCCTTCATCATTACTTCACTATCAAGAGGGAGATAGAGAGGGGGAGGGAAGGTAGTTCAAGCTCCTTTGGCAGTCAAACATCAACAGCTCTTCGAGGACTTCCCTTTCAACATCCTTACTGTGAAAACAACAGAAAAGCAAAGCTGTATGTCTGCAGAACAACCCCCTTACCTTCCTGTTGCACAAGAAATGCTGTATTGCAAATCTGAACAGTTTATGGAGCTTGAGGGAGTCACTTGCTGGTAAAGGGGAACTTACATAGAATCAGAGTTGCACAGAGCTGTGAAATCTGTTCATTTTTACAATATTGTCCTGCGCAATACTAATATTGCAAAATGCTGCAATGGCAAATTTAAAGAAGAAGGAAAAATCATTCTTTACTTTCACTGAAAGCCAATGTAAAAATATTTTATTACATTTTATTACAAGTAATTCTGGAGCAATCCTGTCAATCCATTTTGTCATTTGGACACAACAGCACATGATTCTGTCAATACAGAATTGTCAGTTCGTCTATGGTGACACAACAGGTAGAAATCTAATACATATTCAATACCCAACAATGCAACTGAGCCTGTCCTGTTTCAAAACAAGCAGCTGCCTACGTGACTCAGAGGAAGCACATGCTAGCCTTCTCCCACCCAGCCCTGGTAGTATGGTGTAATAGCCTTCACTAGTGGGGAGTCCCTAAAGAGGATCTTTCATATGTGAAACATTTACATTCAGTTAATATGCAAGAGTTTAATATTATTTTATGAGAGATTGGCACTAGTGTGCTGTGGTTGTATCCACAAGGCAGATGGTATTTATTAACAGGAACTTCAAGCACTCTAGCATTGCCCTATAGACTGCTTTCTCTCAGTAAGTATCATTAGAAATAAACAGAGAATGTCTCATTGCGTTCTACCTGATGTGTAGAGAAATGCAATATTTTATGGGTCTGTATATAATCTCAGCTCAGCACACAGTTAGTAAAATTCAGCGATTGTTTCCTCATGGTTTGATTAGACAAGGCCACTGTGCTACCACTGATACAGTCATGGCCGAAAGTGTTGGCACCCCTGAATTTTTTCCAGAAAATGAAGTATTTCACACAAAGGAAATAAACATGTTTATAACAAAACATGTGTAACTGCAATAATTTTCTGGGAGAAATACTTCATTTTCTGGAAAGTATTCAGTGGTGCCAACACTTTCAGCCATGACTGTACGTATCTTAGTTTTGCTGATCGGTTTAAACAGCAGCAGTCATTCTTTAGAATTGTATCTTGCACCTTGACTTTGTGTTTGCTGTAGGGAAAATAAGTTATTTGTCACAGCGTTTCACTTAATGCTTGTAACATGGGTTTTAACTCGTCTACAGCTACAAAGAAAAGATGGTGATTGATAGGTAATAGCCAGATAAGGCAGAGTGATTTTACAAGAGACTTGGTCAGACTACCATTTCATTGGCCCTCACAGAATGCCTCTCAGTCAATTAAATGACAAGGTCAGAACTAACAGAATCAGATTCTCTGTGGTATGTACCTGTGGTAGTGCCAAGCTTATACTGATGTACATTCATTTCCTGCATACTGAGTTTAATACAACTGACGGTTAAATCTTGTGCAAATATACATGATGTACAAATGCAAAAGTAATAACAGTCAATATCTCAGAGTAAACTACAGAGGAGGATGTGTTGCAGATACATGATGCTGGGCCTGCACTAAACGTTGCTTTTGTGTGGTTTGGTTGGAATGAGGTTTGGTCCAACAGAGTGAGACAGTGGTTTGAATGAGGTTTGGTGCAAGAATGCGAGAGGACGGCCTTGAATGGGGGTGTGCTGCAGGAGCGCTTGAGGATGGCCTGAATGAAGCTGTTTCTATCGCTGTTTCCAGGGTGCCGTTTAAAGCGAGTGCAATCTCAAAGCGCCCCAGGGACCAGACTCCACACTGACAGCTCACAAAACCACACTAACACTGCTTCGGCACCTTCACAAACGAATAATACCCTAAATTCTTCCAATTTCCCTCTTTCATCTCTCTACTTCTCTCACTACGCTTTCCACTGCACTCTCTTTCACTGTCTCTCTCTATCTGAGCATTTATGTGTTTTTCTTTTTTTTTTCTCTCTCTCGCTTCTTTTCCTTCCACAGTTACAGAGCAAGCGCTCCCACTAGTTTGCTCAAGATCCAGTCTGGCTCAGGCATGGCATGTTTTAATATTTCCTTTTAGTGGCTACCAAATACTGTACAACAGTTTGTTCACCCATCTGTTTTAAGGAATTACACTCATTGACAAAATAACTCCAAATAAACACAGTCGGATTTCTGCAAAAGTCTGTATTCAGTTAATGTAAAAGCAGATAATGTAAAAGATCACTTGTGTGCTCTGATTAGACTTACTCCCTATAAAAAGGCTTTAGGGGGCTACTTGTGAGTAGTGTACCTCCTGGTGAGAGATCGTTGACTGTTGCCATGTGTCTACAACACACAAAGACATTTGACAGGCACCAATTTGACAGGATTTATAAGGGGTGCATTGGAAGAAAAGCAGTACAGCTAATAGACAACCTAGATGGCAGGCAATTTGTCAAACATTGCCTGCCCTCTTGGCAGTCCATCAGCCAGCAACCACCATCTTCGACTGCAGTTATGTAGTGAATGAGAAACCTGGATTGCTCTGCAGTCAAACCAGATTCTATTTGGGAACTGGACACAGCTGAGTTTGAGTATGGAGGCCTTGTGGTGAGCATGTCAATACAACAATTCTACACACTGCCCCAACTGCTGGTCTGATGATATGGGGAGCCATTGCATAGTAGAGATACAAAGTACACCAACAGTTTAGCGATATGTGCAGCACATCCTGTAGACATGTGTTGCATCTAAAGGGAGTGCATCCAACTAGCATTTTTAAGCAGGATAATGCTCGCCCACATGTATTGCCAATCAAGCATTTTGTGACCAGTTGGGGCACCAACTTTAGCAACCTACAAGTGTGTAGGATCTACATACCATCTACATACCATACTATTTGGAACCTTTACACCTCTATGCTCTAGCTCATCTCATCTTGTATCCAGGCTAGAGGCAGGCAAACAGGATACCTAAGCCTCCTTTCAGCTGCACAGCTTAACAACAAACTTATTGTTTTGCTCTACTAATATGATCACTTATACATTTTATTATAACATTCACATATATAAAGTTTCCTTTGATTCCAGCAAGTCCCTCTTGCTGCATTTTTTATCAATGATTATATTTGCTTCTATTGCTATTATTCTGACAGAGTGCAGTTTTGCATTTGTGTGTGTGTGTGTAATAAATCCACTAAGCGTATGATTGTAAAAATGGATCACAATTGTTTATGCAAAGCTGAAAAATCAATCTTGAGAATGGAACATTCATAAAACACATAGTGCTTCAAATGGCTAAACAAAGCGAATGCTAGATGATTAGCCATAATATAAAAAAAAATACTATTATGATAGTGCTCAGACCACACTGCTCTTAACAGCCCTCAAAAGGCACATGTAGCATATCTAATATCTGAGAGGGTTTATGTTCAGCCATTATCTTGAGACAAAAGCGCCATAGGCCAGTGGCTAATGGAACATTCCAGAAATTAGGGGCTTTTTAGACATACTGATGAAACCCCAAAAGTCATCTATCTTGCCTCTCATCGCATAAACATAAGGCATATAAATGAGTAATGGCACCATAACTAAAAGAAGCTGCTATGCGGAGCAGTGGGCTCCATGGGAAAGCTGCTGAAAAAGCCTGAATGTTCCATTCTGCTCCGTAATGCTTTGAAAATATTCTACATAAATAGGAAAGGAATGGACCTGAGCTATTCTTATGAATGTGTTTTGTTGCCAGTGGAATACAGAGAAGAAATCATCTTCGGCTCATTTAAAAGAGGTCACTAATGGCTTTCTCGCTCTTAAGTTTAAGTATGGCGCACATTCGTGTCTGTATATAGTCCAGCCCCGTCCTTCTCATCAGTCCAATGGACAAGAGCACTTGTCCCATTTTAAAATTCTCAAGAATAGCAAAGTGGGCATGCAGGGAGCACTGGGGTTGAGTGAGTCAGAGAATTAGACCTCTGAAAAATGCTACTGAATAACAAGCCTGTGAGCAAGTTTTCATGCAAATCCAACAGCCCCATCACGATGACGCATGAGTGCATTACCAACTTTTTCATAGATATCATTCTTGCAATCTCTGGCTGATCTGAATAGGCAGCAGAGGCAGAGCTCCTAATGGGTTATGTAATTTGGAGTGCTGCTGTGATCACTCACAAAGGCGAAGCGGGCAAGGTAACTATATGCAAAAAAATGTGCAAAAAAAACTCTACGAGAGGAATGCCTTTGGATATGTTGTCCACAAGCACAGCCGGATAACATCTGTAGCCTTGTTAGAAATGCATTAAAATCCGCCGACAAAAATGAGGGTAGGACTTGAACTGAAATCCCAGAGTCCCAGGTCAAATCTTGGTGAGTTGTGTGGCTCATGTACAGTGCAGAATATGGGAGACAGGAGGTACGTTTGTACTGAACTAACTGGAAAAGACCACCTGGGAATTGGAGAACAGATTGGAAAGATTTTTGACCTCACACATAGAAGTATGCAAAAGTTGGGCCTCAAGTTAAATTACATATTTAGGTATTTTGTTTGCACAATGATCTCAGTAAGTGCAAAAAATGTAAATCAAACGCCTACAAAGGGGATGAAGGAAATACAACAAATATATATTAATGAGCTTTAAGTGTGCAATGGCCACTATCTGAAACCGCAATAAAAACAAAAATTCAGGGGAACTGTGGAAGTCAATACTTGGAAAAACAAGAGACTGCCATATGAATGGCTGTGCACTGTTCTAATCTATAGTGTTACACAATTTTAATCTGTAAGAAAGAGCTATTAGAAGAAAATATTTTCTGCAGGTTTAATACAAACATCAAGTATGTAAAACATCAAAAAACGGCAAGGGATATTTTACAAAATGTGCTGTGAGCTAATGGGTTTCATAATAGAACACTTAGGAGGGAGTAGCATCTTATTTTTTAACGTTAGGTTTCAAGATTCAAGATATTTATTATCACATCACAGAGTACAGGTGAGTGAAAAAATTGGGTGCAGGTTCCCACTAATATGTACAAAATAGTAGAATAATAAATATAAATGAAGATAAATAAATAAAAGATACATTTCTTGAGGATAAGCCAAATGCCACCACTATTCCTCTTCCCAACATGCTGTTAACCCCCCAGCCTCTCAGAAAAATCTAAATGACACAATCTTTCCCTACAAACAATAACCCAGCACCTTTACTCACATGATTATGATCATTTGTACATATATAGTTTATTAGACACAGCTGCAATATTTCACAGTCTCCACACACCCATGAGCCATGCAGAGTCTGTCTAAACTGGCAGTCGAGAGGATCTCAAAACAATGCTCAGACACACGTCATACTCTGATGTTTAGCAGCTGTGTAGATGTGTTGTCATCTGTCTATTTTTTGTTGGTGCACAAGCACAAAAAATGACTTTATGTGCCAAAAAGACAGTAAAAGATGTACCACTCAAGTGATGGAGTGAGCTGAGGAGTGAGTAAGCTTAGCTGATGTGATGAACAAAACAATCACTCTATTTGAACAGCACTGACAACTGGGGAGTGTGTTATGAAGATTGTGAATAAGAGCGTTCCATCTACTATAGCCTTAGATAGATAAAAGTTATGCGCAATTACAGACTTTTGCTTAATATTTAACTGCCTTGTAAAGAATTATCTTTAAAACCAGATGCAATCTGAGGAGTGACCCACCTAATACGAACAAAACTCTTGTCTCTTTGCCATACCAAAGACATTTTCACACAAATAGTTTGGATATTTTTACATAGAATAGTGAGAGAGAAGTTGTTGTAGTCAAAAGCCAATAGATTTTGAGGTAAGTATTCAGGCTAAAAGGGACAAACATAGCTAGTTAATGAGAAAGCTCTCTATAACACAGATATAGCTAATACTTTTAAAGTTCTGAGTTCCCTGTGCAGTGCTTCCAATCATAATGTTCTTCTTCAGTAGTACATATATTTACTCTTTCTGACACTTCTTTTTCTTCACCTTGGTGGGTGACAGACCAACCAAGGGTCTTCTTTTACCTTCTTTTAACTCCTAAATGGGGTGGAGCTGAGGCTAGGGGGTATGCAAATACAGTATATAAGAGCTGACCATGACAAACTGTGAAACAGTAAATTAACCAACAGTCTTAGTTTTTTAGCTCCAAACTCGCAGTCAAAGACTCATATTTATCAGTGATAAAGTCTGATTTTGTCGATGAGCCAAGAAATTTCAAGGTGGAAGCATGTCAATTTAAAAGCTGATTTAAAAGCTGATTTAAAAGCAACTACAGTCTGTTCTTTATCAGTACACTCCCATCAACTCATGAAAAAATAAGATAAATATATGCTACTGATACTTTTTATAGCATTTTTAATATCACTTACTGAGATAAATCTACTACTTTGCTTTTTGTTTGTTTGTTTGGTTAGTTTGCACTAATTCTAAATATACTTTCTCTATTTTGGCAACAGAAAAAAACTGTTTATGTGTTTTTTACTGTTTGAACTTGTAGCTAGCTAAGCACTCATTTGTTGACTAGCCACGACCTTCTGAGTTGGGGGCATGTTAATAAAAAAAAGTTCTTTAATAGTAAACTCTCATCTTCACATGATAAAATCAGATGGGTACATGCAGCTGATAATCATACTGCATTGAAATATTGCTTACCTTGATAATGTTTATACTTTGCTCTTTGTTTGTTGGTTTAGTTTGCAGTAATTTGTAATATACTTCCTTTTTATTGAAAACAGACAATCTGCAGTAAACAAAAAGGCATGTTCCCATTTTTGTTTTGTTTTTGACCAAATAAACTATTTGCGCAGGACACACAGAACTTATAAGCTCCAAACTCATACCGCTTCAATGCTACCTTCCAATGAGCATCTGAACGCAGTGGGAAACTCGAATTTGTTGACTAGCCAAGACAATCTGTGTTGGGGGCGTGTCAATATAAAAACGCTGATTTAGGGAGATACCCCTCGCTGCAGAACCACAAGTCCAGGGGGTGGGGCTGGATCTGATCCAACTCTTCCTACGTCGTGTTTTCATTGGTCTGAAGCAGATCGGACTCTTCCCCATCCGGTTTTACTCACTCGCCTTTCGGAGTCAAGTAAACAATCACGAACGTGAAAGTAAGTTCATAATAGACACATTTTCATTTTGCTAATGCTATTAATTAGTTTCGTTGGGTGATTTTACTTAATTGAAAATCTGATTGCTTCTGTTTGCGCGAAAAGATAAAAAATAAAATAAAGATAAAAAATGAAATAGTTAATATTTATATAGGAAATGTACAGCATTTTATTATGTTTGTAATCACAGACATGTTCCTTCTTTTAAATCTGTATTTTGTGATTTAAATGTGCTACGTAGCAAATAACATTTTGATCTATAAACGGTAAAAGTCTTAAGGTTGGGTTCCAGGATTTATTTGATAAGATAAAATAAGTCCTGGTCGGGAAACGTAAGCGACACGTGTTAAGTTTAACGACGAATTGAAATGCGATGACTTAAAACCAATGAAAAGAAGATATGGGTGGTCAGGAGGTCAGGCTCCACCCCTTGGATCAGATCCAGCCCCACCCCCTGGACTTGTGGTTCTGCAGCGAGGGGTACTTGGGATTTAGGAGCAACTGCAGTCTGTTCTTTAGTAGTAAACTCCCATCCAGTAGTTACATGCTACTGATACATTAGACTGCATTTCAATATTGCTTACCAAGATATAGAATACATACTAAAAAAAATGAATACAGATTTGTACTTAAAAGAGTACCTTTCAGTGAAAGTCTTTTTTCCCCCATGTTTTATCTGTATCAGTAAAGATTATAAAGATTATTATAAACTGAATAACTTGATCCAAAATTGTGTCTGGCTTTCAAATGAAAAATGTATAATTACAATTGTTTATTAGTACAGTGATACAGAATACTGAATGTTCCTTTTAGCTGGTTAAATTGTACAAATCTGTACTTCCTGCTCATAGAGAAGATTTGTGTACTTCAGAGGGAATACATTTGGCCCTCTAAAGACCAATAATATAAACGTTAGATGGTACAACTATAAAAAGTGTACCTCTGAGTACAAGAAAGAACTTATACCGTACTTCTGTTGTTTAGTGTGTATCCTACTTTACTCTTTGTTTGTTTGTTTGTTTAGTTTGCAGTAACTAAACAAAACTATATTCTAAATATAAACTTCCTCTCGTTTAGCAACACAAAAAACAAGACATAAACGCGAGGAAAAGCCTTTTCCCATAGTTTTAATTTTGTTCATGACTAAATAAACCACTTGGACACTATTTTACGCCATCACGCCGTGTTTACGAGCTTTAACCTCGTAACTAAGTAGGAGCGCGTGAGGGAGACCCGAGGGCAGCACTGTATCACCGGGTAACCGGGTTTTCACACCTCTCAGTTTAAACAGCGATAACCCACGTCTTCCTCCAGCGGACTCTCTCCATCCGTCCTTTTAAGGCATTATTACCGCACGCTGGAGAGAGTCTGGAGCCTCTGTAGTACAGATTTAACAGGCTAGTTAGCTAACTAGCTAACACGCACTCACTTTCTGTAGGTTAGGAAGTCTGTAGGTTAGCTTTAGTGTGTATAAGGAGCTTCTTTTTCCCGCAGAACAAAACTTCTCCATCTGTTGCGCGCAGCTGGCAGCTAGCTATAGCTCCATGTTAAACCTTTAACAGCAACTTTCCCCCGCTTTTCTCACCTCCTTCAGCCCCCAGCTCTCCATCCCCTGTTTCCAGTAAGCCGCTGAGCAGCAGGAGGGTGAAGAGCAGCGGCGCGTTGATCTCCGGCGAGCTGTGTCTGTGTTTCTGTCTGTGTTTGGTGTACATCCCTGCGGCCGGTCGCCGTCTGCCGCTCCTCTCTCCTCTCCCCTCTTCTCTTCTCCTCTTCTCTCTCCTTTTCTTCTCTTCCCCCGGAGCGCTGCCTCTCCTCCCCTCCCCTCACAGATCCAGCCCCTCTCCGCCCGGCGGAGTAACGCACAGAAATGAGCAGCAGCTCAGCCTTCTTCACCAGGCGCTCCGGAGCGCACGTGCTGGAGTGAATGGAGGTGTTTTCAAAGAGTCCACAAGGCTTTACAACACCAAATACAGTATTACACACACTCACTACCCCTCTCAGTTAACCCCTCACCACCCAGTCAGCACTGACTTTAATAACTAACTACTAACATGGATTATCGTTTATCGCCGTCACGCAAAAAAACACTTATTTCCAAAATGAAAAAAACGCCCCCCTCCCCAAAAAATACCAAAATTACTGTTTTCCAAAATAAAACATAAAAATTATTTTTTTTCTTGAAAAAAACAAGGAAAAAAAATTTGTCCCCCACATTAAAAATACCAAATGAAAAAAAAAACAATAAAGAAAAACTAAATGCCCCCACCAACCCAAAAAATACCAAAATTACTTAAAAAAACCCCATTAAAAAACAATACCTTCAAAAAAGGGGGAAAACGAAATGCACCCCCCCAAAAAAAAACCAAAATGCCTTTTTTCCTAAAAAGAAAACAAGGAAAAAACAAAATGACGCCCCCCCCCAAAAAAAGATTTTTTTAAAAACAAAAAATAAAATGCCCCCCAAAAAATACCAAAATTAGATTTTTCCAAAAAAAACAAAATGATCACCCTCCCCCCAAAAAACCAATATGACCTTTTTCCAAAAAACACCAAAACCAAAATGACCCCCCCCCCCCCCCACTCAAAAAATTGGCTTTTTAAAAAATAAATAAATAAATAAAATAAAACAAAACACAAAATGCCCCATGGAATATAAAAAAATAATAAATAATTAAATACATAAATAAATATTTAGATAAAATAAATAAATAGCCACATTACTTGTTTTACACTCTATTTATGGATTTATGGATAATTTTGCAGCATTTCTATTTGTCCATTTGTTGTGAAATTCCGACACAATGTGAAGAACAACAGCCAGATTCATATTTCAGATTCAAACTTGAAACTTGAGTTAACCCTGGGGTTCTCAGGGTTTTAAGTTTACTGAGTTCTATAATGTATCTTGTTTATCATCACTGTCATGCCAAAGCCTTATATTATTCCCCCAAAAAGTCATTATGAGGCCTTATACCATAGCAGCTTATTGATTTTTACTTTACAAAAAGTCATGTAGGAGCATATTTATTTGTCCATTTAATGTAAATGTTTGACAAAATATATATAATAACTGCCAGATTAGTACAAAGTCAACTATTCTACTCACTTTTTGACATACAAAAAAAATCATGTTGTGTCAAAACTTCACAATGAAAGAACCAGTAGAAATGGCTTTTTGTGGAAAAATCCATGCACTACTAGGATATTAAGCTTCTATACTATGATAAAAGACTAAGAATCACCAGAGCTAGATGCATTTTGGAAATCCAGCTAAGATTGCAAATAATCTTCTACTGTATATTGTGAACCATACATATTGTTGAGCAATTCCATTGAGACCATAGGTAAGTAGGTTTCCTTTATTTTAATTAAACATCAGTGACGTTACATTACTTCACAGCCTATTGCTTCTGATCTATCGCAGATTAAACATAAGTGTAAAATTAGATATCAGAGTTCATTTTTAGTAAACCTGAGGTAAAACTGGGTTCTGGTGGTATTTTTTGCTAGAGTAGAGGTTATGTATATTTCAACACTGGAGCGTGTTATCTGCTTAACGAGCATGTGACCTCCTTCATATCATTCAGGGGCTTTCTGATTGAGAGGGACAGTTGGAGAGATAAAATGGGACGCTACTCATTTTAAAACCAAAGGCTGTTACATAATGCGTGCAGGAAAAAAAAAACTACAGCTTTAACAGTTTACTGAGCTGAAGTTCCCATTTCCCTGAACTCATTTACCCTACTTAGTGACTTTCTCCAGTCTGGTCAATGTGTGGCAGCTTATTTTGTGACATAATTATGGCACATAATTTCTCAACTGGCCTTTGGCTTTGTTTGTTTGTTTGTTTGTTTTTGTAAGGGCACAGTGCATAACGCACTTATAAACACGCTAGTGCAAGTAGAATACTGAGACTTGGTATAAATGTGTGGGTGTACTGCTGCAGGATGCTTCTCCATCTTGTTGGAACAGAACATGTTTATGCACTTGGGGAAATGTCGCATGGCTTCACAATATCTGTTGAAAAAGTTCACTCAGCATCTCAGTTCTAAATTTATCATTAAGTGTAATGTACCTGCTTCAGCAGCCAAGAAGAAACACATTTCATAAGTAATGCCATATGTTTTTAACTGCAAACCTACTGCTTTCCAACACCAAAAAAAGAAAAAGTCCTGGAATCATCTTGTGAAACATCTTAGATCTAGATATTAGAACGTTTCTTATTTGAAGACTGTTGTAGAATTATATTGTAGTCATTTAAACATTTTAAATATTGTAATTTATTAAAGGTAGTGAAAGTATTTAAATTACAATAGAAAAGATCTGTTGCTTTGTAAGTTCTGTTGTATGCTAGGTGGTTCCTTGGTGATGCTACGTGGATACTAGGATGTTGCTATGAATTTGGCAAGTGGTTGCTAAGTGGTTACAAGCTGGTTGTTATGGTATGTCAAGTGGTTGCTATGTTGTTGCTAAGTGGATGCTAGACTGGTGATGCATTGTAGCAAGGTGAATGCTATGGAATTTCAGATAATTGCCATGATGATATTGCTTAAGTGGTATCCCAGGTGGTTAGATCAAAAAGCTGAATATAAACTTAATCACACAATCCAACTAATCGAGCTATTGTTAGGAAACTGTGTGAGCTCAAAAACTGAGGCACAAACATTAATGAAAATTTCTCTCTCTTTTACTCTGATTTTATAAATATGATAGTATTTTAATATTATAAGAGTTTTCCTAAAATTGTATTTAAGCAATCACGATATACATTATCGACTTGCTTACAGTATTGCAGTATATTGTGATATATTGACTCGTAACCCCTGTACAGTAATACATATCATATTGCCATGTTCTTGCTAATACAAAAACCTTTTTTACAGAAACTTTTTATTCAGATGAAAGTACTGAAAAGAAGTTAACAAAGGTCTAGACATATTTACTTATATTCACTAAACAATAAATATTAAATATGTAGACTAGATTTGAAGAAGATTTTTAAATTATAATTGTGTACAGAAGCTTTTAAAGGTTAGCAAACCTGGCACTGTGTGTAAGTGCATTACATGTGAGAGACAACAAAAAAATCGTCTTAGTTTCAGAGGAGCTGAATTGTGGTATTTATTTGTTTGTTTATTTATTTTTAATCCTGAACAGAAAAGAAATCCTCCATGCATGCTGAGTAAAATGATCTTTGACCCCAAAGCAAAAACAGATGTTTAACAGAGTTGGCGTATTTTAGATGGCTTGGAACCACAGGTAAAACAAAATACAGCTCAGACTCTGGCTGAGCCTCTCTTATAAAAGTGGTTAGGTTATCAGATATCCTGTTTCAGGGCTGGATGGGTTCAGGGGGAGCAGACTGAAAATTAGAGCAACAAATCTGTGCTGTGGCCGCTGTTGCGTCAGGGCCTTCAGACAGCAACACCAAACCTCTGATTTCCACTATACACACAGGGATAGATTAACTCTAATCTCAGCATATAAAAGAGTCCTCAACTGGGATTCTTTCTGCTGTCTTCTTTATGCACAAGACTGGACAGAAACTAAATGCTATCCTCTGTGTCAGAGTTCATGTTCTCAAATGTGTAAACGCCATGTGAATATCAATGCTAAACTGGCGGACGTTGTTTTTTAGTGTGACGTTCTGGCACGCCCCACTGTTTCACTCATTAATGTTTGATTGGGCCTAGCACAGCGGGTGGTGGAGCTCCCCAAAAACAGATGAGAATAAGCACCATGCTTCCTTCACACTTAACTAATAACTAATCATCTTCTGGAGAATCCATAATTTTCCCTTTAACCTTGCATAACCAATGATTTTGGGTCTCTGATTAGAAAATTGCTTCTGCATTTTTATTCATGAAACATCACGGATGCTTTCGGTTATTGTTTTTTAAGTTTTTTATTGTTTTTTTTTTTGTAATCAGAATAGAGTGTATATTTATAATGTCTTGATTAGAGTATATATGAATAGTTTGATTGTTTTTGGCTATGTAAAAACTAAGGAAGGTTTTATAACTGTCCTTGACTGACATCTAGTGACTATTTGTAATATTGTATGCATATTTCCCTGAGTCTATTATCTACAGGCCATATTGTACTAAACTAAAATAAAAACATTACTAGGCTATGTATGTTCCTAGAATAGTTCAATGAAACATATTTATATCTGAATATAATGTGTTTTTTTTTTGTAGTTGGTGGTTTCTGATGAATGTGTGCTGGTCAATTTGCAGTGGAGGAGTAACTAACTAAATATAATTGGTTACTGTCGTTTTTTTCCCCTTAACCCTTGTCTTGAAAGAGAAATTTTACTTTTACTGGAGTATTATTACTTTGGGTATCTTTTAACTGAAGTAGATTTTTTATTATTTATTTATTTATATATATTAACTGAATATATATCAAAATATACCAAACAAGATATGGAGCATAAGTGTACAAACAAAAAAACTTCTGAAAATCAGCGTGTAAGAAGCTGCATTCATCAACTCCAAATTACAATGCAAGACCACACCACAATGTCAAGACCATATGTATAGTAACCTATAAGTGAAACTATCCCACTACAGTAGTTAGATACTAAAATGGTGTATCTGTATCTTCTGGAGTATTTTTTTATTTATCTTTTTCCACTTTTACTTCACTACATATTAAATACCTTAATACTTTTACTCAAATATTTTTTCTATGTGCTGCATTTTTACTCATTACAATTATAACAATGTTAGGAATCATTTAAATCCCACATTATCACTAAAGTCAGAGTGGTAGATGTTCTGCACTGTAAATGGGTTTGATGAAGCTCCTCTTCATTGAGTGAATCAAGTGAAAAAGCTGATCTTATAAGAAGACGGAGCTGCTCCCGTTCTGCCTTTCACTCTGAGAAATGTCCTCTGCTTTCTGCAATAACTACATAACACACTATACTTTTACTTTCAATGTGTGAGTAGTAAATTTTAGAATAAACTACTTGCAATATATTTAAGGCCAAAAAAGTGAAATACATAAGTACTTCAGCTGACAGCCAATGAAAATCCAAAAATTCCTTCTGGAAAATAAAATAAAATGTACATTTTTCAAGTTGTAAGCAGAGGGAAGCATGAAGTGCTGTAAGATTTTCTGTGAAAATACTGCACTGACTTTAGACTTGATATAACACAGTGGACCAACATCAGCAGATGATTGTGGAAACTTCACACTAGACCTCAAGCAGCTTGGACTGTGTGCCTATCAGCTCTTCCTCCAGACTTTGGTTTCTTGATTTCCAAATAAAATGCAAAATTAACTGATGATCAGTGATGGTTTGGAGAGCCATGACATCTGCTGGAGTTGATCCACTGTGTTATATCAAGTCCAAAGTCAGTGCAGCACTTCATGCTTCACTCTGCTGACATATTTTATGGAGATGTGGATTTCATTTTTCAGCAGGACATTGCCCACACTGCCAAAATTATCAATTGGTCTTATATAATATTCTATATTTTCTTTTTTTTTTTTAAATAGCACAAGAAAAAAATATATTTACCCAGGTTCATGGTTTGTGTTCTCCCTCCAGTCCATCTGGGGCAGTGTCTTCTCTCTGTTGGGGTGTGGACTTTTTTTCTCAGCCGGGTTTTTGGAGTTCACTGAAGAAACTGCTGGTTAAATCTTGCTGGGCAGCATGAGTTGTTCAGGCTGCCCATTTAAATCCTGTTTTAGTAGTAGAACACAGAGAGAGCTGATTTAGCTGGGTTTGATATTTGAGTGGGAGAAACAGCAGGAGGAGCTGGCAGACTGCTGAGGAGTTAATCATGACTGCTAACGAGGAGCAGGAGGTGAGGGAGTCGGCTAGCTTAGCTCAGCTGGTAGCATTTGGTAGCTAGCTGGTTAATTAGCTTAGCTAATGCTAGCTAACTGACTAAGTTCTCTAAACTAACCTACAGTCAGCTGTCAGTGTAAAATAGCAGCTACACAGCAGTGCCCTACAACAGTGGAGAAAGGTGTTGGATAACCGATCAGGCTAACTGATATTATTAGTTCACAGCTAGCTTGGCTTAGCTAGTTAATATAGTTATCACCACTGAAGTTTGCTTGAATATTTGGTCCACCTTAAATAGGGCAGCAGTTACACGCTGTCTGTTTACTACACGCTAGGCGGTAACCGCTCGTACCGCTGCACTATTCAAGGTGGATTGAGTTTTTTTTTTACAATAAGTTTTAAATCCAGCTTTCTGTGCCGTTAAAGCTACTGTACAAAAATACTAAACCGGTGTTCTGTCGAGTTATGCTACCCATCGATATGTGCTTCATTACGGCACTGCGCATGCGCCAACCAACATTTTTGTTCCTGTTTTTCGTGCTAATTCCTTAAGTTTTTATTGGGAGCATTAAACAACCTGTTTAAATGTTTTTGTATTGTAAATATCAATGAAAATAATAAAAAAAAGAATAATAATGAACTATAAAAAAACTGTAACAGTCACGTACATGAACTTTTAACTGTAGCTACTCGATACTGAGATTTAGCCTATCCACATATACTACATAAGCTTCTGCTGGAAGTATTTTTTTAATATGGTTTCTATTGGTGGTTTTTTTTTTTTTTTTTTTTTTTTTTTTTATAAACCTTTTTTAAAAATTAAATACTTCTAGAGTTGCACTGTTTGACAAGGTAGCAGAACTCGACACAACACCGGCTCTTTGTTCCTCCCCTACCCGCTCCTAAATTATGTTTATCATCTTTTCTTTTCCTGCAGATGGAGTTGGAGGCTCTGAGGTCAATTTATGAAGGAGACGAGTGTTTCAAAGAGCTCAGCCCTGTGTCCTTTCAGTTCAGGGTAACTGCCGTTAATCTTTCTGTACTCTAAAACTCTATCAGTGTGTGATTGTGTACAACAAGAGTTGTGGCTTTTAAACTGTTCATATCGATATCGACAGAAATTAAGAAATGTATTTTGATATCTTCAGCAGATACCAATCGTCCAACATGCCTTGATAGTAAGAATACAATTGATCTCAGATATAATCTGTGTCTTGTATATACATGTTATGGGAAACGAGAACTGTTTTCACATCAAGGAGCAAAAAGCAGGATGAGTTTGGTAAATTTTGCTGTTGTTACCTGAACATAAAAGATGCCAAATAAAAAATATTACATTACAATTGATGAATCTGGTTTTGATGGACCTTTTCATGCTAGATAGAAACTCCCTGACATTATGGTTGATGACCAGCTCTCCATGGTTGATGACCAGCTCTCCTTCACGCACCATGTGGCCTTGGTTGCTCGATCCTGCCGCTTCGCGCTTTATAACATCAGGAAAATTAGACAGTTTCTGACGCAACAGGCCACCCAACTCCTGGTACAAGCAGTCGTCATCTCACGCCTCGACTACTGCAATGCCCTGCTAACTGGCCTCCCGGCCTGCGTAGTAAAACCACTCCAAATGATCCAGAATGCAGCAGCACGTCTGGTCTTCAACCAACCAAAACGGGCACATGTCACAACAGATTACAATCATAACAGCCCAACTATACAGGACTTGATGACTTTAAAACTTCAGACTATATTTTTACAGCTGCCCCCACTGATTATCTGAAATTTTCTATTAACTCCAGCAATAACACTTTTATTGTCTGCAAATATACTAGTGCATCTCAAAAATGAGAAAACTGTTGTAAAGTTACCTTATTTCAGTTCAAATGTGAAACTCATTATATAAATGTATTACACAGAGTGATCTATTTTAAGCATTTATTTCTTTTATTGTTGATGATTATGGCTTACAGCTAATAAAACCCCAAAAATCAGTGTTTTAGAAGATTAGTATATTATTTAAGACCTACTGGTACTTTTGACAGTGTGCCAAATTCTGCACTGACATTAGACTTGATATAACACAGTGGACCAACACCAGCAGATAACATGTCTCTCCGAACCATCACTGATTGTAGAAACTTCACACTAGACCTCAAGCAGCTTGGACTGTGTGTCTCTCCACTCTTCCACCAGACTCTGCTTCCTTGATTTCCAAATTAAATGCAGAATTTACTGATGATCGAATATAGTTTGGAGAGCCACCATCTGTGGTGGAAATAGTGACAGAAAAATAAGTTGCAGTCTCTTTGAGTCTTGATCAAAATGAGTAACAAGGTTTATTTGAAAAGACAGTGTGAAGTGCAGAAATCTCCTCCCCTGAAAACAGTGCCCCAGTGTCTTTTATACTCCTCAGTTTTCCAGTCCACTGTGTTATTTCAAGCCCAAGTCAGCACAGCTTTTACTAGAAATTTTGTTACAGCACTTCATGCCTCCATCTGCTGATAACTTTTATGAAAATGTGGATTTTATTTTCCAGCAGGACTTGACACATTGCCCACACTGCAAAAAGTACCAATTGGTCTCTATAATATTATAATTTTCTGAGATACTGACTTTTGGGTTTTCATTGGTTGTAAGCCAATGCATAAACACTTAAAATAGACCACTCTGTGTGTAATACGTCTATATAAGATGAGCTTTACATTTTAAACTGAATTACTGAAAAAATAGAATAGAATTACATTTTAATGATATTTTATTTTTTTTGGAGATGTACCTGTAGATCTTTCTTACATTTACATTCCCCAAAGTCAGACAAAATCGTCAGTGAAATGAGACATGGCAAGGAATGTTTGTAAAGTGTAAGAAACTCTGCAGACAATAAGAAATGTTTGTCCATATATTAATCAATGTGTGTGTTTGTTTTGGAAAGGTATAATCAAAGTTTGTTTTATGGAGTATTTAATCCTAGTGTTTGGAGAGTCTGTGTGTAGGAGGAGGGAAGAATTACAACCTTGCTCTTTAGTTAAGGAGTATTCGAGAGTGAGGAACAAAAGAGTTCTTGTGATTGCTTCTTTCTGCAGTCTAACATTCTAATGCATCTCCTGGAGGAAAACTATGAAAGAACACCAACTACACTTGGTGTAAGGATTTTTAAATGGTATAGCTGTAATCCATATGACTTTTTTTTTTTTTTTATCTATGGATTTAACTTCTTTTAGTTTATTGCACAAAACGTTCTCTACAATTTTTACAGGCATTTTAAGGGGCATTTTTCTTTTTTGAATTGGCTTATTATGGTCATTTGTGAACATTAAATATTGCAATTTTTTTATAAAAAAAAGTAAGTTTTCTTAAAATTGTAAAGGTCTATGTTAACTTTATATATCTGTGGTGAGTTTTCTGCTTAATATTGGTACCTTTTATTACCTAAGCCAGTTAAACTGTGCTGTTGATACTTATCTTTACACTATGTATTGGAGCGTGTTTTTTGGCTAATTATTTTCTTTTGTAAGGAAGGTTGTTTCGCAGTGTTATTGTATAACCTTGTGTGTATAATCTTCTGTAGGTTGGAGACCATGACGAGTCCAAATCATTCCTACTGGATGTCTCATGGCCAGAGACGTATCCTGAAACCGAACCTCATTTATCCCTAGATGCCTTTTTTAACAACAGAATGTAAGTGGTCTTCATATTTCTGTAGCTGTGTCCATTTTATAGTGGCAATTTACTGTTTAAATTTGAGCCATCCATCAAATGCAGTGAAGGGTAATGCTGTTTTTCCCTTGTCAGTTTTTAATATGTGAAATCAATCAAGATTATGATTATGGAGATGACATACCTGTCATTCAACCTCATTGGGCAAATCATGACACCAAAAGGTCACTCCATAAAATCTGCTACACCCAAAGTGATGCTCCACCCATGTCTTTTCATGCTGTTAGTAAAATGGTTTTGCCAGGTTTCTGTTTTAAATTAGTCTTTTCTTTATCATCAGCTCTCCAGATATCAAGCAGCTAATACTCTCTAAGCTGCAAGAGCAGGTGGAGTTAAACCTGGGCACTGCAATGATGTACACACTATTTGAATGGGCCAAAGAGAACCAGGAGATGCTCATGGAGAATCACCAGCCAGTAGTGTCTGCTGTGGTCAGTATCTAATCCAATAGGAACATGTTTTTACAGTGAAATAGAGTGTTTTCATATGTATCTAAGATATTCATCTTGTTTAGTTTCCAAAGCACATACTATTATATAGAATTGATTCTGAGTGTGTGAGTTACATACCATACACTTTAAAATGCCTGGTTCATTAGGGATTTTTTTTGTTTATAAGCTTTGTACTTAAAGAATTCACATGTGAATAAATGGCACATTCTTAGACAGATTTAAATGCAGCATAATGCTTGATACAGGGAACTTTAGGAATAGTTTGTGATAACTTGGTGTTTAATTGCTTCTTTAGTTTAGGTATGAGAGATGTCGGCACTTGATTTATTCAAAAAACAGTTCAGAGTTGTGCCAAAGTAAATAAAAAAAAAGGTAGAAAACAAAGCTTTACAAGACAAGAAGCAGGGGTAGATTTATTAATATTACACTCCACAAAAAAACACTGGATCCTGTTTATACCACCTCATTTTGTGCATCTAGAGTATGAGGATTGTACCTAAATAAGGCCAGAACACATGTGGTCTAAAGCCCTTTCTGGACGGGATTAGTTTCTCAGGGGGATGTCTGTGAAATATATATCACACTTCCACTCGCTGATAAAGCAATTTAAAAAACAGGAGGACCAGTGAGTTTTTGGCTTTTTCGGTCACATGACATCACGTTCAGTAGCTCCTTTACTTCTACTCGCTGTTGTGTTTACGTGGATCTCTGTGAAAACGCACACCCAAAGTGTAACTACGGTTCGTGGCAGTGGACAAATAGCTATTTTATTAAATGCAAGAAGACAAAACTCAGAGATGTGGATCCGGGTGCGACTTAAATACCGGAAGACTAATTCAGCCTGTAATTTTTAGAGGACATATGAGAAAAACACACATATGGTTGTTCCAGACGTAAATAAAATCACAGAAGACACCCCATAAAAGAGAAAATGGCTCCAGGACCCTCTGAGAAACTAGTCTCATCCAGAACGGGCTTAAGATGCAGTTGAGCCATATTATTGCATCCAGCTCTCAAAGGCACTTTCAACAACTAAACCTCCTTTTATTGCACTTAAAACAAAATGCATTTCTAAAAAGAAATACATAAAAAAGGTCACTTGTAGAGATGAGATCAAGTGTAACTTGTGTGAGAGTGATGGCAAGAGCAAAATACTGAAAGAAAAAGAACTACCAATGAGTCAGAGCATGTGACCTGTAACATAATGGCATTTTACTAAGATTTGCATTTGTGGCATTTGCCATTTGACACTCATTTCAGAGGCACTTAAATTTAAATCATGTTTTACTGTGGAAAGGTAATGCATAATGCTGTTGAACTTTGTTTTCTTTGACCTTTTTCAGCTACTTGTAGAGCAAGAGTTAAAGTGAAGACAAGCAAAATGCACATCTTGACTTTTCTTAATAAATTACCAGTTCATCTGTAATTTTAGAACGACATTTTCTCTTCTGAACTATGATCCTATTTTGTATAGACCCTGACCTCTAACACTGAGACAAATAGTCCAGTGTCTGCCATAAAGAAAAAGGAGAAGAAGGAACAACTAACAAAGGCACAGAAACGGAAAATGATAGGAAGAACTGGTAAGCCTGTATAAAACAATAATAATTACTTCAAAATGTTATCAAATACTAAGAATGCTTTTGAGCTATATATAACAGTTCATATATAACTATTCAACTTAGCAAACATCTAATGAATAACGTGAATGATGAATGCTTTATATACATTCTTTTCAACCAACAGATAATAAAGGCGAACTGCCCAGAGGTTGGAATTGGGTTGATGTTATTAAGGTAATTGGCTATCATGTGGCTTGAATATTTTATCAGTTTATGTTATCTTTGTTTGTTGAAAATGCAGAAACATGCTGATCACGTGCTCTTTTTTTTGTCTTGTTTGTATGTTGCTGATTTTCTCTCCTCCAAACAGCATGTAAGTATATGCTTCATGCCTTTCCCCTATATATGTAGGCTTATTGATATTGATGTTTTTTAAGGAGACACCATTTGTGAAGTATGATTATTTTCACACTTTTTTGACTAATGCATTTGATGATTAACCTCCATCACAGCTGAGCAAAACAGGAGGCAAGGAGGATGGCTAGAAAAACAACCGCAGAAGGCTAAATGAATGGAAGGCGATACGGATGAATGGACCAATGGACACGGAAAGTCGGACATGACTGGTTTTAAAGAAAGTTTAAATGAGTTCTCTAGCCATGATTTCAATACACTTGAAGCTACCGTTTTGTTTGTGTCACCAATACAAGAAGACACAGATATGGATGTGTCAAAATGTCCTTTGCCACAAGGACAGACTTCTTATAGTACTTTCACTAAAATGGTAGTGACTTTTAATGAGCGAAATGCTGTTTAGTCAGCATGAAATTCATGGAGTGTCTGAGAGAAAGACCATGTTGAGGGAAGACTCAGGTCCAGTGTCTTCAAACTGAGAGGCTTTATGTACCATGTTATCAGCCAGCCAGGCTGCAGTTCACATAACACTGACAGCTAAAAAATGATAACATTGACATTTTATGGTGCAGTGCAGTTTGATCAGGTGACCTTCAGTTTGTATTTGTACCTGTTTTTAGCCTGTTGCTTTCTCTTTTCAGTTATTTATTGTAGTACCTATCTTGACACAATATTAAAATCTTATGGAAGTTTCCATTTGTGTCCTGTTTTATGTAAGTGATACAGCAATTTGGCTTATGTTCTATTAAAGGCAAGCTATTTACCCCAACAGCGATAATGGATTTTAATTAATACATTTATTGAGCTCATACATTCAAAATACATTTCAAGGCTCAATTTAAAATGACTTCTATAATTTTAAATATTAGCATTTACATTTTAAAATGGGCATCCACAAGTCCACAAGCATTCATGTATTTTACATCTAAACACCACCTTGGAAGATTAGGGGAAAAACACCTTGTGATTGCAGATCCCTTGGCTTTGTTTGAAGAATTTGAAGGTTTACTATATATATCACCGTAACAATTTTGGGATAAATGACAATCTTTACATAAACTGAACTTTAGCAGAAATGCCAGATTAGACTGCTACAGAACATAACATTTTAACCAGTTCTGCAAAATGGATTCTTTGGGCAAGTAGAACCGAAATTGACAGCTCAATCCATTTTTTTAAGGGTGTCCACAAACTACTACAGGCTGTTCAAAACCTATGAAAAGTAACTTTACATTGACAATATTCAAGTGTGCATATTGTTCGCCATTGTTCCAGAGAGGTCCAAACTGGAATGTGTATTGTTCACCTAAAATTCCAATAAAATCCGCTGCGCTTTTTTGCAAGCCAACACTTAAAATAATAATAAAAAAAGATTTACATCACTTTTTAAAAACACTCAGATCGAAAGGATTCATATCAGGTAATAAAATCTCTGTCCAAAAGAAGTCGAGAATCCTCTAATGGGGATAAAAGACTTCTAATAATCTTTCTAAACAGTGATTACAATTTCTAAAAACTACTATTTGAACTACTTTTTTTTTTTTCAAAACTGATTTGAGCTACATTTTGAAAGATTCAGATCTTTTAAAAAAGCTGATTCAAACTACTTTTTAAAAGATTGGAATCTTTTTGAAAACTGATTCATACTCATTTTCAAAAGATTTTAATCTAAATCTAACTATTTTTAACTGCTTTATATTGACATTTTTTTGAAAGAATATGTCACCTAGGAACTTCATTAAAGTTAAAGTAAAGGGCAGAGTGCTGGAAAGGAAAGGGTCTGTGACACACATGCTGTAGCTGGTCAGTGTAATATTTATGAATTTAATTCTTACCGTTTGAGGCTAAATGCAAAAATAGAAATTTAGATGTAAAAACTCTTTCATTTTATGTGATGCAGTGCACAAGAAATAAGTGTTCATCCATTTTTAGTTTTTTTAATATCTGCCCCTTACAACTATAATTTCAGGAAATTTAAAAAATATATATTTTATTTTCAGATTTTTTTTTTTTTTTTTGCATTTTGCAAGTTGAATTATACCATTATAATTGTGTTACAAGATACAAAAATGGGCAAATCTGAAAATTGAGAGAAGATTCAACTTTTCATTTTTCTTGAAATTCTGTTTGTGCAAGGCCGAAATGAAAAACTTGATGAAACACAATTTCTTCTTAATTTCGAATTTAGCTTGATACAGTCAGAAAATTAAACTGCTCAACATTACACAGACCTATAGCCCCTCTAAAACCAAGCAAGTCGACGTCCAGCAGCCTACATGCTGATCTTGGGGTCCTACTACATTTCCCGTCATTCACCTCGCCGGGACAGGAAGCGCTTTCCTGTCTTCACCACCGCGGTCTGCTGCTGTGGAGGAAGCGGAGAGTAACCGCTCAGTTTGTGTTTACACATAGCCAGGCGTAGTTACTGGAGTCAGCGGATTCAGAGGAACTGTGTTTAGTTATTCGCTGCTTTTCCTGTGTAGTGAGTCAGAAACTGAGCGGTGTGGGCTGTTAGAAGTGGGCTATTCCTCGTAGCTCGGTAAGAATGAGGAAACCCGAGCAAATCTGCAGCCCTGACTTTAACTAGCCCTGAAAAAACTGCAGCACACTCTCGCTGTCCTGACGCTCTCAGACTGCTCTCTGGACCTTCAGGGCTTCATTTGACAGTCTGACCGGCTGAGGAGACTCACAGATGGCGGATACTGTATTACACAGTGATGGGTCAAGTAAGTAACATAACCTTGCAAAGCTAGTTACCTAAGCTAGCTAACTTAATGTTTTCTTCTGTATGTTTTTTGTGTTTTACGAAAAAAATACTAACTAGGTTACTTACTTAGTACTAAGGTTTAGGTCGAGCTTTATGATGAACAAATTCAAGGCAGTCAGGGTCTCTACTATAGCTGTAGGTTAATACAAGTTATTAAGGTTAAAGTTAGCTAACCTCGTTAGTTAAGTTAGTTAAGCTAGTTCCCTTAATTCAAGTCAAGTTAAGGATTTATTTTGTCAATACTGCATTTGTACAGGGCAAACAGTTTTTTGCAATTACTCTGCTTCACAAAGTTATAGCAAGTACATAAAATAAGATTATAAGTTAAATATAAAAGAATGGAGGACATTAAATGTACAATACAACAAAGACACAGATATAGACATGAGTCACGTGAGACAAAAGACACAAAACAATAACATTAGTTCAATAGTGATGGGGGGGATTAAAGAGGGGAATGACAGTACAAGTATAGTACAGAACCCGTATAACATTACAGTAGTGCAAATATAGATATAAATATATATTTAAAAAAGGCTGATAAAGGGGACGAGTGCATACAGTTCTTTCCAGCTTTTTGGTAAAAAATTTCCATTCCACCTTAAATGGTGCAGGCGTCACGCTGTAACTGCTGCACCGTTTAAGGTGGAACGGAACATTCGTTCAGGAGGATACTCCAAACATTGCGCAGTTTGTGGGTGGGTGGGTGTGTGTGTGTGTGTGTGTGTGTGTGTGTGTGCGCAGGACCGCTCAGGACAGACGGGTTTACGTGACTAGCCCTCCAAAGTAAGCTACAGCAAGGTGCGGCTGTCCTGTAGAAAAGTGTCCATCGTCCTCAATGATGCAGATATCCCCTCAGTTAGTGTGTTAGTGTGTTAATGTGTTTGTGCGTGTGTGTGTGTGTGTGTGTGTGTGGAAGTCAAGGGCACGAAGTTTGTAGCCTGTAGCTAACTAAAGTTTTCTGTTTTGAGTGGTCGTTTTGGTGCAGTGGAGGCTAATCTGGAGTTTAACTGTTTTAAAAAAATAAATAAATTGACGCTAAAACAAGTAGAAACACAGATATATTGGTTCGACAAATCCCCAGCCATCCCAAACCCCATAGAAATATGTAAGTTACATTAATTTAAAGGAGAACTGCAGTGTAAAATGGACTTGGGGTTGTTGGGGGAAACATAATAACGACTAGGCTATAAACTTAAATAAAATAGTCCACCTCCATTCCCCCTCAGCATTCCCAAATATAGGAATTTTAGCTGACTCTCTCAACAGGCTCACAATACTAGCGATAGGGGCATAGCACTGCCCATGTAACGAATTCGCTGTTTGAAAGTGCACAGATAGTTTATTAAAAACACAGTTTATACACACAGTACCTTGAGGTAGTTCTCTACGCTCTGCCATCTTAAAACTAAGTCACAATAATTTGACTGACAAGAATGAACGAATAGTAATGATACAGGAACAGATTGCACGCTTATTTCTGCTTTATGCATGAATTCTAGCTGTTGCTTAAAATATCTCTAACTACAATACTCATGCATTTCCAATAAGATAAGTTATCTGCTGATAGAAAAGCTGGTTTCTTTATCTAAATAAAAAAAAGCAAAAAAGCAAAAGTATGTTATCAAAAGGTTCAAAACTAGCGGCCGAAAAGTTATAACTTCTGAGCAACTTGCCATAATGCAGCAGAACATTCAGCATCCATCAGCGTAGCTGCTAGTAAAATATGTTGGATTCTTTGTTTAATGTTCCCTCAACTTAAGACAAAATTCTTGAAGTCAGAGTTATGACTAAATACTTTAAAAAGTAAAAGGTCTTGTTTATGATTTTTCCTCAGTCGTTTGCATGAATTTTATTATAAAGACGATTGAGCCTATACTTACCTTGTGACCAGCTACAGTTTTCATTTTATGTGAAAGCCAAAAACTAGACAATAGATATTGTTGACCATAGTTATCAGAGGATAAATTTGATTAACTACTTGAATTTTTTACTCTGTCACACATGTGGCTTGCTTTACTTTTTTGTTTTCTGTTAAACTGGTCTTGCTTTAGTCTCGGCTGAATAAGATTTGTTAGGGAGAATTAGTAACTAAATGTGAATCAAGAAAATCAAGTCTCAACACTTCATCCATCACACTGTTCCCTACCTGCTGATAAGCATGGTGGAAGCATTATTAATTCTGTACTAAAAGCAGCACTGTCTTAACTTGCTATGTTGTGCATTCAATTATTATGTAAAGAATGTGTCCCTGCCAAGAGCTTGGCTTGTCCTTCCTGCCTTTATTCGTTCCTGTACAGGAGGGATAGGAGTAGGCCTACACTTCCTGTAGTTTCACCTTGAAAGTTGACAGTTTGAAATTCGGTAGCAGTGAGCATGTGTTTAAAGATCCTGTTGATGATTTTTTTTCTCTGACGGTTGTATTATTTTAATATAAAGACGAGAGAGTGTATATCTACCTTGTGACCAGCTGCAGTTTTCGTTTCATGTGAATGCCGAAACCTAGACAACAGATATTGTTGACCAAAGTTATCAGAGGGTAGCTTTGAAAAATTACTTTTCTGTATGCATTAGTTGCCAGACTTTGATATAGCCTACATATGTGTAGAACATATTGATATTGATTGATTGATTGATTGATTGACATGGTTGATATCTATGTTCTAGTAGTGGTCTTGGAGGTCTTTAGTCCAGCACATTCTAGGAGTAGAGTTGGGACCACTTCACTGTGGAACTGTATTCCATCTAGTACTGGGATTAAAAGTCAATGAGATGATTATAGTTTAAATAAACCTTTTTGCTCCTAATTTACATGAAAGTCAATGTAAAAATATTTTATTCCAGATTTAAATTGTGTCAGACAGTTAAAAGTTATTTTTACCTCATAGATTTAGGCTTGTGCTCTGAACAGTCAATAAATAATGAAGTATTGAAGGTAACACTACATTAGAAAAAGAAATTACATACCTGGCTGTGTTTTGTCAGAGGCTGAAATAATGGAGGCTTGACTGGCTTGTTTTTTGTGTGACCTGTTTAGATGGTAAATTGGTTAAAATAGTGTTTTTGGGGCCAGCTGATTGTATGTCCTCTCTCAAAAGAGACTTTGCGTTATGATTAGGGAAAAGCAAAATAGCTTGAGGCCACAATATATGTCATGACATGCAGTTTTTCTGAGGTTTGTGAAGCAGTTAGAACAAACATAAAAACCCAAGCTGAACAGTAGTGCCACATTCAGGACTATAAGCATGATATTTTATACAAAAAACACTAACACTATGCAAGAAGATGCAGGTAACTTTGGGTAAAAACAGAAATGTAAAAATATCACTATTGTTCAAGCGTCCAGTTCAGTACAGATAATCTGTCATTTGTCTGCATCTCTTTAAGTATCATGCATTTGTGCTGTAATTTATGATAATGAGTGTGTCCCTGGTGTTCTCTGAAAAGCATATGGTATCACAAATAGACAATTCATCACTGTGACAAACAACAATTTGTGGGGAGGAAAGACATGTTTAGAAACCTGACACTTGTAGAGCGTCCTTCTATTAGTCTGTTTTATCTCTGACAATTGTCCATTCTTTTCTACAGAGAGCCATTAATTTACCTCTCAGTTTAGCCAAGTAGCTGAAGTGATGTAGCTGTCAACAGGGTTGGGTCCAGAAAAACTGCAGACAGCAGCTTGTTATTTAGTGAGTCCTTATAGCATGTGGTAAAAGCTGCTCCACTTATTCTTATCTGTTTGTTGTTTGGTCTGCTTAACCTGCAGCCATGTTACTGCATAATCTGTCATTGATATATATATTTGATATATTTTAGTCTAGTACTACGGGGAGAATAGTACCAAGATTCTTTCATAAACAAACTTTATTCAGTACTCGTGTCAAAGGAGACAAAGTTTTTAGTTGTAACAGGAATGTATGTGCAGAGTTGGGCAGAAGAAATTCAAAGTGATTTTAGAAAGCAGCTTGATATGGTACATTTGGCATGGGGTTGTATTTCAGTTTTGGGAAAAAAAGTAGTAATTTAGTATTGAAACTTTTCCTAAGCTGGTCCTATTTTCTGCTTCACTCCACTTTTGCTTCTCCTAACATTACTGCAGTCTTTTTCTTTGTCCACAACTGAAGAGACAGGCCAGTACAGTCATTTGTAAGAATAACATAGCAACGCTACACAGGCTGACTGATAATCATGCTGATTTTTGAGACAGTGGATTATTTAGAAGAGCTTAGTAACAATCAGATGAATAACTGATTATCACAGTGGCTAACAGTCAACTTTAATGTTTTCTTTAGAAGTCACTAGTAAAAGATAAACAGCTTATCAGTGCAGAGATTTATCATTCTACTCATGCTTTAACTGGAACTGGAATTGTTTGTGAAGATGCTGTTTTAAGTTGGGACAGTATATTATTTGAATGCTGATGATATGAATTTAAAATATTTCATGTTTTGTCTCCTCAACTTTATTTCCTTTATTGATATACATCCATTCTGGATTTTCTGGCATTCTGCATTACATTTACCACTTGTTTTAGTACTAAGGATACCAAGTGCATTTACAAACTGGAAATTATTTTACTATTTTGTTTTTTTTTGACTCCTGCTTTTGGACCAAATCATGATTACAATGACAATCAATCAAAATCGCTTTTTACACCTGTTGTTGTTGCAGAAATGTGATCACAGGACAGAGAATCAGACAAAACATTAAACATACAACACAGAACCACCAGTGAGCAACGCAGGCATGTAAATGCTCCCTCAGAGCTGGTTGGAGGAAGTAACCTTTCTTTTCAGAGGAACCAAGAAACTTTTGAACGAATGAATGATCAAAAATAAATGTTAAAAATCATTATACATTTATATAGGTCAAATATATTCAGGCAAATAGCCAAACCAGCAGTGGAAGCATTTAGAAATTTTGTAGTTAGAGTGAGAGGAAATATTTTGGGTTCACGCTGTCTGTTCAGTTAAATTCCAAACCATTTTATGCCTCAGTCAAAAATACTGTCCATCCATCTGCTCTGAGAGCTTTCTCTTACTGATTATTATTATTTTTTTTTTTAAATACACACACCCTGTGTCATACAGCAATGCATTCATATGAACCTGTATTTTTTTGAAGCAGGGCTACTGTTTACAATAATAAACTGAGCTTCTTAGCCTTATTTTCCTCTGTTAGGTTGCAGTATAGGGTGGGTGTTGGGTATTTGACACTTATGTACGATGTTCTGTTTTGTCATTACTCAGGCCATTGCTTGCACTACTGTTCATTGGTACAGGGAGACACTGGATGGTTGTTATCGCCCTGGATCATTTAAACCAGAGGTGGGTGGGTATGTGTGGATGTGTTTACTGATCACACAGACTGGCTGCATTTCATTCCACAGTGTCCCTAGGCAGTGCCCCTGTATTTGCTACACACTGGTCTTACAGTATCAGCTTGAGGGAACGTGAGGAAACCCCTTCATTTAGGAAACATTGACGTAGGAACTGAGTTGCTTGTCCCACCCAATATCAGAAACACCCACAAATTATACTGCAAAAAAAGAAAAATCTGTTAGTGTTTCGGTAGCAAACCAGACAGTCTATTGTTCACGGTTTATTGTGGCTCTGGGTCTTTGTTTTACTTAAAGCTTGTGTTGAGAAATATCTTGCAGTCAAGAGCTTTACTGACCCCAGTTTTCGCCTCTTTGGAGCGTCAAGTTAGTTTGCGCCAACTTCAAGCTCTGAGTCAGTGATGAAAGCACAGCGAATAGCAATGATGAGAGTGTACTGCAATTTGCTGTGTTTACATTGTGTTGCATTGCTTGTGATGCTACAAGATAAGATGCCAGCACTTTACTGTAAATTTCCTGTGTAGTGATAAGCAGGTACTGCATTACTCCCTATTTAGTTTGAAGCCTGTAGTTGGGTGGCTCGGTGGCTTAGTGGTTTGCACGTTTGCCTCCCAGCACTGGGGTCTTGGGTTCAAGTCCCTATCTGGGTGGAGTTTTCATGTTCTCCCTGTTTCCTTCCAAAGTCCAAAAACATTGAGATCATCGAGGTTAATTGGATAAGAAATTAGCCAGAAAATACAAGTTTAAATACTCTAAATTTATCTGGTGTTTATGTGTAAGTGTGTGGTATGTATGTAAGTTTGTGTGTAAATGTGCTCAGATATGGATTGGCACTCTTTCCTGTGTAAATGATTTAGTGCCCGATGCAGACCTCCAGGTGGACGGTTGTTTCTGGCTGAGAGTATGCTGTACGCTATTGGCTGCCGATTCACACTGGTGTGTGGATGAGTATAAAGGTTGTGTGTAATATGTGTGAATTGTAAGGCATCCTTGATATTCTAGACAGGCACTATTTAAGTGTAACTTCATTCGTTCATAGTCTTTAATTAATTATGGTTTGCAATCTTACTTAGAATGTCAGAATTTCTTATAGGCTTTTTACAGAAATTGTCCAAAATCAAGATTTTAATATTTAAAGATGCTGAAAGTGAGAAGCAAAATAGCTTGAGGCCACAATATATGTCATGACATGCAGTTTTTCTGAGGTTTGTATATAAAAGATATAAAAACACAAGCTGAACAGTAGTGCCACATTCAGGACTATAAGCATGATATTTATACAAAAAACACTAACACTATGCAAGAAGATGCAGGTAACTTTGGGTAAAAACAGAAATGTAAAAATATCACGAATGCTGGAAAAGTACACATAATTGAGGATTTTTTTTGGTCTGGCATAGTTCCCTTTGCAACTACTGGGGTGACTGGACTGTCTGGAATTACTGGAATTTTCTAGTCAAGAAGATATTTAATACAATGCAAAATGAAATTTAGACATCCTATCCACAGCAACAATTTCAATGGCCTGCAGATGATAGTGAGACTTTTCTTAGCATCTGTAATTCAGGATTGAATGACATAGACTATATTGATTCTCAGCGTTACAAAACACAAACATAGTTACATAAAGCATGTCCAGCATGAAGACTGTGTGTAGTGATAAACCCGTCAGTTAACATGAGCACGCTGAGGTGCCGAGACAGACATGAGTTTACAAAGAGCTCGTTGTCCGTGTGTTCAGGCTGACTGTTGACTGTTGGGATTGTTAAGAGAATGTGACACGTATCCATGGTCAGAATTCAGACGGTCAAACGGGACTGCTCCGTACTTACTGCTTATAAAGTGCGTGACCTTTTGACCTTTCATAGGAAGGACCTCTTATCTGTTTGGAACGATTATGCAGTGCAGTAGATAGCCTAATACATTTTGATAAGAAGTTTTTTTGTTTTTTTTTCTGGTTTAGGCAGAACACGCCTTTATAATGATTTAATTTATCTGTTTGCTTACCTGGGTTTGTGCTTGTGGGTGAGTGTGTATGTTCTAAGAAGAGCTTAGAAGAGCTTTAGAAAAAGGATTATATGATTATTGTTTGATTATTTGAATTTAAAGTTGCTACACAGTGTGCATACACAATAGTCACATTGCAGGACCTACCATATCATGCAAGCCAAATGTATCCATATACATCATGCTTGATCTAAAACATAATCTGTACTGGGGAGGGGCGTGTTAGGGGTATATGTCCCTATATGTCTCTTCAAGTGTAGATTTTTCCGAGGCACACTCAAAACAGGGGACTGCACAAGCAACCAAAGAAAACCCCAAATTTGAGTATTTTCCTTGTTAGAAATTACAATAACCAATATATTACTATAGTTTTATATGTACGTTCAATGTTTAGTGACCATTTTCTTTATAATAAGCATGAAAAACGTTTTTTAGTTAATTTCAGTAGCAAGCTAGCTAAAAATAAATAAATAAATAAATAATCATATGCTGCACCACCTGCCCACCTGGAAGGATTTATACTCAAAAACAAGGGGTAGGGGTACAGACTACACTTTATCTGCCCAATGTCTGCCCAGTATTAATTATTACATAGTAGAACATTTGAATTTTAGAAATAGGAATCTGTCGAAAATGTCTATTTTTAAGTTTTTTTGTTTCAGAATCTTGCACACCTAATGCAAAGTTCTCAGTTATATCTTGATATTATTTGTTGTACCCCAAAAGACCAGAATGCTTGGGAATACCTGCAATTAGGCACTATTATTCTGGGCAATTCCTTCAACACCTGATGACTCATATCTTTAACTTTAGCTATTAGACAGTATTCATTTTGTCACACACTCATTATTACTGAATCATTCACACTCTCCAGCTCCTTTGTGTATGTGTGTTTGCTCCATCCTCACACATTTACCCTTAATGACCTTCTTTCTGTGTGCAGCTCTCGTATGGGATACTGTTACACTTCTGATTAGGCAGATAATAACTTTTGGTTTAGCAGTGTCCTGATCTACCCTTTGCTCTATCCAGAATGTTAGATATATATTTACACCCACAGTTTTTTTTCTATTTTAAGACATTATGACATGATAGAAATTTTATACTATGCAGTAAGACAATTGGACCTACATAAGTTGCAAATGCTGTTATTTAGCTTGAAAACCTCAGTGACAGGGGTTTGAATATACTGTGTAAATATACTTTCCCAGAGCACAAGGGTCCTAAACATCTCATAGTCTTTCCAGTTTGAAGAACACCTCCTGAGTATAGTACTTGTAACAAATCTGTACCATTCCAGAGTGTAGTACACCTGAACATTTTGTGCAATTCCAGAGTGTAGTACTACTAAATATTCTTTGCAGTTCCACAGTACAGTACAGCTACACAATACTTACTTTCATGGCACAGTATACAGTACTTACCATTCTGCACTCTTTTAAAGGATAGTACATCTCAACATCCCATACTCTTCTAAAGTACATTGCTCCTTAATATTCTGTATTCCATATACAGTGAGTCCAAGAAGTATTTGATCCCTTGCTGATTTTCTTTGTTTGCCCACTAATAAAGACACTATCCTTCTGCACTTTTAATGGTAGATAACATGGAGAGACAGAATATCAAGACAAAAATCCAGAATATAATTTTAAAGAATATATTTTAATTAATTTGTATTTCAATGAGGAAAATAAGTATTTGATCCCTCTTGCCAAACACACTCAATACTTAGTGGCAAAGCCTTTGTTTGCAAGCACAGCGGTGAGACGTTTGTTGTAGTTAACCACAAGTTTAGCACACACACCAGGGGGAATTTTGGCCCACTCTTCTTTGCAGATCCTCTCTAAATCATGAAGGTTGGTGGGCTGTCGCTTGGCAACTCTGACCTTCAGCTCCCTCCATAGATTTTCGATCGGATTGAGGTCTGGCGACTGGCTGGGCCACTCCATGACCTTAATGTGATTTTTTTTTTAGCCAATCCTTTGTTGCCTTTGCTGTATGTTAAGGGTCGTTATCATGTTGGAAGACCCAACCACGGCCCATTTTCAGATCCCTGGCACAGGGGAGGAGGTTGTCCCTCAGGATTGTGCGGTACATGGCTCCATCCATCTTCCCAGTGATGCGGTGAAGTAGCCCTGTACCCTTGGCAGAGAAACACCCCCAAAACATTATGCTTCCACCTCCATGCTTGAAGAGGCCAAAAAGTTCAATTTTGGTCTCGTCTGACCACAAAACCTTCTCCCAATAACTTGGTTCATCTTTCAAATGATCATTGGCATACTTGAGGCGCGCCTCCACATGTGCTCTCTTCAGCACGGGTACCTTTCGGGCACTGCAGGATGTGAATCCATTGTTGCGCAAAGTGTTGCCAATTGTTTCCTTGCAAACTGTGGTCCCAGCTGCCTTCAGGTCATTTGCTAACTCCTGCCGAGTGGTTGCAGGACGATTTCTGACCGTTCTCAGCATCATTGCCACCCCACGAGGCGAAATCTTCTTTGGAGCACCGGGCCGAGGTCTGTTGATTGTCATGTTATACTCTTTAAACTTTCTGATAATTGCACCAATAGTTGTTACTTTCACATCCAACACCTTACTAATCTTTTTGTAGCCCATTCCAGCTTTGTGAAGGTCAACAATTCTGACTCTGAGGTCCTGTGACAGCTCTTTGGTTTTACCCATGTTGGAGACTTGAAATCTGTGTGATCTGTCTGATTCTGTGGACAGGTGTTTTTCACACAAGTGATTAGTGAGAACAGGTGGCTTCAGGTCAGGTAACAAGTTGATTGGGAGTGTCTAACTGGTCTGTAAAAGCCAGAACTGCTAATGAATACTAAGGGATCAAATACTTATTTCACTGCATGAAATACAAATCAATTAATATATATTCCTTAGATTTATTTTCTGGATTTTCTTTTTAATATTCTGTCTCTCCATGTAAGAATACATCTACCATTAAAAGTATAGAATGATCATGTCTTTATTAGTGGGCCAACGAAGAAAATCAGCAAGGGATCAAATACTTCTTGGACTCACTGTACATCCAAAAACAGTACAATTAAATATTTAGTGTATAATGCAGAATACTTATACTTTCTTTTAAATTCCAGAGTATAGTATTCCTAAACATTCTGTTTGATTCCAAAGTACAGTACACTTAAACATTCTGTGCACTTTCAAAGTAAATTGCTGTTAAACGTAACTTACTTTCAGAACACAGTAAAGCCTCAAATTTCCACACTCTTTTTAGAGTGTAGTACATCTCAACGTCCTGTATTCTTTTAATGTAAATTACCACTTAACATTATGCACTCTTTCAAAGTACAGTTCCTGTCAGCGTTCCATGAAGAACAATAATGCATTTCTTTGTAAATTGATTGTATTAATTGGTTACGCTTCAGTATAAGTTCGGTCTAAAATGTGTTGTTCTTGCCGTAAAGCTATAGAAATAGTATAGTAAAGTATTTTAAATGTATTTGTGATCATTTATTTGTAATCACTGTGTACTCACTGTGCTCTGATTTGTGATTTGTGCCTCTCTGCAGCGAACCACACAGGGGACCCTAACCCTAAGACTACAGACCCTAACCCAGAGTACATCGCCTTTGTGTTGGTTCCTGTCTTCTTCCTGCTGGGACTGCTGGGTGTTCTCATCTGCCATGTGCTGAAGAGGAAGGGCTACCGCTGCACCACCGACTCAGGGGAGGAGGATGAGCTGGAGGGAGAGGAGGAGGAGGAGAAACAGCTGGATGCCGGAGGTGCGCTTGAGATGTTGGTGCAGATGTTTAATCAGCACTCTCTAAGATTTGTTTCTTTTTAATTGAAGGCGGTTGTATTCCTGAGTTGGTAGGGGGCAATATATTCTAATGAATGGTGTCAGGACCATCCAGCATCATCTCAGTATTTCATTAATGAAAATAATGAACAAAACAATACACTCAAAAAATAAATAAATAAAAAGATGGAATTAATGGTACTCTTTTGCTTTGTGCAATTATACATTCCCAAGAGAGGCGCTCTCTCTCTCGCCTGAAATATTATAATACAGTAAAAAGACTCTAGTCTCTCAGGCCAAACCACATTACACTATTATTACTGTCGCCTTTCCAGACATACAGGGAAATAGAAGCATTTAAATATAGTATAAATAAATATAAAATAATTTTAATTCATTTTTAAGTGATTGACACCACTAATATAAACGTAATTTAATTTTGACAATCTTAGCTAATTATTTATTTACATTTAAATACCCATTATTAATCGCTTAAGAAAATCTGGAAGGTCACAATGTTTACACATACATGCACTTTAATATTTAATATTTGCACTGGTGATTTTAATTATTTTGTTTTGAAGAATTAAAAAAGTCCACTAAATATATTGTTTTCACTAATATATTGAGCAACCAATCATTATCCTTTAAGAAACTCAGTCTAGTACAATAAAAGACTTTTACAGACACATTTTTGAATAATGCAAAAATTGTTTAATATACTTCTCATCAAAATTATAGACATTTTTGTGAATTAATCTTTGTACACATAAAATTCTGTATTCAAAAAAGGTTGGCAGGTCTGAATATTGGAAAAGATAATTAAACATTGTAGTGTTTCTAGCATTCAAAAAGCAAATGCATCATTGGGTTCAAAATTGGTTGTTTCTGACGTCCCAAGTTTGACCCACATTGTGAAATGACAGCTTTTAACATTCCTCTGGGTCATACTGTACCTAATTGTATGGTGACTTTTTTTCCTCCTTATGTCACTCCAATTGTAGTTGTCTTGTGAATGATAATCACCAGTGTTCTGATGCACTAAATGAGCCATTGTTTAGTAAGTCTGAGAAGGAAAGGTGGAGTGTGCTGGTGTGTAAAAAAGAGGGAAGTTTGTCTCATCTTAATCCGTGTGACTCCGTTTCCTTTGCAGGACACTGATATGTGATAAAGATCCAAGCCCATAGATTTGAGAATCCCCAGTATTGTTCAACAGTGTAATGGTGGGGCTAGAGTTTCAGAAAGTACAGAAACTAGAAACCTAGCCTAGAGAGAGAGATTGTACCGTATGATTGTGTATACAGTAATAATCAGTGGCACTCCCTTTGTGTTGTGTCTTTGTGGGTAATGGTATAACAGGTTTAGCTGGGAAAAATGAGAGGTCTTATGGAACAGAGTGGTACAGCATGTTGACGTTGTAATGGCGGTGATTGGCTCTGAGATGAGTAATGGAGTCTGGAACTTATCGGATCAGACAGGAAACTGCACCCTACGTCTTTACAATACAAGACTGAAACTTTGTTCTGTTGTTTTGGTTTTAATTATTTGGAAGAAGTACTAGGTTGGATATTGTGTTGGAGGAATAAAGAAAATATAAGGGTTTTGCAATTAAATAATAGGGATTGTACTCTATTTTAAAATAGTTTATTAAATTGAACAGAATATGTGTTGGAATTAGAATGCATATTTAGAATATTTATAATAGTAGTAGTAGTAGTAGTAGTATAGACTTTGACTGAGCTGAGACTATGCACCCTACCACACCCTATGGCTCAGCTCACACACACACACACACACACACTCCTTATTCAAATCACTGTTTAGCTTTGTTCTGTTCCTCTCCTTTCACATTTGTTGATTTAATGCCATTGTACATTTCCCTTTTGTCCAAACTTAATATCTCTTGGATCATCATTAATTCTTGATATTGTGTTGGATTAACACATTCTTATATAACCATTTGTGCTTCTTCTTTTAAAGTGTTCCAAATGTATTCAATGGGAAACATTTGTTTAGTATGGAATTATTTTAACCAGTGCATGACACTGTATCTGCAACATTTAAATTTGTTTATACAAATGGAAATCTTAACTCAAAAGAGCCCACCGTGATATATGCATCACAGACCCTTAAAAATCTGTGTAAAGTTCCTTGCAGGATTTTATTCAGGCTTTTTAAAAGTGGATTGTCTGCTTCCACAGCTCAGTTTAAACCATTTCAACAATTTAAATACTTTAATTCATTGTTCTATGATAGAGAGATAGATAGATAGACAGACAGACAGACAGACAGACAGACAGACAGACAGACAGACAGACAGACAGACAGACAGATAGTTTATTTATCCCGAAGGAAATTTAGGCATCCTGCAGCAACAACACAATACAATAAGAAACATACTCAGACAAATCAAAACACAGAAGAATAGAAAAAATATAAGGCTATAAAAAAAAAAAAAACCTAACTATACAAGGTAAGGATCTATCTGTAAACGGAGCAGTGCAGTAGATGTCGCTAATGGTCATAAATAATTAAATAATTAACAGAGTAAAGTGCAATGACATCGATTACGAAAGTGACTGATGTGACATAGAAATATAATATAATATAAGTATGCATACGTTACAAGACAGTTCTAAAAAGAGAATGTGAAAATGTGAATACCCAATCATGAGTAAGGTATACTTTAATGTAAGCGAGGTTGGGGAAGTGTTAATATAAATAATTAAGTGGTTGAATAATGTCCAAGTGGTGTGCCTGGATTAAACTCAGTCGTCAGCAGCATCCCGTCCTCGATGGGAGGAGTTAAAGAGTCTGATGGCTCTCGGAATGAAGGATTTTCTGAGTCTGTCTGTTGTGCAGCTCTGTGACAGCAGCTCTGTGACAGCAGCCTGCCACTGAACACACTCCTCTGCTTCATGATGGTGGTGTGAAGTGGGTGACTATCATTGTTCATGATAGAAAGCAGTTTATCCAAAGTCCTTCTCTCAGCTATTGTAACCAGAGAGTCCAGCTCCATTCCAACCACTGCCCCGGCCCTCCTGACCAGCTTGTCCAGCCGTGATGCATCTCTCCTCTTCATGTTGCCGGTCACGTGCAGTTCACGTTCTCTGCTGCAGTGCTGTTAGCTAATCAGAAGCCTGTCTTTCTTCAGAGACCAGTAATTCAGTGAAATAAAGCAGGGCTATACAGAAACACCGGAGCACTTTTTGTTTTGTTTTGTTTGTTTTTTTTTTACAAAAAATGGCTCACATGGCATTTATTCATACTATAACCACAACTGTTAAATGTGCACAACTTGACAATTTAAAATGAATAAAAGAACAATGGAATGAGACCTTTTAAAATATTTAGTCATATTCCCACAGTAAGAAGAAACGTGAATGTTAGGTGAATGTTCGTGAATGTTCAATTTTAAATTTGATATCAATATTCAGAAATAAGTAAGAGCTTTTATGCATTAAAATTCCAACGTAAATGTTGCTCTTTTATCCATTCTCTACTAAAACATATTAATTAAATAAAGCTCATCTTCCCACTAGTTCATTATAGCTTACTTCCCCTTCAGAATGAGAAAGTAGCCACTTGCGTCTCTGGAGACCCAGCCCCAGACTACATGCAGGGCCCAAATATGACCTTTAGCAAAGGGGATCAGTTTAGCAGCACAGAGCAATGCTTGCTTACGTGCACAGTCACATGAACTTCTCTGCCAGATTTCAACCTGGCTTGGTCTTATTTTAATAATCTAAATTAGGAACAATTGGAACAGAGCAAGAAGTTCATTTGAAATGTTGTGCATTTGTTTTGTTAACCCTCTCTCTCAGTTTAGGTCATCTCTTCCATTTTTAGCCAGCCATCACATTTTCCTCAAGCAAGTTCTCTTATTGTGGTTATCCTCACTCTGTGACGCACGTTGTACTCTTATTTACTGTCTACAGACCTCTAGTAGGGAAGCACATTTCACTTGAGTGATTTTTGATTACTCAGCTGGTAAGATTATTGACTGGGTGACTTGATATTTGGGTGACCACTGGGATGAAGGGCAAAAGGACTATCAGTATCAGCTTATCACCATTATTTTACCACTTTAATGTTCTTTAGGTTTTTGTTGCATGTGTTATAATGTGGTCAAGCGCTTTTGTCACTTAAGTTATTGTTATACAGTAAATGCATCTTGTGGCTGGTTAACCAACTGGGTTAAGTTCCAGATTCCTTCATTTGTTTTATTTTCCATAACAACTCTTTTCAAAGAGTTCCTTAACTTATCTTTAAAAAAATCCTAGAGTTCAAAACCTTATCAAAGCTTGGTGTGTCTCTTGATCCTAGTCTCCACAAACTAGTTATGGATATTTTGAAGTAAACAACGAAGGGTGTTTGCTAGGGGTGTGACGAGACACTAATATCACGAGACGAGACGAGACACGATACTGGGTTTGCGAGAACGAGACGAGACGAGATTTAAAAATATATTTTTTTAAGTGAACGTCAAAAATGAAAAAAGGCTTGAAAACAAGAGTTTTATTCATATAACGCAAACTTAACATCCTGTTTCTCTCACACATTGATTCTATAAGAAATAGAAATAAGAATAAAAAATAAAAAAAAATTAAACTTTTCTAGGTCTTATGTAGTGCAAACAATAAGTGCAAACAATAAGTGCAAACCACAACCAGTCATATTAAGCCTATGGTTTGTGGTTTTTCTCCTAAATCTCTTGTAATTTAACTATACATAACCATAACCAGTCATATTAAGACTATGCTTGAAATGCAAACAGAGACAGATTTTTTTTTTAAATACAGTACAGAGCTAAGGGATTAGTACAACTGCCTATGAAGCAGTCACATGTTGGATTTACTTACAGTATTTACATATGGTTTGTGTCTTGTTGGTCACTCTGTTACCGTTTATTGCATACAACTTAAAAGTAGCAGAAGCATATGCGAATACCCGAATTTTCCTCTTCTGCTGAGAGCTGCTCTCACTCCTCAGCCTAAACTGTTTTTTCTTCCCGCGAGACAGGTTTAAGCCTGACGAGAAATAGCATCAAGTTGTAATTTTGCGAGATCTCGTGCCACGAGATCTCGTCAAACCCCTAGCATTTGCCTTAGCTTAAATACTTTAAATGTTAATGTAAATGTTTACTTAGCATTAGAACTTCCAGTGTGACAGTTGATCTGTTGAGATACGTTACTACCACAGAAATAAAAAGAAGAAGAGGAGAATTCCTCTAGAACAGAGCAGAGAAACATTGGATTGTTGTAAGGCCCAAGGCTTCTGCATCTGTGGTAAAAAGCACAAAATTTAACCATAACCAGATGTCTGCTTTCACCATTTTCTGAAGGGGACACTCCACCAGAACATTCACACCCAGAAAAATTGCTATGATTACGAAGTTCCACTAAAGTGAATGAAGAAATAGATTCCATAGCAGAAATAGTCGTTGACTAACTGACTAATCAGAAAAATAATCATTAAAATAATCATTAATTGCAGCCCTTGTCTTAACTGAGTAACACAGATAGCACCAGACTCCACATGGCTTGGCACGTGCTTGTAAACGCATCTGCAGACAGCTTGTTGAAAGCTGTGCACCTCAGTCCGGCACCGTTTTGTACAGACATTTCCAGTTACAGCAGAAATCATGCTTTAACTCTAAAGCTCTGACTTAACTCTCGGTTGGTCCGGATCTCTGACGCGAGACAGTATGTGGGTGGGTGGGGCGGGGTTGGTGACATTGCGGGCCCCGCATGGTTTAATATCGCGATATATATATCGTGCAATGTCCAATTTTTCCAATATTGTGCAGCGCTATAGCGGATATATATTATGTAGAGCCCCACTGCACTCTCCCTTTTATCTTTTTGTGTTGTGTTGAAAAGCTAGTACGCTATGCTATATATACATACGCTCAAATAGATGTTTTGGATTGTTGGGTCGGCATATTATATCAAGCTACTTTATCATCAGTGTCCACAGCAATAGCTACTTCAGAATGTGTTCACTTTGAAAACGATATGACCGTAAACCATGTGAAATAGCTACAAAATCGAATGCAATCCAGAAATAAACTCTCCAAGGTGGGTGTGGTGGAATTAGGTGGATAATGACTTAATAACAAAATCCCCCTCATTTCTAGGTAGAGCTCGACCAGCCTCTCTGAGTTTATACAGATTATTAAGAAAGTTTGACACATTTTTTCCCCATGATCCTCAAGCTATCATGAAACGAGAAGCATCATGAAGGTTGATTAAGTTCTATATCATTTTGTAATGACTAAAGCATGAAATCTCCTGAGTTTCTTTATGTGTCTTAACTGGCCCAGCCTCTCTGGCTTCTTAATAAATGAGTTTAACATGGTAATCTTTTAATTGGAAAGACATGGGTGGAGTGTATTAACACACACATGTATGTGTAAATCATTAGAGGAGTTGGTCATGGCTGAGTCATGCAAGGAGAAAAGGGTGTCAAATATATGAAAAAATTAAATAAGGGAAAAAATAGAAGATAATGGACAGCAAGTGTAAACAGTGGACAGCAAATTAAGTAATGCTTACAGGGAATTACTAGGCAGAAGAGGATCATGAGCCGTGAATCATTATTTAGTAAAGCCCAGATGTGTGTCAGTTCCATCAGCAATTGAATTAAGTAATAGACTCAGAATATGAAGAAACGTTTTTTAGAGGTGAGTTGAGTCAATGTAATGATTAAGTAGTGGTAATGCATAACATTGTCGCTGGCATTGTCGCTGAAAAAACCTTGTATCCCAATAATGGGAACATGGGGAGAATGCAAAAATCAGATCTCAATATAAAATTTTAAGTCATAAAAGTCAAAGTAATTTTGGACCATTTCTTTTTGTCCATTAATCATGAAATATTGACACAGCATATAGATATACAGAGTCACATTGTCAAAATGTAGAAACAATATTTTTGTGGACCACAACAAAATGAATACCACTGTTACAGAAAAACCTTAAATATCTAAAATGGTCTTTTTAATAGAAGTTAGTGTAAAAATAGCATTTTATTCAAATTTTATTTCTGTTAGTACATTCATCAAGGAATTTTAAAGCAATGTAAAATTATTTTAATAGTTAAAAATGATTATTATTTTTTTTATATATTTTTCGCACTGTGAGGCGCACTTAAAATTCTTTGATTTTTCCCCAAAAATATTCAGTGCAGCTTTAAATCCAGTGCGCCTTATATATGAATTTACTGGTTACTGTATTAAATCAAGCTATGTGACTGATAATGCCCTGGGTTACTGGAACACTCAGGGTTCCTCAGTGTAGTGCTGCTAAGCACTGCTTACCAATGCTAATCACTGCTGCTAACTGCGTTGTTGAAAATACTATCAATGAATGTAAGCTTACTGTAAATAAACACCAAAATAAACAGTAAATCTGTGTGGATTAACATGCAGAGCTTGTTTGACTGTGATAGAAAATGTTTTTTTTATTTACATGGCAGCATCTCTGTTCCTTACCAGTGTTAAAATGCACCTTAAAACGCGCCTAATAATCCGATGCGCCTTGTGTGTGAAAATAGGCCAGAAAATATACATTTATCGATAGTGTGCCTTATAGTCTAAAAAATACAGTAATATGGAAATATATGTTTTTTGTGGGACACAGATAATATGTTACTATGTGTGTACATACTCAGCATTAAAGATAACACAAAAAAAGAACACAAACATTCCACCAAACCTTCCACAAAGCTCAATATGAAAGTATTTCTAGTCATTTTGATAAACATGGTAAGCAACAACCATCATATTCATATTATATTAAAAGCTAACAAATGGCATACATGCAGATACAGGGTTTTGGAGGATGTAGACAGTACAGCTTTGTATTTCAAAGGACACCAGCTGGTCTTTTAAAGGGGGTAAAATCTCTGCATGTTATGACGCCACATCACGTTGGTGTACTACAACAGTCAAACAGCACTCTTATGCTCAAAATACCAAGATATAGTAAGCACAGCAACCCAACCTCAGTTTGAGAGCAGCTTCTGTTCTGGAGAAACACATCACATATGAGGAGTGTTTCACACAAAGCAGCGTTTCTCAATAAACCAACTTAAGCGCTGTCCAGTAAGAATGCTGCTCAGCTCTTTTCCTATTGTACTTTTCCTATTGTACTTTTCCTATTGTCCTGCTTTGTGAAATGCCCTCATTTCAACAGGGTGTACTTTATGTGTAGGTGTGACATAAAGATGTGCATGATTAGTTGGAATCTTGGGTTCAGTTGCTGAAGAGTATTTTTACAGTGTTTTGTGTTGCGAATTTAACATATAAAGTGTGTTTGAGTTGGCCTTTGCCCATTTGTTTGTCTAAGGAGCACCAGTTTCTTGACCTTTTCAATATTTTCTAAGTCTGATAAAGCTTAATTTCTCCTAAAAATCTGTATTTATTTAACTATTTTGTTCACACCCTTTCAGTTCAGGGTTAGTTCAAGAGCAAGTTTGAAATTGACATTACTGGATTGATGCAGCTGAAATAGTGGAAATCTTCACACTGACTGTAATGATTGTGTTGTAAGTTATGATTCATTAAACTTCTACTTGGGTTTGTTCCAGAGGAGAACAATGTTAGTGCTGAGTAATGAAATGAGCAATTTATATATATATATCCTATTGGCCTCTGAGTGCACTACCAACAACCCAAAAGCCATAAAACCTTTCTTTCATCTTATATTCTGTATTAGCTGTGATCACGTTCACAGTCCACACAGACAGGAAGTGTAATTCTAAAAGATGAAGCCATTGAATACATCAAAATTCACAATACATTATTTATTAATTAATGTTTCAGTATTGGTAATAATAAAAGATCAGTGTTTTTAGATGCTCAATAATAGAATCTACAGTAACTTGGCATACTTAAGAAATCCAAATAAAAGACAGTAAAATGCATAGTAAAATGTAGCTAAATACTATAGTAGGTTAAACAAACATTTTGGCATAAAAATGAGTTTAATATACCAAGAATGTCCTCAAATACCGCAGCACTGTGTAGAAACAAAACTGACGCATAGTTATACAGCACTTTTTTCTGTTGTACTTCTTAGTAAGTACATATATTTAGCCCATTTTCACTGTTTGAATGACTGCTGTAACATGTATGTAAATAATTTGCTGAATTCAAAATCTTAATCAGGCATCGAAGTAACAAGGGCTGACATTAATTGTCTAATTGTGTTGATAAAACTTACTGTATGCTTGCAATTCTCCAAGATGGATGAGCAGAAAAAAAATACACTCCATATTTTGTTTAATTTTGTATGTTTATTTTATTTTATTTTTATTTGTGCTTTATTTCTAAAACCTATAACTTGAATATGTGATGTTTCCAGCACCTACTGTGAGGCTGAAAGCAGTGTGTGCAGATGTTACAAGTGTTATTGCAGCCCATAGACAGGGATAATTGTACCAGATGGAGGGATTAGTCTCTAGAACGTCTGATAATTCAGTATAAACACAGTTTTTAATCCAAGAAAACTCTCATTTGAACCTTTCTAATTTTTCTACACACGAACCTGGTGGCCCAGTGCGAATGCCATGTATAGACTAGAGGGGTATAATTTCCCCCAGCTTTGAGGCAATCATTTTTGCTGAACTTAATGTTACTAATAATATGAATGTGACACAATTTTTTTTCTATTTATATAGTTTTATTTGATCAATACTTAATTTCTACGCTTATTGATATATTTCAATGTTTCTAAAATTCCAATGCCAGTGTTTGAGTTTTCTTAATTATCAAAAGTTCGTAGCTTTTTAAAATTGCATTATACTCAGTCACATGCAATGGTCTTTAAATGATAATATAGTATACATTATCATTAAATAAAAATGGTTAGCACCTGCTTAACTATGCATACAGTTTGTGTTCAATTGTACTTGTACCTGAAGTTTGTGACCTGACTCTCTAAAGCTTCTGTACTACTTCAGACCCACAAGGCTACTGAAAGATCTGTTTTTTTTTTTTTTTTTTTTTTTTTTTTTTTTTTTTGTCATTGTGTGGTCTGTAGAAGAAGAATGGGTTTCTTTATTATTAAAATATATTCTCTCTCTATGTTTTACCACCCCCCCTCTCCCTCTCCCTCTTTCTTTTTTTTCTCTCTCTCTAGACATGAATGACTACAGTGAGGGCAACACTGACACTGTGGGCCAGATCGTTCACTACATCATGAAAAATGAAGGTAGGAGTGTGTGAATGAATGAGCCCACTAAACTGAATCACACTGTTGTCTGCACAGCTTCACTAGTGCTGGAGAATAGAGTGTTCTTTGGAGGTTCTATTTGCAAAATGAAGCACTGAGTATTTCAATCATACTGTAACCTAAAATCATTCAGTAATTTTTTGTCATATGATTATGCAGGTTTGCACTTTTATTAGGCTTTGCCCGTTTTTTATATACCGCTGTAAGTGTTTAAATATTAGCTAAAAATTAATCCCTCCATGGTCAATGTATAGAGGTTAAAAGTTCTGTTTCATAGACCTGTATTAAGATAAGCTAACATTATGGTCAAAAAATGATTGCTTAAATTGAGTTTCTTTGTTAAATGTTAAAAACAAATAAAAGCATTACAAACTGTACTTTGAGAAATGTCATTTTGTAAACGAGATGTGTATAAAGAACCTTAAAGGTTTAAAGAAGTAGGTTTAACGGTTCTTTGTCGTTCATAACACTCGCATCTCTTACCAAAATGGTTCTTATTGGAACCATAATGGTTCTTCAATGCCATTTCTTTTAACAACCATTATAAAGACAGGATTCCCACACATCCTGGAAAGTCTGAAAAAAAAATTAAGAATTTAATATTAGTAAGTTCACTACATCATGAAAAATGAAGGTAGGAGTGTTTGAATGAATGAGCCCACTGAACTGAATCACACTGTTGCCTGCACTGCTTCACTAGTGCTATAGGGTGCTCTGTGGAGGTTCTATGTGCAAAATAAAGCACTGAATATTTCAATCATACTGTAACCTAAAAGCATTCAACCTTTTTTCACTTCCATCATGTGAATATGCAGATTGGAACGATTCCTACACTTCCTGGAAAGTCTGGAAATAAAAACAAAAAATACTAATGGGGTACTTGCATAAAGTAACAAAAAACAAAAACAAATGACAAATAGTGTATTTAAAGTGTTAAGGAAATAAAATTTTTTTCAGTAAGTGTGACAATTTTTTTGGTAATGGTTCTATGTGTTTCTTGTTTAATGAATTTATTACAAATTATTAAACTAGCAACACCTTTTTTTATTATAACCATATTTTACCTAGTACTTTAACTGTTTTGTAATGTAAGCCCTTTTTATATTAATTTGAGAGGTGAATATGTATCTAGTCTTTAAATGTTCCAGTAAGTATTCATGTGAATTAAGTGCTTTAAAATCTGTAGCAATGAGCAGAGTATGACTAGACCGCTAGAGCTGGACAGAGTGGAAAGGCGGCTCCACACTGTCACTGATCATTATGACTTTACTCTGAATCTGCTGGAGCGTGAACAGACCTCAGCTGATCCTAACACAGTGAATCATAGCCAGAGCAGATCAGGAAACGCGAGAGCTCTGCGTGAGTGTGTCCTCTACTTACGTACAACTTCCATGCTCAGAGGTCAACACTTACAAGAAGCAAGAAATATTTAACCCACCGTAACCAAGTAGAAAAGTCAGATTCCAGCTTCCAGCTGAGCTAACGGAAACCTTCATGTTGAAGCTCTCTTCAGGATCAAAAGTGATTCTAAGTAGGATTTTCTTGAACCCAGATTGGAAGACCATTTTTGATATATTAGGCTACTTTTAAAATTATTTATTTAAATTATTATGTATGAGGGATTCCCTGACAGCAATTACCAGAGCTTGAATAATGATTATGCTTTACGCTTATGTTTTTTTTCAGTGGCTACAAGGAAAGCAGTGCAATTTATTGAACTCGAAGGCACAGTGTTGTTAATGCCTGATGTGAATTTATGGAGTATTATTTATCTATCCATTTTATTTATCTATAAAAAGCATTTTTTATTATAATTTTTTTTTAACCATGTTTTACATATAAACTGAAACATAATTCATATATATGTATATATTCTACAGGCCAGTGCGGTATTGTTTAGCTTCTGTGGGACATGACAAAAGTCATGGGACACAATAGTACTTCCTATCTCATAATATGTAGCATGTCAGTTCATTGACTACAAACATTGGATTGCATAAACTTGCACTGAATTTCGAATGGGTTTGTTGAGCTTTGGTAAATTTGGTAACTTGTAGGTTATATTAATTATTAATAGTATATTATATCGCAGTTATACTTTGTTTTGCAGTACTGTATCAATTTTCAAAATTACTATTGATTTCTAGTTTACAAGTAGAGTTACTAATTGTGTCACAGTGGTTCATTTAGTATTGTGTTTAAACTCTGCCCACTAGATGGCAGTGTTGCACTGTCTTTAGATTCAGCTGTTATAATTGTAAATAAAATTTACAATTAAAACTTATAAAAACTTTTGTTTTATTAAGATTTTTCCACGTATTTGATTTAAATGATCACAATGTGTTACTTTGCTTATATTATGCCAATGTATTGTGACCGCTGTATCATGTTATATATTGTATTCCAAGACAGATGCTAGTAAAATATGAGTACCAATTTATTTTAGGGCATTTTTGAAGTAAAGATATCGCTATGAAAAAACATTGACATTTTAAAATTAATTTCAAGAGTATACTACTGCAACAAAATAAACATTAAAGTTATATTTATTATAAATATGAGTTTCTTGCATTCAGTTGAAACTAAAAAAATAAAGATATTTTGTTAAATAATAACAAAATAATAAATATATTAAAAAGAAAGTAAACAGACATCACAAAACCACAAACCTAAGTAGCAATTACAAGTAAATACAATAGCAAAATAAATACAAAATAGAATATTGCAATATCACGATATGCAGGGTTTTTTTTTATTGAATTTTTGGCGATATTATTGTGTACAATACAATATGGCACACCTCTATTACCAATCATCATAGGTTATCCCTGATTACCTCAATAGAGAAAGGATGCAGGGGATGATTGACGGATTTCCTTTTTTTGTGGTTAGGATCCTGGAGTGCCTGTTTTCAATTCCAGCACCAGATAAGAGCAACACAGAGCTAGCTCTGTGACTGTGTTGAACGTTGGTGCTTAGATCCGACTTCTTCTCTTTATCTACTCTTCTTTTCTTCTGTATCTGTGAAATCCAAAAGATCTCACATGAGTTTTAGACAGGAAGTGAGTTAGCTGCCAGCCTTTGTGTGCCAGCGTTAGTCACGTCAGCTGAATCTTTTCATATCCTCATCCAATTTCTCACCTATGGAGGTGAATCAATACTCTTATGAGAGTCCCTGAATACTTTTATCTGCTTACAGAAATCTCTCTGTGATGTACAGACTGATTTCCATGACTTCAGTGGCCTTACTTTATAAAAAAAAAACACATACAAGTAGCCAACATCCAGCTGGCGTGAGTGAACAAAAGGAAGTGAAAGTGTGATAAGCAAGAGGTCATCTTTTTGGTCTTGGTTTCTCAACTGCTGTGTTATTCTCAGAAGAAGGAAACATATGAGTTTTTCAAGGTTTAGCTGCCCATTACTCAGAGGATATTTTGCCTTGATTTTAATTCCCCATTGTGTTTGTTGTCTAACATTAAAATAGAGTTCAAAATTCTCTATAATCTCTTTATAATTAGATCAGGTAGTCATTTAAACAGTATATCCCGATTCCGTGGATCAGAGTTATGTTTAAAAATCAGATTAAGATGGCTGGATTTTAGCTCAGTGAAATGTATACTCAGATTTTTCAGTACGCACATTTGTGAAAACAGACTCCAGTAAAAATGGCCACTCCTAGCTGTGCCTGTTCATATAGGAGCAGTTCTTGGCTTGAGGTTTCTCTGTTCTTCGTATAATTGCAAGCAGTGCCTAGTTTAATTGTGTTAGGAACAAATTGGCAGAACCACGTTTTCATTCTATGTTGCTGTTTTGAAGCAGCTTCTTTCTTTCCACAGGTCCAGAATCAGTTTTTGAAGTTTTACAAAGCAAATAACCAGTATTTGTTTAAAAGAAATGTTTTTTTTTTCTCTCTCTCTCTCTCTCTCTCTCTCTTTCTCTTCCTATCTCTCCTGCTCCTCAGCTAACACAGATGCCCTGAAGGCCATGGTGACTGATACCAGTATAGACTCTGATGGGTAAGATTTTGTTTAATTTTATTATTGCTGGCATACACCCATGAAATCACAATGCACGTTTACATTTACATGCCACTAAAAAGTAGGACAAGACGGTTTATTTTTATGCAAAGCATGTCCAAATGAATTTTGTAATGCATGTGATTTTGATAACCACAAGGTGGCAGTATAACCTCAAGAAAGAACATCTTCTGGAAGACAAGAGGTCATTTTGGGTTTCTGATGTTGTATTTTAAAATGAATATGTAGCTTAGGTGTCCTAAGGTTTGACCAGATTATCCAGCTATAAATTAATTTTACTCTTTTGATATTAACTTTTAAAACGTGTTGTCTGAAAGTCTAAGATTTTTAAAATGTTAGAGATTTAAATCCTTTTGCATCGCTTATTTATCTTTCAACTATCGATCTTTGCTTTGCAGCACCTTCATGAAACCAACATGTAATTCAGTACAAAATTTACCAGAGTTAATTAGGTATTAGTTAGTTATTTCCTTTTTTATATAGAATTTTAATTCTATTTTCTCCCAAATTTACAAGGCCAATTACACAACCCACTCATTAGGACTCCCCCTATCACTAGTGATGCCCGAACACCAGGAGGGTAAAGACTAGCACATGCCTCCTCCAATACATGTGAAGTCGGCCACAACCTCTTTTTGAACAGATGCTGATATAGCATTACAGAGTAGCATCACGGTGCGCTCGGAGAAAAGCGCAGCAACTCAGTTCTGATACATCAGCTCACAGACGTCTTGTGCTGATCAACATCACCCTTTGGAGTGATGTGGGGAGAGAGCGCCATCTACCCACCCAGAGAGAGCAAGACCAATTGTGCTCTCTCAGGGCTCCGGTATCCAATGGCAAGCTATATGAACAGTATTTGAACCGGTGATCTCTTGTAATTTGTTATTTTTATAGATAAATTGGTTCCAATTAACTATAATGACAATTGAGTTGGGTCTGCATGATAATCCTTTTAGATTTAGAATTGTAAAAAAAAACACAAAAAAAAAAAACGATTTGTCACAAGCGTGAATGTTTTTTTTAATATTGTCCTCTTGATTGTGATGACTTGCATCATCCATTCATATTACACAGCTGCTCATTTCCATCTACTTCATATCAGTCAGTCAGAAATGGATCTGCCTGTGAATATGCCCACATAAAATGTTTTACATGTTTTACAAAGAGATGTAGAAAAATTAATCACATTTCTCTTGCAGATCTTTCAGCCCTCACATTTACACATATTTTCTAATAGGCCTTTTGGTCTCAGAGTGCGTAAGCCTACTCCACAAGGTCTTCTTTTCTTGCCTTTCAGGTGCAAGCAAAGCACAATACTGTGCCTGTGTGTCCTTGAGGAGTGAATGCAGGTGTATATGTGTGCAATGGAAAGCAAGGCGTCTCGGAGAGAAAGAGAGTGAGAATGTGACAGAAGAAGGTTGTGAGGAATCTGAGGAGTAAAGATAAAAATAAAGATCAAATAGTTCTTGGTATAGACATAGTGTTACAAATGCTGTAAACTGATATTTTGGTACAGAAATCCAGCATCACCTAAACTATTCTACTCTCTTAGAGTTCAAAAATACACCTTCAAAAAACAGTTTACAGCTGCTTTTACAGGTGTTAATAGTGGCAGATCCAGACCAAAGGACCTGAATTTGGTCCTAGCTATTTTTGCACAATAAAAATCCTTGCACGCTGAGTAGCGCTGGGCGGTATACCGGTTTATACTGTATATCAGAGGGGAAATTAGAACCGGTATGCGTTTTTTACATACCGCCATACCACTAGAGGCGCTGCAGAAGCACACTAACGGCAGCTAAGCTGTGGTGGAGCCTCACGCTGTCCTACATGAAAACAGATCTCCTGGAGCTTCTGCTGCTGCTTCTTGCAATATGAGTAACTATAGCCCCTTTAAATATATTAATACTGTAGCTTGAAGGATAATTTTAATGCACATTGAACTGAATTTACATGTTAACTGGAGAACCAAGAGAATTGGGATAAACTGATAAACAGCTGCTTAAATAATTTAGTGCCTCTAATGGCTTTAATATCGCACTGTAAATTTATATTAAACTTGTGTCTTACGTGTGCAATAGAACATTTAATACTTATATTCTTAGTATTTTAGATCCATTTATAGTGTTTATGAAACTATTTAAATTATTTCGTTTTGTAAAGGAAGTTGTGTTAAAGTTGTTGGCGTATCTCTTGTTAAGGTCTATTGTTTTCATTCTTCAGCTAATTTTCTGTTAACGAAGTCTGATTTCTTTATACAGTTGTGGTCAAAAGTTTACATACACTTGTAAAAAAACATAATGTTATGGCTGTCTTGAGTTTTCAATAAGTTCTACAACTCTTATTTTTCTGTGATAGAGTGATCGGAACACATACATGTTTGTCACAAAAAACAGTCATAAAATTTGGTTCTTTCATAAATTTATTATGGGTCTGCTGAAAATGTCACCAAATCTGCTGGGTCAAAAATATACATACAGCAACATTAGTATTTGGTTACATGTCCCTTGGCCATTTTCACGGCAACTAGGCGCTTTTGGTAGCCATCCACAAGCTCCTGGCAAGCTTCAGGTCGAATGTTTGACCACTCTTCTTGACAGAATTGGTGCAGTTCAGCTAAATGTGATGGTTTTCTTGCATGAACCCGTTTCTTTAGCACTGTCCACATGTTCTCAATGGGGTTTAAGTCAGGACTTTGGGAAGGCCATTCTAAAACCTTAATTCTAGCCTGGTTTAGCCATTCCTTTACCACTTTTGATGTGTGTTTTGGGTCATTGTCTTGTTGGAACACCCAACTGCGCCCAAGACCCAACCTTCGGGCTGATGGTTTTAAGTTTTCCTGCAGAATTTGGAGGTAATCCTCCTTCTTCATTATCCCATTTACTTTCTGCAAAGAACCAGTTCCACTGGCAGCCAAACATCCCCAGAGCATAATACTACCACCACCATGCTTGACAGTAGGCATGGTGTTCCTGGGATTAAAGGCCTCACCTTTTCTCCTCCAAACATATTGCTGGGTGTTGTGGCCAAACAGCTCAATTTTTGTTTCGTCTGACCAGAGAACTTTCCTCCAGAAGGTTTTATCTTTGTCCATGTGATCAGCAGCAAACTTCAGCCGAGTCTTAAGGTGCCTTTTCTGGAGCAAGGGCTTCTTTCTTGCACGGCAGCCTCTCAGTCCATGGCGATGTAAAACACGCTTGACTGTGGAGACTGACACCTGTGTTCCATCAGCTTCCAAATCCTTGCAGACCTGCTTCTTGGTGATTCTTGGTTGACTCTTGACCATCCTGACCAATCTCCTCTCGGCAGCATGTGATAGCTTGCGTTTTCTTCCTGATCGTGGCAGTGACACAACTGTTCCATGCACTTTATACTTGCGTATAATTGTCTGCACAGTTGCTCTTGGGACCTGTAGCTGCTTTGAAATGGCTCCAAGTGACTTCCCTGACTTGTTCAAGTCAATAATTCGCTTTTTCAGATCCACACTGAGTTCCTTTGACTTTCCCATTGTAGCTTTTGTAGCTGAGTCTAATCACTGGGTCAAATGAGCCCTATTTAAATGGGCTCATGAGAAGTCAACAGCTGTAGTCAATCAGAATCACTTACAAGAAGTGAAGAGGCCATGACATGAAGCTAATTTCATTGACACAACTCGCTACATCACCAAAATTGACAAATTTTGTTGCTGTATGTATATTTTTGACCCAGCAGATTTGGTGACATTTTCAGCAGACCCATAATAAATTTATGAAAGAACCAAATTTTATGACTGTTTTTTGTGACAAACATGTATGTGTTCCGATCACTCTATCACAGAAAAATAAGAGTTGTAGAACTTATTGAAAACTCAAGACAGCCATAACATTATGTTTTTTTACAAGTGTATGTAAACTTTTGACCACAACTGTATATTGTGTAATTTTGTGGGACAAAGTAAACCCAATAGTAATCAAAGCCTTAATTTAAAGCCTTTTAAGTTAAATGTTTGATGATATATGTACTCCTAACAGTACAGTAAATCACAAACCTATATAAAAGCCCAGTCGTGAGAAAAAATATATATATAAATAAATAATAATAATAAAAAAGTGGTTGGTGTTTCATATTAAAAGGTGGTAAACATAGGAAAACTGGGAGTTTGAAATATCACAATCACCGTAAGTCTACGATGAGGCATGGAGAGAGCAAATTAATAAATAAATATGAGCAGAAAGATGAAGAGTGCAAGGATGAGTGAAAGGAACAGATTTGCTTCAGGATGGGGGATTTCAGAGCAGCGACTCTGGGCAGACCGCTCTCATTTCCTGACCAGCTGTTGGCGAACAGCCAGAGGAACACTTACAGAGGTAGCATGGAGGAGCTGCAGAGCCAGAAGGAGGTGGGCCCAGTAGGTGGGACTAGAGGTGATGGATGGGAGGTGAAGCGGTTGGAGTCTGTTGCTGGGCGGTGGATGTTTTTGGATGCTTTACTTGAGAAAAGTGAATACTTTTTTGATATGATATGATATGATTATCTCTCCTAATTACATATAGATGCATGTCATATTGAAGATAATGCACACTTCTAGTCATAGGCCTGTACACACAATAAAACAAAAATAAATAAAAGCACAATACAAAGTTCCTAAAAGCTAAATGAGAGCATGCTCTGGTTGTGTATTGTTAAAATATTATATCATATTATATTATATATATTATTATATTATATAATATGAATATTTGGTGACTTTCATGGAGGCGTCATCAGAACAAAACATATTATGCCACTTACTTTATGTTTAGATGTTCACAGGCATGAATATGACCATAAAGAAGTGCTTGGAAAATTAACATAGAAGGTCTGCCCAAATATTTTAGAAGCCATCTAGCCATCTTTTTGTCATTCTCAGACTTTGCTGTTCTCCTTCTTTCACATCTCCTTACATTCCCTTGACCACATCTAAACCTGTATTGGTAAAGCATGTGGGAGATAGCGTTCCCATAGCTCTCTCTCTCTGTCTGTCTGTCTCCTTCTGTCCTCACTCACCCTCTTATGCAGACGGTCATTTACTCAGCATCTTCCTGATCTAACTTTGGCTTGCAGGCAAGACCCATTACACGCAAATCCACACACGCACAGCAGTGTCCCATGGTGTAATGGAGCACGCAGTGGTTTCCTCAAATAGTCAGCAAAGTGGCAGTGGCAGTTGGAGTGACAGGGGGAAGGGGAGGGAGGGAGAAGCTTTAATAGCTGCCCTTGCTACTCACCTGATATTAGAGGAGTTATAGAACACATTAAAGATTCACTTGTTTGTGAATAAGTTATGAAAAAATCCACGATTTCTATTCATACATCAAATGTAGTCCATCATCCCTCAACCATCATTTGGTTTGGTTTAATGGTTCATGGAAGCGTAACAAATTCGCAGCAATTGCACAACAGTACAACAGAATTTTATCTCTGCTTTATATCTGGCCGACCTGTGGTAATAAGCATACCCTTTTACAAACAGTGATTAGGGCAGTGAAAGGGGGCTTAGCTTCATGTCCTAACTCCTTCCCAAACTACTCATGAGTTTGCCTTCTGTGCCACAATATGGCGTGATCCTTACATACCAAAACTGTAAGTGGTGGCACTATATGATCTCCTGATACCAATAAAACAAATGCAAGTGCAATGCATATCTAAAAACAGCAGTAATAATCAAACTATATCTCAGTCTGTCATAATTATAATTACAACTCTCACTTCTATATTTACAACTTGGTAACTTGTATCTTAGTTGGAGTGGAACCTTCTGGACCGATGCTCAACAGACTGTCTTTCTCAGTTCTCATATTTCTCTTTTCCCCCTCTTCTCTTGTTCATGTTTAATATATCACTCTAGGGCGGTGACCCCAACTTCCCCCACCATGCCCACAACCCCGGTGTCGCCTGGGGCTCCTCCCTCAGCGGCCAAACACACCTGCAACCACCTGCACACCATCGGAGGGCTCGGGGGACAGAAGAACATCTGCAACCGCTGCAACCACAAGAAATGGCCCCTGATGCGACGCGGCTCCAATAAGAAGGTGGAGCGGCGCAGCCACATCGGAGAGGTCACCGTGCTGTCAGTCGGCAGGTGTGTGAGGGAGAATGAATGAGGGTGTGTTTGCAGAGGAGGGTGTTTGTGGGGGAGTGTGTTATCCCTGGGACTGGGCTTTGAATACTAAGCGAGTTGTATCTGATTGGTTCATTCAGATGAATGAGGGGGTATGTTGGGGTCATGCTCACCTGAATGTGGAAATTAATTCTCTTTATTTGATTACCAGGTCCAGGGTGTGAGTGTAGGCGTGTGTTTTTGTACGTGTGTGTGCGTGTGTTTGTGTGCATGTGTCTTTGTGAGGAGATGCATCTGTAAACAGGATCATGCAAATGATTATGTCCACTCTGAGTAATGTTTTTGTGTGTGAGTGTTGCCTGATGCTGGCTGAAGCTGGTATTTTGGTCTCTCTCTGTCTCTCTGTCTGTCTGTCTGTGTCTCTCTCTGTCTGTCTGTGTCTCTGTGTGTGTGTGTGTGTCTCTCCTTCTCTCTCTTTCTCTCTGTCTGTCTCTCTGTCTCTTTCTCTCTCTATGTGTGTGTGAGAGAGTGTGTGTGGTCAAGAGAGGGATCATGAAACTGATTGGACAACCTTTTAAGACCATTTAAGTCCTGTGTTTGTGTGTGTGCTTGTATTTGTGTGTGTCCAGTCAAGGCTATCGTTTATGTGTGTGTGTGTGTGTGTGTGTGTGTGTGTACTCTGCTGGAGAGTGTGTGTGTTTTGAATGCTAATTGAGCACTTCTCATTTGTCCATTCAGATGAATGAGAGTTTTTATCAGTTACACCAGCCTAAGTGTGTGTGGGTGTGCGAGCGCACAACAAAATGAATTCCCTGATTTAATTACTGTTTAAAAGTAATCATGGGTGTATTTAAATGTGTGCTTTTTAATAGTGCTGCGTGTCCTTGTGTGTAAATAGATGTAAGTATATAACTGGACTGTCTAATGACTGTGAGCCCTAATAGTTTTAAATAGCAGACTTAAGGTAGTGGTTTAGCCAGGAATCAAATAAATAGAATTTGCCCTCACTGCAAATGCAGTTGATTTGCCAAGTTATTATCCTGTCTGACAGGCTGTTGTCTGAGGCCCTGGAGACATTTTAACTCCATGTTTTTAGTTGTTGTTGTGTGGACAGGGAAGAGGAGCTGTTTGGATTTAGAATCTGTAATTTTATACATAGTACACTATATTTAGGGAGTAAATTCTTCTTTGTGGTGTGTTGATCTCCCTCTTTAAGAGGTACTGTTGCTCCATACAGAGCTAACATGCTCCTGCCACTGTTTTTGTTTACTCTGGATGGCAAATTAAATTATAGCACGTTTAATTGATAAAATTAGAAGTAGAAGTAATTTTGTCTACTGCTTTTGTTTATGTACTGACAAAGCTGTTGCTTTAGTCTACGTTTAAAAAATGCGTTAAACTGTGAATTTTAAGACGACAACCATCTTTAGAACAGCACAGGAAGAGATCAAGAACTGGATGAATTTTTACGATCAGATTTGTATATTTTGTCCATACACAGCAATCAAATATCAATCTGACTAACCAAAGATGCATTTGCAAAGGTTGTGGCACATTTACTGTTTAACACATATTTTATTTATTTTCTTCAAGTCAACTTTAACTTAGCTGTATTCATATTTTTGGGTGAATTTAAGGTTCCGGGTGACAAAGAGTGACCCCAGGCAGCAACCTGTCAGACGTACTCTCCTGATCACTGAGCCCAACGGGAGTGTGCCCTCATCTCCTGCGAAGAACGAGGCATCTCCTGTGAGCAGCAGCACACCTGCAGAGCCGCCAGAGGTGAGCTTCACAGAGGACACACAGAGGGTGAGGTTGCCTTTAGTCATGAGAAAAAAAATCTGTTTTGTGTCTTTCTTGACAGTTCTAAGAATTGCTTGTAAATGTCTCAGCATTTTTTTAGTGTAAAGTCTTATTTTACTAAAATAATAGTGTATTAAACTACACTTACTGTGCCTATTAAGATCATACTTGTGCCAAACTTGCATGCCACCATCATATTGATACCATTGTTCTGGTAAGAACGATGTACTACACAAATAATTTATATTACTGTATGTCCAACCTTTGTGGACGCTCTTTCTATTGAATTCATTGAACTACTTTTTAGTTTCATGCAGAGCTTGTCCAGTTCCAATAAAGAAGCAATGCCACTTAAATAAAACAATCATGGCATATCCAATACTTTTGGGATGAGGTAGTGTGGTGATTATCTAACACTCTGACCTCACTAATGCTCTTATTGCTGAATGCAATCAGATTCTTGTAGCAGTGCTCCAAAATCTAGATGTCCTAATACTTTTATCCAGTCAAACGTTTGTGGACACATCTTTTCAATCAATATGTTTTTTTTGTTTGTTTTTTTTTTTTGTAAATTTAATACTGAAAATATTAAAGCTATACAGAAACATATGCAGAAATATTATTTTAGCAAAAGTGCTAAACAAACCAGAATATGTTTTATACTTTAGGTTCTTTTAAGATCTACACGCTCTTGGTATTTTAATCTCAGTGTCATCATGAGGGAGAGTCACCTGGAATAGTTTTCTCAGCGTCTTGAAAAAGTTCCTGGAGGTGCTGAACAATAGTTGCTGCTTTTCCTTCACACCGTGTAGCTCCAGCTCATCCTTAATCACCCATATCAGTTGATCAAGTTTAGGTCAGGGGATTGTGGAGGACAAAGTATTCTAATACTACATAATTCCATAATTAAAGGGCCACTAAACCTCCTGATTAAAAAAAAATGAAAAAGGCTAAAACATGGGAGGAGTAGATTGGGACTGGCACTAGGTGATGTATGGGTTTAGAGGCGGGGCAGGAAGGAGAGCTGATTGCTGAGCTTGGTGATATTTGTGTGCATCTGATAGCGGTGAGACCCAGATGATTGGACGTCAGCAGGGGGTGGGGATATTGTTAATTGATTGATTGATCTGTATATTGTGAGTCTGTGTGTCTGCGTACCAAAGTACATGGACACATCATCCTCGCCTATAGCACAGTTGAACCTGAGATGGCGCTGCAGAGGCAGAAATTACCACAATAAAAGCATTTTTTTAAAGGTTAGGAAATGTTTCTAAAAGTTTGAAATGTTTCATGACTTCTAAGGAACATATGTCAACTATTATTGAAAAAAATATATGTATATATGGTTTAGGATTCAGTGGCTCTTTAAAGTGCCTCTTATTGTCCAACCTTTTGACTGGTACTGTGAATTATGCATATTGCTGGTATACAATGGGGTTGTGGTGGACCCTTTCCATTGGTGGGCAGGGTAGGTGTGGCAAACAAGTGTGCAGTGTGGGTAGATAAGGTTAGATAAGATCTTATTTACTGTTTATACGTGGGAATGAATAAGTGTGTGTGTGTGCATGTGATTTTGCTCGTTTCTTCCTTTTTAATGAATGTGGGGAGATTCTGGACACTAGCTGTACGAACATGTGACCTTTATAGAGTGTAATCATTTACTATTTTCTTTCCTCAGGCAGAGAAGGATGACAAAAAGTGATGTTACTGGCAGAGTGACATCCGCTTTACGTACAGACAACTGCGAATTTTAAACCTGTTTTAAACCCAATATCACACTGCCGTCACAGCCGAGAGGGACGGAGTCGTCTACTGCGGATCGCTCTAGGCATGAGGAATGCGAGACGAAGGTAAAAGACGGAGAGAAGCATAAAGAAAGAAAGACAGAAGTAAGGAAGGAAGAGAAGAGGCCTTTTGGTTTGAGTTGCAGTATTGGACTCCTGACACTGGGGTGCGTGGATGTGGAAACGGATGAGGAATGCACACACTTAATTATACTTTTATGTCATCATCATCTCATGTCAACCATCCCAAATTGCACATACATACACATACACACACGTCATTATTAACCACGGACAGAGTCATTTTGGGCTTGTTAATGACCACAGCTGTTTTAATGGATAATTTGTGGTCAAACAAACTGTAAAAATGGCTGCACGCACAGCGAAAAGGTTAAACCCAGGACGCTGAAACTTTTTTTTTCTTCAGTTTACTGTTACGAACAAAGGAGAACTGCAAAATAAATATAAAAAACTCGGAACTGGACATGATCTTAACCAAACACATGCCAGGGTGCATCACACACATACATCTCAAGTCAAAGCTGTGTATTGTTTGTTTGATATTTTTTGTTCCATTTTCATTTTGATTGTTTTCTGTTTTGTACGACACGTTTTTGTTCCACCAAACTCTTTCTGCCTTAAAACAAACTATTTTAAATTAGTCCTAGGTTTTTCGTCTAAAGTAAGTCTATCTATTACTCTCTATGTGGCAACAAATAATAAGTAACAATACTGTAAAAGTCCAGCAATGTAGTAGGCAACCTGGTATCACAACACCAAGATTAGCACTTCGTATTTTTCTATACCTATTTTTAATCTCCTCTGGAAAGCCATATGTAAGCGTGTATTATAGGAAATAAATATATAAAAATGTATACTATTAAAACTTTATTTTTTTGTCCACATGGAGAAAAGAGTGGGTGACTTTGCAAAAATAAAAAATAAATAAATAAAGTGGTGTAGATATTTTTTGCGTATAATTGTTGACATCAATAAGCACAAAGTGGCCTATGTATTTGCCTTCAGTATCACCTTTAAAAAAACAACAAAAAAAAAACGTGACATCCATTGACCATCCATTGTTGCCTCTACTCTGTTACCCACACACAGCTGTACAACTTGCATGGCTTATAAACACAATCCTGGTATTATGTCAGGATCAAGATCCCTCACATGGTAATAAATGAAGTATATCATAAGCTATTTTAAAAAAAAGCACTAAAAAAATACAATGACAAAATGTATATGATATGTACCAAATACAATATATGCATTTATCTGCCCACGTATAACAGTAGGCCTGCTGCTGTTCTGTAGTGTTTTAAAATTGCTAATAAAAATAATAATAATACGGGAAATGACAAAGTGGCCTTGATGTGCTGCTGGTGCTGGCGAGGAGAAGAATTTGTGGGAATTTGAGTCCTTATTATTTTGCCAAAAATATAAAATTTGCCAAAACATTTACTACAGTATGTGTTGTGTAATATATAGGAAATTAAGATGAGCTTTTTTAACGTACTTCAGTTGTTCAAATGTTGCCCTAAAGACAAAATGAAATTTATTTTTTTTATGTTTGCCATGTAATTTAAACCAGTTCTGTTGTCCTATTTTTTGACCATTGTTCTTTATGTTTGTGGCCTATTATTAGTAATGTGTAATAATCTGATATAAAACTATTCTAGGAAACAGATGAACCAGGACTAAAAATGCTGGTGTAAAAGCTGGTGTTCCGTACAGAAAGGCTACACGGGTCTATTTTTAGCATAAAAACTGTTCTCAGTGAGAACAGTGGGAACTTGTTGGTCATGCTTCTTTAGTCATGTTAGCACTTTTTGGGGTAAAGTGTTCACTTAAGAAACTCACAGACTCTCTTAAATTCAGTCTGTGGTCTCTGGATCCGATGGAAACAAGGAATGTATTGGATTTATGGAACATTAATTAAATGGTTTTACATTGTTTAAAACAAATAGGCTGTGTAACGGAACAACATATGAACAAATGTTTTAATGATTATTTTTTTTTTGTACCCGCAATTTATACATTAAAAAGATTAAAAGCTAACTATGTGTCTGATGCTATCACTTACCCTCCTTTAAAAAAAACCTTTCCCGTCATGTGCACTGGGCAAAACATTGTGTAGTTTTTCTGTTATTTTCTATGGAAGCCCCCTCTCGCTGTGGAGATCTGTGCAAATGCAGCAGCCATAACAAGCTGGAAAAATAAAGGTTGAACACTACAAACTGATAATGATAATGGCTTGTCTTGTGTGACTAAAAAAAATTGTCCAGTCACAATGCAAAGATGGGCACTGAGTGAACTGACTTGCCTATAAGGATTTTTACCACACTACACAATTATTTCTTGCCCACAAAAATACAAGGTAATACCAGAAATATATTTTTCTAAATCATGATTTTACTTATGATTAATTACAGAATATTGTTGTGATGAATACAATTGGCTTACGGGATTTACACTAATATAAATATACTAGGACATCTAAAAAAAAAAATATACAATATCATTGAAAAGTTACTTTATTATTATAAAGTGCTGTAAAATTCTCGGGGAAAACACTTCATGCTTCTCTCTGCTGACAACTTTTATGGAGATGCAGATTTAATTTTCCAGCAGGACTTGGCACATTGCCCACACTACCGAAAGGACCAATTGGTCTTATATGGTATTAAAATCTTCTGAGACGCAATCTTCTTAATCAAGCTATAAAATGGATCTATTTGTGGATAATACATCTATATAATATATGAAGTTTTACATTTTGAACTGAATTACTGTAATAAAATAACTTTTCAATAATATAATTTTTTTTATATGCATTAGTAATTCTTAGTTTTCTCCAATCTTGTATTCATTATTATTTTTTTTACATTTTACCATCCACTATTAAATGCCTAAGTCTTAAATCCCCAAACTTTTCTGTCAGTTGCATTGTGCAAAAACATTGTGTTGTTTTTCTGTTATTTTCTATGCGATCGACTTGAGCATTATGGGTAATAAATGACGGGTGGCAGTTAATGGCTCACCAGAGTGGTGCTGATGACCTCGGAAACTGGCTCTTTCCCAAACCCAGACCCAAAAATTCCTTTCATCTCCAAACCATTAACCCTCTATTTGTGTACTTCATGGAACATGCGTCCACTAGCAGCTCTCCACTGAAAGAGGCTGGAGAATGACCCTAAAAAAGAAAAATAATCTAATTATGCATCAGGAGTGACTATTATTATCATACCTGTCACAGATAGCTGTACAGATATGAGTATGAACATATGCATAAACTTCCTAGTATATGTGCATAAAGGTGGTATTGGGATAAAAATATTTGTATGCATCACAGGGGACTGATTTTAGCATATCTGTTTCCTGCTAAGGAACTTAGCTTGGCAGATTGAACTAGTGCTGTTAACATTACAACAATTTAGCTACCTTCTGAACTTTTACACAGTAACAATGGACAGTTATAAAAGCGCAGTAAAGTTTCGAATTAATTGCATGTGTAAGCACGTTACTGATATGCAAAGACAGCTCCCGAATGAACTGACTTGCCTATAAGGACTTTGAACACACTACATAATATTTATTTTTGTCTCCCTCCCAAAAGTATAGCGAAATGCCATAATAGCATTATTATTTATTTAAATCGTGATTGTACTCATGATTAAACACAGAATATTGATTTGATTAATATAATTTAAGTGATTGACAATAATATAAATAAAAATTTACTTTTTACCACTCTATACTACCAGGCTAGTATTAGGAAGAAATACCATATTTTTGCACTATGAGGTGTAGTAGTTTTCTTTCTAATTTTGCAGGTCTGGCTGTTGGGTGGCAGGACCTGTAAGGCTAAACTAAGTTAAGAAATCAAAACTGTAATTCTTAAAAAAAGACATTTTCTTTTAAAGCCTTAAAATGTGCTGAAAATCAATCTACAACCGTTTTCTCTCCCGAAGACTGTTTATTGGGGTGAGTAAAGCGCTCCATTTATTTACAATAAGCTTAGATTTCCAGATTTTTAAGGCTAGGTGCAGCAGCTTTAGCAGCTAACTGCTAGCGGTTAGCGGCTAATGACACCTGACAGGCTATACTGAGGAACCCAGAGTGTTCCGGTTAGTGTTCCGATAAACCAGGGTGATATTAGCTAGCGGTTAGTCTAATGTAGCTTGTTTTAAACACGGTAAACAAGCCGGCTACATTCTGATATACTCACCTCTGAAGGGTGAAAGAGCTAGCGCCTAGCGCAGTTAGCGGCTAATACTATTCCAGTCTCAGTGTTGAAGAAACCAAACTAAAACCAAATTGAAAATCTTTTATATCACTGCACTTCAGCAGAGTGGCTTCACTGCTCCTTACAACATTGCTGGTAGAATTCATACATGAGGCACACTGTTTTTTGGGAATATTAAATGATTTTCAGTGCACCTTATAGTGCGAAAAATACAGTACATGTGTGATTATTTGTGATTAATCACAGAATATTGTTGGTATTAATTAGATTTTTTTTTTTCATCAGTTTTCATATGAAAATTAGTTATATGTTCTTTAACCTGGTACTGGTATATAAATCTATACATACCTAAAAAAAACTATTTTTGTCATACCTGCACCTTACTGGAGTTCTTATCTTTACAGATATAGGTATGGACGTATTAAATTTCCAGATTTCTATGCATATGCATGCTCTTGGTTTGTTGTCATGGCCTGTAGAACTTTCCTGAAAGCAGGCCCGGGTTCTCCGTACTCGCTGACCAAATGGAAGTTCACAGTAAGTAATTCATGTGTGTAGTTCGCGCATGAGCAGCTCATGAATGGTTAACAGGCTGTAATGTATTATTAGTTGGGAGTATTTTAGGACCTGTGAATTATTAACTGCCTCCCACATGGACCTGGAAGAGACACTTCACTCATTCTGACATTTAAAGCACACATCTGAAGAGCTGCTCATACATTAGCATATTTAATTCATTAGTGACTGGTATGGAAGTAAAAATAGATCATGTCTAATAGTGCACCACATTTCATTTAATTCCGCCATCATTTAAACTGAGCATTTACACCACAATTTATCAGGAGATTTTACTTCAGTTACTCCTCAGTAAGACGCAACATGCGCTTTCTCAGGTACTTTTAAAGTTATGAGTTTTAATTCATTTCAAACAGGCCTTTCATGACATTGTTTTTTTGGGTGATATATTGGAAAAAAATCCCCAAATAATTGCAATAAACAATATCATTGTCATTAAATTAATTTATGGCATTTTAGCTGCCGCTCTTATACATTAATTTCTGTTACAGAGGTAGATCAATGTAGTGTTAGGAGTTTCGCCCAAGGACTTATTGGTCTAGAGCAGTACAGTCACCCAGACCTGGAATTTAACCCTAGTCTCCCACATAATGGGGTAGCTTACTAGCAGGTAGTGGTGTTATCCACTGCACCACACCAACTACTGGTGTGGCACAGGATCACCTAATGCTAGTGATATTGTTAAACTGTTATAATGCAGTTACACGTTACTTTTAAAATGGGTGTATTCATATCGAATCCTGTTCATGTAACTTGCCATCAGCTACCGGAGCCCTGAGAGAGCACAATTGGCCTTGCTCTCTCTGGGTGGGTAGATGGCACTCTCTTCCCACATCACTCGAAAGGGTGATATCGATCAGCACAAGGCGTCTGTGAGCTGATGTATCAGAACCGAGTCGCTGCGCTTTCCTCAGAGTGAGCTGTGATGCTACTCGGGAATGCTGCATCAGCAGCAGTTCGAAAAGAATCAGTGGCTGACTTCACATGTATCAGAGGAGGCATGTGCTAGTCTTTACCCTCCTGGTATTGGGGCATTACTAGTGAGTGGGTGGGGTACATTGGGAAGAAAATGGGGGGGGGGGGGGGGGGGATGTATGTATTCAGAATATTATAACTTTTAATTACATTAACAAGAGATGCAGAAAAAAGTAGATGTTGATAAATGGAGATTTATCAGTCATGCCTGTATATCACATCAGCACACACACACACACACACACACACATGCACACACTCAGATGAAGTGCTTTGGCTCTTCTTTTCTGTTTTCTGTTAGATGTGTGTAAGAACCCTGAGGCATGTTCCTTAGAAACTTATGTCACCATATTATAAATCTAGTTTCATGATCAGACATCACATTATTTGTGTTATTTATTATTTATTTTTTTTATTTTATTAATTCATGTGACAATTCATTCCTCTTTCTCTGCCTGCTTTATTAGGTACATAAAAAGTGAACCAGATTTAGAACAAAAATGGAAAAAGAAAACAAAACTTGATGATACACCTGAAAAAATATGTTATGCATCAGTTTTAAATAAAGAGAGGCATTTAACAGCACTGAAGAGTCTAAAGCTGTTTGTACATACATAAAAGAATGCAGTTTTGGCTAAAATAATAATAAAAAATGAAAAGTTTACAGTAGAGCCATTTGAAAAATAATATGGCTGATATTTCTCTGTCAAACGGTTCCCACCTTTTTTCTGGTTTGATCTGTTTTAACACACTAGCTTTAGTTTATTAAAGCTACATTCACATTGCAAAACCATCTTTTAGCCTCATTATTCAATTTCAATATTTTGCTCAGGTCAGATCAGATCTCAACAGTTCACATTCAGTAATGTGAGTAATCTTTATCTTTCTGTAATGTGAACAAACCTACAACAGCATGTATTTTTTTATGTAATTATTTTTGATGATTTTTACTTACAGTGAAAACCCAAAAATCTGTAAATTTGAATATTATATAAGACCAAATTGGTACTTTTGGCAGTGTGGGCAGTGTGCCAATTCCTGCTGGAAAATGAAATCCGCATCTCTTTAAAAGTTGTCAGCAGAGGGAAGCATGAAGTGCTGTAAGATTTTTTAGGAAAACACTGCACTGACTTTGGACTTTCATTTTCCAGCAGGACTTGGCACACTGCTCACACTGCCAAAAGTACTATTTGGTCTTGTATAATATTCTAATTTTCTGAAACACTGATTTTTGGGCTTTTATCGGCTGTAAGCCATAACCATCAACAATAAAATAAATACATTCTTAAAATAAATCAATCTGTTTGTAATACATATATATATATAATAATATAGATGTATTAATACATCTATGAGTTTCACATTTTTAACTGAATTACTAAAATAAAGTAACTTTTCAATGATGTTCTATTTTTTTAAGATGCGCTGGTACCTGGAAACATTAAGTGTGTCAGATAAACTCCAGTCCGTCCTTCAGACAGAGTAGTCAGTAATCATGCTAGGCCTCAGTTAGTTACCCGTTGTTTTGCTACAGAGTGTTTTCGGATAACTACTGTCATTGGCACAAATAAATCATATGCATAAATAAACATATATTAATTATTAGTATAAATAACAGCGATTATGCGTTATTTTACTATTGATAAAATCTGGTTTGAAATGCAGGTGCAATTCCCCTGTCTGTAACGTATAAGGCAGCTGTGAACTGTTGTGAGCTAGTGTTTTCCCAGAGAGACGTTTTAAGGCATTCAGGGCGTCAGACTTGAACCCACGCTTCCATTTTGAAGAGTGTCAGAGTGGGCTTCAAATAGGTCAGTTATTTTCTTCTCGCAGTTGAAAAAGCTGGAGAAGCGAGAGGCAGGACTTGCCCGGGTCACTCTAGGCTTTTTCTGGCATTCATGGCAAATGTCAACAGTCAGATGCACACTTCAACTCCCCCAGTGATATTTTAAATTCAGAACACATCCAGGAATCTCTGGAAGTCTAGACATCCACAACTAATAAATGAACAGATCACGAGCCGCTTCAGCTCATCAGACATCAGAGGAATTAGCTTCATATACAGATAATTCAGGAACATACTCTTAAAAATAAAGCTCACGAGAAGGGTTTTTTTGATGTCAGACTACAGAGAAGAACCACCAATGTTTTGTTTTTTTCAAAGAAACATCAAAGTAAAAGAAGTTCTTTAGTGTGTTTTGTATTAAAATAATATATTTTTGGCAGCTTTATTTTTAAGAGTGTACTTTTAACAGTACAGCACAGAGATATATGTACATGTCTGAGTTTACAGTATAATGAAGGTTAACTGACAATAGGGCTCTTCCCCCCTGATTGTGCACCTCAGGAGCACCCTAGTGAAACACAAAGATGATCACATTCTGTGAAGCTAAAGCTGCCTTCAAGTACACCTTGATAGTGGTCCGCATTTGGGTCAGTGACGTGATGCACGTTTGACTGCATTATATTCAGTCTAAAAGAAAAATGTATAAAAGCCTTAACTGGTGACATATATAAATATTCATCTTATCTTTTCACAAAACATTAGTTAATTGAAATTGTTTCTGTTATTTAAAGTGTCCACATATCATGTGCTGCGACCCCTAATAGCAGAAACTGTGATATAAAAAAAAATATTTCTGATACAGTCTGCCTAAATTAAAGGTATATTTTAAAGCTATTTATCAATTGTATGATTTATAAAAAAAAAGGCAATACAGTACAATTAAGAAGCTAAATGTGACATAGAATTATTATATAAAAATATGAGATCATTATTTATTAAATCTCCACATAATGCAAACATTTATTTATAAATATGTAACACATTTATTTGAAATCTAAAGATTGTTCAGTAAATTAATGAATTTTAAGATAAATCACGGTTGCACCACATGATTACTTAATCTAAACTGTTTATAAAAATGTATGTGTACAAAACATTCTCAGTGTTTGAGCAATTTGAATTTTTAAGAATTAAACATTTTATTTTTAAGAATTAAACATTAGGCAGTAAAAAACTGTTTAAAAAAAAGAATTGTTTCACCTAATCTTTGGGGCTTAAAAGTAAGTTGTAAGTTTTGTTTACTTCTGTTTTTCTGTTGCAAACTGAGACCAAAGATAATTACAATTACAGAACACAAAGAAAAAAATATATATATATGCATTAGGTGAATATTATTATTTTTTATATCAATATATAGACAACAGTGTTTGTGTTGCTATTATAACATACGACTAATTTCATTTTTGTTGTTTTTTTTTTTTTTTTTACAGGACTTGGAAATTCAGAACTTAGTTTTCCATTAGTATTTACAAGTTTGTGGTGGCTTTTCTGTGCACTCATGTCCTAAATATGATATTTCCAACATGTCTTGAAGGCAGCAGAAGGCATCAAGGCTTTTGTGTTTTTCTCAGGGTGATTTGATGTAGTAGCCCTCTGGTCATCTGTATGGTAACATGCTGTATTCCAGTAGCGTTCAGAGAATCAGAGAATATTAGAAATTGTCTACAACTTCTAAAAAAAATGAGTGTAATGTAGTAGTGTGGACTTGTATACAATATAGAATAAAATATATAGCACAATAACAGAGCACAAAAATAAAGTTTACATAGTAACAGTCCAGTGTACTTACTGAAAATATACTCAATGCTATGTTCTTGGCAAAATATATTTGTTTTATACGACCCCAAATCAGAAAAAAACTGTGTTTCTTAAATTGAGTTGGCTTTTATTTGATTGCAGACAATATGAACTGAAGAAATGTCATGTCTTGTCTGAACTTAATTTTATTTGTTAAAACAAATCAAGTTCTAAGCCATTTTAAGCCTGTAACACAGAAAATGACACAAAATGGGATGTGGATAATTAGGACTTATAAATCAGGATTAAAAAAATTATAGTATAGCTCCTTCTATAGTGCATAATATCATATACAGCCCAGACAGCACGCCCATGTCTGTGTATGGGGACCCAGTAGGTTCTGTCCACAGGTTCCATGACACAATGTGTCCCAAACTGTGTCCCCATAACAACACATGAACAAAGCCATGCACACCTGGAACCCCCATATGGGAATGTAGGCTGGGGGGTGACCTGATGATTTTCTGGCAAAAACACTCCTATTGCTAAGACAGTAATGCTTTTAAGGTGCCTTAACAATTAGCACAGTTTAATAATAAGATAAGATAAAATCAGTATTGTTTTTGCTTCCTCTAGAGTGCATAATATCATAAAACCATTCAGGAAATGGAATTTCGTAATTTCAGTAAAAAAGAGCAAGGGCCTAAGCCTAAGCTAAACCCCATGATCTCCACTCCCTCAGACAGGCCTTCATCAAGAATATTCATTAAGCAGTGTCTGATAGAACCACATGGGCAAGGGATTACTAGGGCAATTTTCATGAAGCACTACAGTAGGGCTGCAACTAATGATTATTTTGGTAGTCGACTAATCTGACGATTATTTTTTTGATTAGTCGATTAGTCAACAATTTTATCTCTAAAAACAATAGAAACAGCTAAACATACGATTTAAAAGGCATTTAAATGTCTACATGTTATTTAAATGTGTAGAGTACTGATATTCAGTAAGTAAATATGTAATCTGTTGTGTTTGGGCACTTTTGGAGACACAGACTAAATTGAGTGAAATCTGTATGAGTGAGACATTTACCCATCTCCCATTGCGCCTCTGTCCCCAGCAGTTTGTGTTATGCCGTACTGTTACAAATTACTGATCAGTCGACAATGAAATTTGTAGTCGACAAATTAAATGAATTGCATTGTCGATTATATTATCGATTAATCGTTGCAGCCCTAGCAGTGTGCAAACAGAAGCCTTATGTTAACCATGTGCTGATTTCTCTGGGTTTGGAGGCATCTGGAATGGACCATTACACTGTGAAAACGTAGTCTGAAATTGAAGCAGGATTAATTAGTATTCTAGATTTTTGAGATCATTTTCAGTGTCACACCCTTGACCTGTTTTCCCTGTGTTTCTCGTCTCCCCTTGTGTTCCCCAGTAATTTTCCATTCACCTGTGTTCATTTGTAACTCCGCCCCTCATTAATCAGCCCCAGGTGTTACCTGGTCTCCTTTCCCACCTTGTGTGTGTACTTAAGCTCCTTTGTTGTCAGTGTTAGTATGTCGGTTCTTGTGCTTGTATTCGTCTGTCTAGGCTGCATTTCTGTTCTGCTTGTAATTCAGTTTGTTCTACGAGTTCCTGTTTGGTTTATTGTTTATTTGTTAGTTTTGTTTTAATAAATATTACTTGCGTGCGCGTCCACTCTCCTCGTCCGTTCTTTCACGCATCGTAACAATCAGAGATGTCCATGGACTTCTTAATTATTGTTTTTTGCAAAATGTTGCAGTCCTAAAATGCAGAGATGGATGTGTATTAACAAATAAAATGAAGTTAGCTGTCTTAGCTTCATCCTCTTTTTTACTGTCGTACCTTTTTCTGATTTGGGGTGGTAATAACCATACATTTTATTCATGAAAGACTAGTAAGTAGTCTGTAGTCTGTTGAATGAGCATATTTTCCCCTGTAAACAAAAAAGAAGGCCATTCGGTCAAGTTTAGAAAATTAGGTTTAAAAGCGTTGTTCTTTTCCTTCATTTAAAACCCGTAAAAGCACTTTCTGAATGTTCGTTCATATTATGAAAAATAGAATTTTGGCTTTGAAAGTTCAGTGTTCAGATGGTGAGCACTATATTATTTATGTGCATTGGTCCATTCTCATTCATAATCCTCTCCTGCAGTGGCTGCCTCTAAAGCAGCGAGTGCCTCGGCTACCATAGAGTCCGTGACACTTACAGAGTCCTCAGTGTCTTTCTCCCTCATTCTCTCTCTCCTGGAAAGGGACGAGTCTTCCTGCACTCTGTCGTCCACCACAAGCTTGGTGTCAGCTGATGAGAGGCTGGTGCTGCTAGTGTGAATGTCCACTGAGATCACACTCTCCTCATCAGCCGTGTCTCCAACGTAGTCTGGAGTTTCTGCTGTCCTCCGTCTCCGTCCATCTTCTTCGTCCTCTTCGTCCTGTCCACACAAGTATCCGTCCGATCCATCGTTTCCGTCAGTCATGCCCCCATTCCCAAGGCCGGAGTCTCTGAACCTCTCTGTTCGCTTACCGGGTTCGGTCGCCTGCACTGGGATGCTGTATATCGGCGGTGCACTTGGAACGACAGCGGAAGAAGTTCTTATGGGGGCTCCTTCCCCCTCAGGCTGCAGGATATAGAGGCTAGAGTCGCCCCCTGTTGCCTGAGGCAGGTTGGACCTGGCCTGGTTGTTAGCATGAAGCCTGTTTATGTGGTTGTTGTCGATGTCGAGTTTGGTGGGGCTGGTGTTGCTCGTATAGCCCAGGTTGTGGAAACCTTGTTTCTTGTGGTGGACATCGTCTGGTATTCTGTGACACTGGTAAGGAGGTACTAAGGAGTTGCTGGACGGGTCCTGCTTGTATCCGTGACCATCTACAGGGACCGATGGGTCGTAGATGTAACTGAAAAAAAAAAAATAAAAAGAGTTTGGGAGATGATTAAGCATCACAATGGAGATACAGTTGAGATATAAGGATAAATAAAGCACATTCTAGTGTTTAATGTAAAAAAAATAAAAAAATAAACTGCTTTAGGAGAAATGGTCATTGGAAAACCTTCAGCAATTGGTGCTTTCTACTGCTAAAGACTTTTATGGAGATGCAGATTTCATTTTCCAACAGGACTTGGCACACTGCCAAACTGGTTTCCATTGGTTCGATATAATATTCTAATTTTCTAAGACACTGATTTTTAGGTTTTCATTGGCTGTAAGCCATTATCATCAACAATAAAGAAAATAAATGTTTAAAATAGATCACTCTGTGTGTAATACATCTATATAATATATGAGTTTCACATTTTTTACTAAATTACTAAAATAAATAAAGTAACTTGTCAATGACATTTACATTTTTGAGATGTACTAGATAATAAAACACACATATATACACACATAGACATAGAAAAAGAGAGAGAGAAAGGAGGAGCGAGGTGGAGACTGACCATTGTGACTGCAAACAAAAAAAAGCTGACCATTTGCCTCTTTTACAACTTGATATGTCAAACCAGTAGATTTGACTGCACTCTGAATTTGCATTAGGCAGGTTTGCATTGCGCATTTTCTGACGCACCACTGCCCTGAGCAATGAGTTCTGATCTGTGTGTAAATGTTTTTAGTATTTGCTCTTGTCCAGCTGGTTGCTGAAGTACACAGTGACATCTACAGTTCAGAAGCTTTTCAAACTATTTTAATCCTGCAATAAAATATAAAACAGCCCACACGCCTGATCAGCTCAGTTACCCACCTGTTAAAGGCAGTGCGGGGCATAGGGGTTAAGATATGAGGAGAAACCTAGCAGGATTCCCAGTGGAGGGGAGTGTGTCTGCGTGTGTGCTGCAGCAGGGGGCGGGTGGGTGTATTTATGGATGGTGGTAAGGGCTGTCAGACGTTTCCTGCAGAGCTCCTTATGCCCTTCACACCCTCCGCCAACCGAAAGCCCACACGACCACCCAGGGGAAGAGAGAAAGCAGGAGAGAGAGAGAGAGAGTGCCACCCATAGACAGACGCAGCAGGCCTCAGCTGGAGGGTAAAGATACCCAAGTTGGCCACTGTCAGTTTGTTGTTCTGCATATAATCATCCATGCCTGATGGGTTCCTTTTCATTATGGTCTGTATTTTTATAAGCCTTTTTTAAGTGGGGATTTTGTAATTGTAATTTTAATTAAACTTACCTTCTGATATATTTAAATGTTTTATTCTTACATTTGGATTTTAACAAAGCTTTTATTGTGTTTGAACTTGTAAGGTGGAGATATTTGAGGCTGAAAAATACATTAAAAAATCTTATCTATAAATTTAAATATATTTGACTTAAAACTCAAACTTTGTATGAAATTTGTATAAAAATGTATAGATCAGCATTTTCTTTTAATGTATTTTGTTCACAATTAATTTTTCCAACAAAGAATTTCACCAACTCTTGAGTTCAAATCACAAAAAAATAATTATGAATTACTCCATACAACTGGTCAGCCACCAGTTTAGCACTGTGCAACTGTGTGCCTCCATTAACACACACTTGTCTAAAACAGCATCGAGTTGTTAAGTCATATGAAATAGACTGGTGCTTTATACTATACTATACTTTATGTGCACAAATATAGCTAAAATAAATATATTTATAAATATTTCATGCAATCTATTTCAGATCATTTAACATCTGAACATTGTCTGAGACAATTAATGATTTACAGAAGCTATTACCATTATAACATGTTTGTATAAGCTTCTGTTAATTGTTACCTGCATTAGACTTGTAGCTCCAAGCCTCTTATAGGTCAGTAGATGTTGGCAAAGTGGAATTTTCCAGTTTACTCAGATGAGACACATTTATAAGCAGTGTATGTTCTAGCCTACTGTGACATCTCTTGCATTAACTATGTTTGCCATGCTTAAAGGGGCATTGCACATTTTCCACCATGTAACAAAGTTGCTTTAGTTTCAGTTTTGTCTGACAAATTCAAACACAGTTCATGCTGCTAAACCTTATGTCTTGGTTTCCCAGACAGGGATTAAAACAGGTCTTGGCCCACATATAAGCCACAAGTGTAGATGATACAAATCCCAAATCCCCTTTTCTCTGCAGTAAAATAAGTTATTTACATTTTGAATACTTTGAGGGCTTTAAAGACTCCTATATGACACTTTCAGAAACTGTCGGTTCACTCTCTACTTCACTTAATGATTTAAGATCAGTAATAGGAATCAACCCAAATTCTGCATGATTAAAAATAGACATAAATTGGACAACCGTAATGAAACCAAAGGTTCAGGAAAGCTCCAATTGTATTCATTATATTTTGACAGTTTTCAGATTTACTTTAAAATTGTAAAATATTTTCTATTACTCCTACAATTAGGATTTGTGATAACATTTCTTATCAAACATAAAACCTTTTTATGTAATGCTTAAAAAGATATCCTAAAAATATTGTTGTGTAATCAGGATGACATGTGATGTGACTAAAATGCCTGCCTGTTAAGAGTTTAATCCTAGTCTCCTGGATTATATTTTTATTTAAGGGAAGAATCTCTATTCAGATTACTGTGTAGCATGTTGTATGTTTTTGCAAGGCACTACAACACATCTAAACTCTTGTTTAGTTCCTAGGTTGGGTTTTTTAATCTTTAAGAAAATAGAAAAAGGTGGGAATCTCAAAAAGTTAGCAAACTTGCTAATGGCACGCTTATTGTTAGACCTCTTTGACCTGCCAGAGTCGAGAGGGAAATGAGTCATATGTGTTTAAAAAACTCAACCTTTCATTTTCTTTAGTGCAAGTAAGGAGACCAAGACATATGATTTTCTCTGTATAATGCCTGAAAAAAACAATAAAGAAGACAAAAAAGAGTTTACTGCCTATATAAATCTAAAGCCCTATTCAGAAGGGATTTGTTTAAACTGGGGAGGTGGGGTGAAGTAATCATTATTAGAGTTTCTCAGTAAGTTTAGCCTTATTTAAATATTACATGTCAGTCATTTTTGCGAACTGTGCACATCCACGTCATTAAAGACTCCTTGGTAAAATGAGCCATAAAAATATGTTGAGCCATAAAAATAGGTTATGTTAAATCCAATGCGAATCAACATGTTGGCAAATATTCTGTAATATCCTGAGGTTAAGGAGTTTCCAAAGTACGGAGGTGCTCAAGATGAAGTTTAGATTCACTGATAAGGCCACAGATCAACTCTGTGTTTTCAAATCTCAGACTTTAAAGTCAGACAAAACCCAAATCCATAACAAAGTACAAATACGTTTTTTACTTAAAAAACTTAAGTAGAAATTTTGGTCAACACTTTACTAGAGTAATTATTTGTACTGTTACTCTTTACAGTAAGCTTTACAATCAGTGCAGAGGCATGAGAATAAAACCAAAACAATGATATGACAAAAAACTGGGATTAGACGATGTTCTTGTGCTTACTGTATACACTCCACAATACAATAAACCCTGCAGATCAGAAGGATCCATACAACTGCTGTGGACTGTGTTGCATGCAGACAGCATAACAGCCATTTAAAACCATTGACGTCTACTCAGTGCATGAAATATCGGTTCTCTGCTTGGAAAGACAAAGATTCCATACAATTTGCATGCTAAAGGGGAATGACTCAAAATAATGAAGTGGAACAATGTTTCACGCTGGTTGTGTGTTTGTGTGCATGGTGGCTCACACGCTTGTGTGGTATTTGCACATGAGCCAATCCTTTGAGCCAGCTCAAGGTAAGCCTAGAAATTTGACACTGTGAGTAATTAGGTGGCAGTTTCAGCGCGTACTTGTGTGTATCCACTGTATTATGTATACTTTCCACTGTGCTTCATAAACTACACAGCAGCAGACTGTGACGCTTCAGAGACCACTGACACTGAATTAGTTACTACTAGATGCATTAAAGGCACTTCAATAAAGCACTGTTCAAGCTGCATGAGACAGATCCTTATTAAACGCCAAAGCCCAGAGGTGTATGTGACAGTTATGTAACAGGCATGAGGGCTACATTAAACGGAGATGCATCTATATTAGTGGTGTCAATCAAAAAAAAAATTATCCGATTAATCACAAAAATATTCTGTAAATCGCACTTGTTCTTCTCAAGACAGAAGTTTTTATACTGTATTTTTAAATATAAATAAAAGAATGAATGTAAGAAATGTAAAATGCAGTTATATTAATATTACTGTTGTCAAATAAAATACTAGTATATACTTGTTGTAGGTGTGGAGTTCGAATCTGTGTAATTAACTTGCATTCAAAAAATTATTAACATTGACAGTCCTAGTATATTTACACATTTTCATTATTGCATAACTATGCTTTTAAAGAGCAATGATTGTTGCAGTCCTCCAGGTGTTGGCCCTTGAAGATTGTGAGTTTAATTTCAGGTGGTCTTTGATTGGGCAGGGTGGTCCTCCCTCTCCCCCCATCAATTAGATGCTACCCAAAGCAGAATGCTAGCCTGCACACCTACCAGCATTGGTTGGGTGTAAAGAGACCTACCTAGCTATTGAGTGGGACTTGAGAATAGATATATAAAAGTTATATATCTAATTAAGAGCTCTTGCTTTATGAAATATTCCCCAAGATTAATATTACTATGGCGCTATTATCAAATGAGATAAGATGAGTCATGTTTGTGTAAAATCTTGCCATATTACCAATCACAATTTCTACTTCTTGATTGTAGGGGGGAGCCAAGGAGCAAGAAATGACAATTTTCACATAATGCTGCTCGGATTTTTTATAAATATTATTTTTGGGTTTGGTTTTTATGAAAGAAAATAGACATACAGACTACGCTACACGCTGCTTTTAAAAAAGGGACAAATATATATTTATTTATTTTTGCATAACTAGACATGCTTTTACCCTAAAATCAATAGCTTAAGACCACTGTTGGAAGTACTGGAAGTATATATAAATGAACACAAATAAAAAAGCCAGACAAAGAAACACTAAAACTAAAGGTGTGTAACAACAAAACTAGAGCACCTGGTACCATATGTAACACTATGCACACGTGCCAACACTTGAGAAAGGCAAGACTATAGAAAGGAGAAACGAGAGGAGAATGGAAAGAATGGAGTCAGAACAGGGAAACTGGGTCACTCTGGATTTATTGTGGAAAAAAAAAAACGTACACACAATGCAGATTGATATTAGCTTAAACTCCTGTATCTTGTGACCATGAGTTTAACCACTTTAAATAGGTTTTATATAAAGATTTTACGTAAAGAATTTAATTCAGCTCAATCCGCGTGTAAAAACCCTTCACGTTTTTCATACTTCGTTAATGAGAAATATCTACATCACTGAATTACTGCTGTTCAGCAATAGAAGTGTAAGCTATTGAGCACTCAGGTCTACAGTTTTGTACTACTGCTTTATCAAAGTGTTCATAGATATTGTAACAACCTGCACAGACACATTCTTAACATGTTTCTAACACCAACAAAAGCCAGACACTTTCAAAATGACAAGATAACAACAGGTGTTGCTATGTGTTCCAACCAGGTGTTATTTTGGTTATTGTCTCTTATGAAATGTCTGCAACCATTTTATGACAACTGTTGTCATGCATGTTTGCTTTCTTGCTGATACATAAAGAAATCAAACTTTAATGCAGCTTAAACTTCACAACAATCTAGTGTTGTGCTGTGATATCTTATTTGCAGCTTTATCAGAAACTTCCAATATGTGTCTCTTTAATACAACAGAATAAACTGAAAGGAGAATTTTGACTCCTTACAGGTTTGTTGTTAAAAATATATTATAAAAAAAGTGTCCAATGTAAGCCAAAATAAACAAGAACTTTTAATGTAAAAAAGCAAAAAGGCACCAGAAAAAAAATAAAATATTTCTTCATTGTTTATCTGAATTTCACCCCCCCCCCCCCTCTCAGAAAAGGCACCAGAAAAAATATATATTTCTTCATTGTTTATCTGAATTCCCCCCCCCCCTTCTCCTCTATTCAACCCTCTGACAAGACCTGACATTTCTGAAATCCACCAGGTCAGATAGAGGGGTTGTCACTTGCCTGAAGTGACTATCAGTAACTCTGTTTGTTGCATCTTACCTTTTTATCATCCTACAGCATCTGCACCCCATCTGGACAGCTGGATAGTGAAGCTGGGAAGACAGAGAAAGGGTATCAGTTGTGCACAGGCATCCTTCACAACATATATTCAATAAATAAACAGGCAACAGGCTAAAAAGGCACAGCAAACTATATCGTCACTGCTGAGCAAAAAACACTCTTGTTGCCAAAATGTCAACTTTATGGGAGAGGGACAAAACCTTATTGCATTTACCATATTTTTCACACTATAAGGCACACTTAAAATCCTTTTTTTTTCTCACAAACAATTAAATATATTCTTTATATGTATTAATTTTACCAGTCAGATTGTAAGGAGCAGTAAAGCCACTTCGCTGAAGAACAGCGTTATACAGGAGTTTCAGTCAAGTTTCTCCAGCACCAGGTTGGAGCAGTATTAGCATTAGCCGCTAACCACAGGGCTAGCTCTTTCATCATTCACAGGTGAGTATGTCGGACTGTAGTCTGCGTGTTTACCACGTTAAAACAAGCTACATTGGATAATAAATAAACGAAGGCGATTTACTCACCCAAACAAACAGTTTTCAGGAGACAAATTTATGTAGATTAACATTATACCAGAAAATAGACTTATAGTCGCAAAGTACTGTAAATTACAGTTATTTCGCAGCATTTCTATTAATCTGTTTATCATAAACTTCTCCATAATATGATATATTACTTTAGTATGCAGCAGCAAGGTGAGGATAGTATCTGTGTTCTGGTAGAAGTATCAGCTGGCTTGATAATTTAACGCTCACTGGAGCTGAACCTGATCTCAGTGACTTGCTGTTTACTAAGTAAGCCAAGAGTTCCCTTCAGCCTTACCGCAGCTGAAGAAAGACTGTGGCCACCATTGCGTCAGTGCAAAAACATGCCAAAATAGGAGTATCGTGTCAATCGCACAATCCACACGGCTTCAAGCTAGAAATCAAGAAGGCAGCCCCCAACTAATACGTCTAACCTTCCTATAAGGCTATTTTCAGGACTAAAGAAAAGACTGGGGTGAAAGAAAATATGTCACCATATTGATTTGACGTATGGCTCTGACATATCAAACTGTCAGCTAGCGGTCACGGCTGGAATCTCTCGAGAGGAGCGAGACAAACACGTGTCTGTGACATTCCAGAGCTCCCCACTGCGTCCGGCCCAATTAACAGTGCTATCAATATGGGGTTATTGAGTGAGGATCGGTGCAGATGCTCTGACCTTTCCTCCACCTGCAGGCTTTGCCATTTCTTCTGCTCTTTATGGCCAAATGACTGGTAAATAATTGATGGGGGAGTCTGGGAAAGTGTCTATCTAATAGAGCAAGGGCACACGGCTCTTTTTCCTCCCTAACTTCTTTCCATCCTTCTGATCAACACAGAGAGAAATAGAGAGAGCAATAGAGAGAGAGAGAGAGAGAGAGAGAGAAAGAAGATTACACTCCTAAAAAGGGGTCTTTGAGGGGTTCTTACCAAAAGACAGTGGTTGTTTATATGTAGAACTCTGACTGAACTTAAATAAACTTTTGGTTAAAAAGGAAAAGCATGTGTAGGTGGTGTTACATAAAACATTTTACAACTAAGATTAATACAGCACAAAAAAACGAAATGATATCAGAAGTATTAAATTTCCATTAATAGCTGAAATGTGTTCATTTTAAGTAGTGAAACATATCAGTCCTGCTTAAAACCTTTATAAACATTAGGAAACCTTTAAAAATGCATCACATTTATCACATTTATTGTGATCATTTCTGCCTCTGCAGCGCCCTCACAGGTTCAACTGTGCTATAGGTTGTAGTAGGGGTGTGACGAGATCTCGTGGCACGAGATCTTGCGAGATTAAAACATGACGATATTTCTCGTCAAGCTTTAACCTGTCTCGCGGGAAAAATAGTTTAGTGTGGACTTTTTAAGCGGGATCTGGCAACACAGCAGGAGTGCAAGTCCCGGGGGAGGGGGTGGAGGAGATACGTTCTGTCATTACTAGCCCACCGCGCTCTGCAAAACCAGCAAGCTGATTGGCTGTTTCTCCTGAGAGAAAATTTATTTGGGGCTTTCATTTGGCGCCCCCTTTAGTGCAGCGCCCCTATGCACTTCAAGCATAGTCTTAATATGACTGGTTATGGTTATGCATAGTTAAATTGCAAGAGATTTAGGAGACAAAAACACAAACCATAGTCTTAATATGACTGGTTGTGGTTTGCACTTATTGTTTGCACTATATAAGACCTAGATAAGTTTTATTTTAATTTTTTATTCTTATTGTTATTTCTTAAATGTGTGAGAGAAAACAGTCTGTTAAGTTTGCGTTTTATGATTTTGTCAATTAAAACTCTAGTTTTCAAGCCATTTTTCATTTTTGAAGTTTTCTTTAAAATTTTATTTTTAAATCTCGTCTCGTTCTCGTGAACCCAGTATCGTGTCTCGTCTCGTCTCGTTATATTAGTGTCTCGTCACACCCCTAGGCTGTAGGCGTGGCAGATGTTTCATGGTACTTGCAGGTATGCAGAAACATCACAGTATGCAGATCAATTATCCATAATACCGCCCCCTGCTGACGTCCAACCATCTGTGTCTCACCGCTATTAGATGTAGACTGCTGCTGCTGCTGCAGCTCAGCCAATTATCTCTCCCTCCTGCCCTGCTTCTAAACCCATACATCACCCAGTGTCACTCCCAATCTACACCACCCATTTTTTTTTTAGCCTTTTTCAAATTTGAGCTGAGGGTGTCTGCTAAAATTAGAGGGCATAGTGCCTTTTTAAATATAAAACTACAGGTGCAACTGTACACATGTAACTGCAACTGTGATTTTTGGGAAGGATATACTCTGTTACACACCTATATAACTTGTTTTGCATCGATTGTACCTGATTTAGTTTATTTTTACAGTTCAATTCAGATTTAGGCTTAAATATGAAAAGGAATAAAGGTATATAATACTCAGTTAAGTATGGAATTAACGTGTGAATAAAATATCAAAATAAAAAGCTAAAACTATATAGATATTCCACAAGTCATGTGACAGGAACCAGTATCACGCCATCCTATGACTTTAAGTAAGTAAAGGACCTCCTGCGTTGAATGAGGAACAGAATGTATCCATTCGCATGGACAATTCTAGCCAGATGCCACCATTTAAGATCATTTCCACTCAGTTACATCTATGACGTATTCCCATTACACACACAACACTGTAGATACAGGAATGTTAAAAAACCACACAACTTCAGAAATTTAATATCCTGTCCATCTGACACCCACTAACAGCCTTCGCTTGAACTCACAACTTATACAGGTGTGGGCGTTCCCAAGCTGATACTGCTTAAATACGGCTCTCCCATGACTTTTGTTTAGTACATACTTTTTCACCACAGCCTTAAAATGGATATACTTAAGCAAACAGTGAATAGAGGTGGGTGATAAGGACCCAAACGTATATTCCAAGATTTTCCAATAGACAGAAACTGATATGCCATTATTATTCAACAATATTTAAAACAGCAACAACAATGATAACAACAACAACAACACAATAATCAGTTAAAAAGTAAGTCTACTTGGCACTGAACTGATGTCACATGACCTCACGCAAATTCTTCATGCAAACTGTCATGCTTTGTCAAATGTGAGTTCAGTGTCTAGGTCAAGACAGATACAGGATGACTTCCCAGTACTACACAGACCCTTTCTTGCAATTTAAAGTTTGGGGGGAAATGGCATTCTTTTGCAACTTTACATTAAAGGCTTACTGCAGATTATACATTTTAGTGATTCTATAAGAACTGCTTATCTTTTTAAGCTCATGCATGCTTTTTGTAGTAGGCATTGTGTATGGCTTACTGCTTTTGGGTCTCTCGTGGCCAGTCATTCTGCTATACCGTAACATGGTTAAAAATCTTTCATCCAACACTTATTCAAAATAGATTTCCTCATGGAGAGTAGACTTTAAGACATCTATCTGGCTGTAGTGTGGGTGATCATTACTGAAGTACTGTATTTTTTGCACTTTAAGGCACACTTAAAATTCTGTAATTTTCCCAAAAATCATCAGTGCGCCTGATCTTAGAATTTTTGCCAGTCAGGTTGTAAGGAGCAAAGCCACTCCACTAAAGTACAGCGTTATACAGGAGTTACAGTTTAGTGTCTCCAGCATCGAGACTGGAACAGTATTAGCATTAGCTGCTAACCGCACTAAGTGCTAGCTTTTTTGCTGTTCAGAGGTGAGTATTAATGTCCTGTAGCCTGCTGCTAACCCAGGCTAGCACTGCTGGAGCAGCATTAGCCGCTTCCCACAGCGCTAGCTCTTTCGCCATTCAAAGGTGAGTATATCAGACTGTAGCCTGTGTGTTTACTCTTTAAAAAAGAAAACACAGTGCGAATCGCTAGGTAATATTGCCCAGGCTTACCAGAACACTCCTCAGTGTAGCACTGTCAGGTGGCATTTACTGTTAGCTGCAAATGCTAATGCTGCTGTACCAAGCCTTAGTAGAAATCTTGAAATCAAAGCTTACTGTAAATAAACTGAAGTGCTTTACATACCCAAATAAACAGTTTATGACTTGTTTAAAATGAAAATGTTTTTTTTTAAGAATTACAGATTTGTTTACTTAGCTTAGCTTTACTTAATTTGTTCCTTACTTGTTCCGTACTAGTGTTGCATAATGCGTCTTACATTTTGGGAGGCCTTATGTATGAAAATAGACCAGAAAACGTTTATTGATAGTGTGTCTTATAATCTAGCACTATAACCTAGTGCAAAAAAATACAGTATACTGCAGCAGCTGGGCACATTCTCATCTAGCACCAGGTGCACTGTGCGTTACACAGCTCAGTAAACTGAACTAGAAATCCAACACTTCCTTTCTATATAATCCTGAAGTGCACTTCAAGAGCTTCACAAGCAGTCTTTGAGAATGATAAACCAAGCAGAATATTCTGGGTTTTGTCCAAAAAAAAGAGAGTAAAGACTGTGAGTCAACCAAAACAACAACAGTGAGATCTTGGCAAAATGGCTGCTTTACAGTGGTAGAGGCTAAGCCACAATGAACTGGAACAGCATCATATCCTTCTGCCTTTGAAATTCTATACATAAAAAGACACTGATGGCTCATACAGCACAAAATAAAGGATGACTGACATTGGCGGGTATGATTTCGTGACACAGTGCTGTTGTTGCATTATAATCTGTATACAGTCCCTTTTTTCCCCATCATGCCAAAGGCTTATTTTTGACCTCAGCATCATAATGAAAACAGAACACAAAAGAGAGACAAAAAATGGTTATGTGACTCTAAACTATGCTGAAATACACACCACTACATAGTATGATTACTTTTAAACCTTACATAATAACATTAGAACCAGTGATGGGTAGTAGCTACATCCACTTAGTTACTGTACTCAAATAAAACATTATTAAAATCTAATTTGAGACATTTCTGAACCATTTAACATTTATTTCTCTCATAAGTGTTGTTAATTAATATACTCTTATTGTGAAGTGTTCCCAATATTTTTAATGTATAAATCTGTGATTCCGATATTAGAACTTAGCACAGTAAATTAGGTGTGCTATGTGCTTGTATGCACATAAAAATACAAGTGTTACTATCCATGAAATATATAATAGCCTGAACCTATTGTAATGCCTTGTGCTTGGCAATCCTGTCTCGCCCACACTCAACTCTACCTGCGATCTCCAGCCAATGGAATACGATACCCAGAATCATTACTTGGACACGGAGTGGGAATTTCAACACTGGCATTTATGAGGTTATAAAGATGCGAGTATTGTCTGCATTGAATAATGAATTGCAGGATTTTGCAGCAACTTACACATAATGAATCACATGATCTGATCAGCTCTCAGAAACAGCAAAATTATCTGCCAATCACTGCTTGAATATGTGGGCTGAAATTTAGACAGTACCGATACTTGGCAGTATCCTTAATCCTTCTGTGTCTAGTACTTTTATTTAAATCATGTTTTTAAATAGATTAATACTTTTCTTCATACTTAAGTATAAGTTAAGTACGGCTACTGTGTTGAACTTTAATCACCTTTGGTTAAATAAAAACATTTTATCCAGCTTTAATGATAACCCAATGGAAACTATCTGTCCAGTAGACCCGACTATCTGTGTTTTAGAAAGGCTTCAGGTATCTTCGGATTGCATCATCTTCTCTACTTCTATAACCAGAGGATTGAGACAGATTAGGAGATTACATATAAAAAGATCAAGGATTTCACAGCATTTCCAAGGCCCCTGTGGAAATTGAAATGCTCCATCTTGGAAAAAGGCGCGAGGTGAAAGAGAGAGATTGCTCAAGATTGCCAGCTCAAAGTGTGGCAGATTGAAATGTGGAGCCTATAGCATTGGCAGTCATTTCTCCATTGGAATTAATGGGTAGGTGGAATTTCTCATTTCGGCACAAGGCATGGCCTCCAGCTCTGTGTTTTAGATGGCTTACAGAGAGAGATGAATGCTTTATATCCTGCTGGAGAATGAAGGGGGATTTACCTTAAGCCTTACTCTCTTCTTGGGGAATTTCAATCTCTTACACACATGCACATGTGATATGGATAAGCATGCTTACAAATTTAATATGACTTTTAACACTTTTGCTGCTTAGACTGTTATGTGTTACAGCGAGTGAACACCTGTGACACTACAGCAGTTCATTTACATAAATGTCCTAAAATGTTTATGGTTCAGATATATAGTTTTGAAAAAAAAAAAAAAAATGGTAGAAAACAAATTGTTTTATGTGTGCATCGAGGATATGTCACAGAAGGCATTAGCAGTGGGCAGTTATGATTGTAACCAGCAACATCTGGCCATGCAAACAGGTAAGGTCAGGTTATTGTTGGACAAAGTCACAGGACATGATTCTAGTCCCATGTTCCCTGAAATGCTTCTTTAAAGAACTAACTACTAATCTACTCGTTGGAAATGGCAGGTACAGCTTTGTGGATAACACCACTACCTTCTATGTGGCAGACCAGGATGCGATTCCACCCTAGGCAAGCACACATAGTAACATTCCTAATGCTCACCTGTTCACCCGTAACTGTGATTACACAATCAGTTCTTTTTGATAAGAACTGAAACACCTGCAGGAATCTTTTCCTGATAATAGTTATATGCTAATGCACGAGAACAGCTCTCTGTGTGCCCTCTGGCAGAACTGGTTACATCTGTGTTGATTCAGTGGTAGCTGTTTGTTTAATGTCATATGCAATTTTTGTCAGATATTATTGTGAAATTCATTAAGGTAGCCATTAACGTAGCCATTAACACTGATAAAATATATATATATTTTTTATAGAGATTTTTATAGAGCCTTTTCTCTGCTTTTAAAGTGTATTTCCAGTCATTTTGGAGTGATTTTTTACAGTGACATTTTAGAGAGACCTACTGACCTAAATTTTTACAGTAAAACACCGTCTTGGGCACCAGGCAATGTACCTGTAACAATTTTCTGCAATGGCCTTCAGTTATCTGTGAGCAGTCTTTCATGTCCTGTTCATGAGCTGACGTCTGTTCTTATCTATGCTTTATGTAACAGTGGATTCTACAGAGAATTAACTACAAGTAGAGTTATTTGTTGGTTGATTCGATGAACAATAACTGACTTCTAATTTAATGACACATTTCAAAAGGAATATCAAATGTACAGTCACATACTATAAAAATATGCTAACAGCTCAAGGGATTAGGAGTGTTAAGGGGGCCCTTAAATGTTAAACTGTATTTATCTTGGCATAGTTGAATAATGAGATTACTGAACCTTAAACACTGAGGGTTAAAATCCATAAAACCCACAATTAAAGTTTTAATATATATATATATTTTAACTATACTTGGCTACTTCATTATTCTTTGCAGTTTTTCGAAAATTATTTCATTTTGAGTTTTGTGTTTTTGTGGATTTCCTGTGGATTTTGCAGCTAAAGATTTTTGCTTCTTAAATCTCCCGTTTGCTTCTGTTTCAGTTTTTTTGCTTCTGAGTTTTGGCACAGTTTTCACGGGTGGGCGGGGCTTAAAAGAAGGCTCACTGACTAGGTAACTAGCATACTTAAGCATTAGTATTCAGCACACCTCGCTAATAAGTTGTTTAATGAAGAGAAACACTTACTTAGAGAAGGACTATAACATTAAACATAAGGTTTGTATGAAATTTAACTGGAAAAGTATCAGCTGCTGCTGTTGTGCATATTTGCTATTCGCTCCGCCAGATTTGAAAGAACCGTGAAGCCAATGGGGTGGGCGAGGCAGGTCTCAGATGAGGGTTAAGGGTACCCCTCAGTCCAAAACCAGCTGACCAATGAGATTCAAGGGGAACGTCTTCTTAAAAGTTCCGCCCACCCGTGGAAATAGTGCCAAAACTCGCCAAAAACTCAGCAAAAAAATGAAGCAGAAGCAAACGAGAGCTTCCTGAAGCAAAAGTCTTCATCAGCAAATTCCACAAAAATCCACAGAAAATCTGAAAACTGGCAAAATCCATCCTGAAATTATTTTCAAATAACTAAGAAGAATAATAAAGTAACCAAGTATATTTAAAATATATATATTTATTAATATCACTTTTGAATTTGCAACATACACTTTTTAAATTTGATTTAATTTTTTTTTTTGCGTAAAACTTTTGCCACAAAATCATTTCATATGTCCTCCTTTACAAAAAAACATACAAAACTGCTACAAAGTAAATTTGCCAGTGTTAGATCAACACGTAATGCTAAATTAACACTGTGAGTGTTAGGTCTTTACACTATTAGCATTAATTCAACAACACACCACCACCAGACGCTAGTTAAATGCTAAACAGGCCTCATGACCCAATTTTTCTGGGCTGGTGTCTGCAGAAGGTTAGCTCAAATGCATTTTACAGAGTGAATGCTGTGAAGTAAACAAGGATATTTGCTAAGCAAAAAACCTAGGCTGAAGCTCTTCAATGTTTACTCACCTTAAAACAAAGTGTACTATCTAAGCCTCCTACCTACATGCAGCTTAACACACATCAGAAGGAGTAGCACTGGATTATTTTTTTCATTTATTCAGACCCAAGAAAGCAAAACCTGGGGAAGCAAGTGGGGATAAGGCTAAAAGCTAATCAGTCTACAGTCTTTTTAGCTTAGTAACTAAGAGGACAGTAGCACTATCCATTAGGAGTAAGGAGTAATGCTGCATAATGAGTTCCAAATAAGAAATAGGCTATCAATTGGAATGTGTCACAATCACAATCACTACTAGAAAATTCAGAAAGCCTCACTATCCTCAAGTTATGATTAAATTAAATAACTCTAAATCAGCCATACATATAGTCCTGTCCAACGTCTTTGTTTGGAAATGTTTCTATGAAGATTGGATGCAAGAAATACAGCATAATATTTTGTTATCAGCTGGTATCGCTAACAATGCTATCCTAAGGCAATGCTTAATCTAGGTAATCTCCAAAGTCTTTAGCAAAGATTTTTTTTTATATTTTTGAATAGTGTACAGTTAGGGCTGGGCGATATGGAAAAAAATCTTATTACGATATAGTTTTTCATATCAGCCGATATCGATATGTATCACGATATAAATCAAATCACTTTCTGTTACACTTAAAGGTTTCTATTTTTACTCAGAAGTGACAGAATAAGGGAGTTATGGACAAAATCACTAGCAGGCTCAGAGCCTTGTGGACAGACACTAGGATGTTAACATCTTGCCAGGTGGGTACAGCTTTTAAATTAATTTTAAAAAGGGGACAAATATATAAACTAAAAAATATGTAAGACCCTTTACATTATATGTCTGTTTAATTTAAATTGCAATAACACTTTATTTATTTTTATAAAATTATATTTAATCAAAAGATCATTCCCCTCCCTGAATGCAGGCAACTACATAAAGCAAAATACAAGAGTATATCACAGTGTTCATTTTGACAGGTGATTTTGATACAGTCTTAGTCTTTTCACTAAAATGTATAATAGTTTTAGTTACATTTCAGTCTATCGGATATTATTAGTTTTAGTCAGATTTCAGTCTAGTTTAATTTTGGTCATATAAAAAGTATGTATTACATATGTTTTACTGTTTTTCTATTTTCTATTTGTTGTAATTTTAGATAATTTACTGCTTATGTTTTTTTTTAAATAAGAGCCTTTAGTTTTTTTTTCATTTAAATTAAGCTAACATTTAAATATTTAAAAAAAAAGTGGCCTATAATGGAGGTGGGAGGAATAAAGTCAAGTTTCTGAAATGATCCACTTCTACTGCAGTACAGATTTATACTAACATTACTGGCTTTCAGTAGACTAGACTTACATTACTTAAGTGTATTTAAAACTCCAGTTCAGTAACAGCAATGTTTAGCTCAGTTCAAATACAGCTAGACAGATTATATAATCTTCTGTATTTAGTAAAATATCCAGCATAACAGACTCTCTATCTGTTAAAAACTATAAAACACAAAGACAGAGGAGAATGCTGCCCTCAGGGTTTTCTAACAGAAACAGTGAGAGTTAGGAAAAAAGATGGAAAGTGCTTCCTTTCTGTGTGTTTATATACTAACCCCTCACTCGTGCTGAAGTTAACCTTAATTTACACGAAACGTGGATTAACACGGCTAACGTGCGTTACCCATTAGTTTATTAGAATGTAAAAAGCAGTGAAAGCATCTTAGCTAATGATGACAGATTGCACAGATCCCTTTTACACCTAAACATCGCTAACTTTAAACTGGAGACAAGCTAATCTAACTAGCAGCAAACAGAGCAGCGTTTACCTGCCTTCAGAAATCTGAACAAGCTCACCTCTCTAAATATCTTGGAGACGCATGCCTCATATTTAAAAGGTGAGTTTTCCAGTGTAGCGCCGCTGAATAGTATAAATGAAGTTTATCCAGTAAATGGGAGAGAAGGAGCCGCTATGTGAGGAGTTCAGAGTGGAGGGGCTCGGGGGGTGGGGCGGAGGGGGATGGTGGAGAGGGGAGGGGAGGGGTTGTACTGGGCTGAGCAGCAGTTCAGCGTGCTGCCTGATCTCGTGCTGCGCCTTTTCACAACGCTACTTAAACGGGAAATAGAAAATTTAGTTTATCGAATTTCTCGCCCCGACTTATCGCGATATATAGTTTCCTCGATAACTATCGATATCGTTTTATCGCCCAGCACTATGTACAGTTATTGGAATGCTTCACTGGCACAAATTTATGTCATTCTCAGCTCTGACATCCAACTTGCGAAATGGAAAAAATGCAGCATAATAACAGTGTTACAGTGTAAAAAACCTTTCTGAGCACTCACTTAAAATGAAAATAAGCATGTTTCACTTTGATGAAGCACATTTTTTGGCACTTTTATAAGAACTGTGCCTTTGTGTGAGAAGACACATTAAGCAAGCCATCGGATTCTCGTTCAAAATAAGTTGTAATATTGTAATAGAGCTTAACTGTAACATAAAACACATTTCTCATATTGCCGCAACTAATGATTATTTTGGAAGTCAACTAATCTGACTTTTTTACTTTTTAGATTAGTTGATTAGTCAATGATTAATTCTGCCATGCCCTCTATTTCTATCTCTGCTTCCTGTGGGTACTAGTTCCTAGCTCCTAGCTTTGTGTAGTGATTCAAAACATCAAAAAATGCCCAGAAAACACTTAAATGTTCGGATATATAATAAAAAAAAAACTTGTGTCTGTCACATTTGGTGATCAAGTTGAGCATGAACTGAGAGAGAGAGCAGTCCTTAAGGACAATTTATAGTTGTGCATTGAACCTACACAGTGGCATACATGATCCCTGCGTGTAGCCGTGTACACTACAATGTAGTCCTGATGGCCACCTCCCCAGAAATGTAACTGTAAGCATCACGAAACACAGACAGAAGCAGATGTGATTGGTCCACCGAGTTGGTTCGCATGATAGACTGTGTATAGCTGGACAGAGCATCGTCTCTCAAAAGTGAAGCCACCCCAGGTCGGGCGCCCCCTGCTGTTCGGTTTCAGAAAGCTGTGTAACCCCACCCATCCCCATAGGTTTTAATGGCAAAACAGACAACATTCAATCATGTTTTTTTCTAATATACTTTAATTCTACCTCCTTTATTTAAATGCAACAGCTAGTGTAACCTCTGCTTATATTGTCATTTTTTTATATCCCCACAGAATTCGTTTTTTTAAAACGTTATTCAGCACTATTTAAAAAGGTATGGTTATTGTAAAAGGGCTGGTTATGGGCGGGACCAATAACAGACTGTCAGCTCCGCTCCTCTTTCTCCCTCCTCTGGTCTCTACTGCACAGACTCGGGTATCAGGATAGGCAACATGGCGGAAGATTTTGGCTTCATTTACATTAAATGAATGGGAACGGCGACACGGCGTCCATCTTTTTTTGCAGTCTCTGATTCCCATTTTTTTGTTTTTGTATAAACCAGCCTTTAAACCTCCTCCACCGTCTTTCTGTCCCCTATACATTGTGTAGTGCAGTTACGGTTAGTCGACACTGAAATTTTTTGCTTGTATTGACTAACCGTTGCAGCCCTATTCAATCGAACAGAGTAGATTCAGCCTTTAGAGACATTAGTCTCTAAACATTAACATTGAAAGCAATTTTTAGTCTCTAAACATTAACATAGAATGCAATTTACATCAACATATTTATATTTTTTCTGTGTTAATTCTACTGTGTGGCTGTGGGAGAACTGTGAGAGGTCTTTAAAAGAGACCCAAACTGAAGTGTTGCACTGTAGATTGATAAAATCTGTTTCAAGGTTAAAAGCTCTTTTCAAAAGTCATTCATGTGTGTGAACACATACTGTTCAGGGACATCCGATTCATCTAACAGGTGAACAAACTGGTCTGACGTGTCTCTCTTTTCAGGTCCCTTAGTGTCTATTAGCTTTTCTTCTTCCTCCCACTCAGCCCATCTCCCCTCAGTCTAATTCTCTCTCTCTCTCATCACTTTCTCCTACTGTAGGTGTGTGTGTGTGTGTGCATGCGGCTCTTTCTTATTCAGTGTTATTCTTAAGTGAGGAATGGTGTGTATGTCATGGCCACTTATTGACATGTTCAGGCTTTATGCAGCACAGAGTGTACAAGACAGGTAAGGTAAGTGTGTTGCCCAGGAGTTTGTTGCTAAGGCCTTGTTTCATGACGACCGAGCCATACACAGAAAGCCCTCTGGAGAGGGTCCACATCACTTAATTGGCTGCTAAACACAGAAAACAAAAGAGGCTCATCAGCACTGCTTCCTTTATGCACCAGCTCAGTTGATACACAAAAGGGATCGCTGTCCTTAACTGTCAAACTCGAAGCTGTTGTGGTGTAACCTGGGCTGTGTGAGTCACAACACAGTGTACAATAATATACACTAGTGTAGGGGGTGGGTGATATGGCCCTAAAATAATATCACGATCCTACAGGGTATGATATTATTGACAGTATGACAATATGTTTTATTTAGTATAAATATAAAGGTTTTAATAAGTCAATCTATAAAGTTTTGTCTATTTCTTAAATAGTGAGTTATCATGGCACTGATATTGTATAGAATAAAGTAATGTAACAACAAAAATCGACCACAAAAGTAAAGTGCAGCATATGTAGTGCATTCGTTTAAACTGTAAACAAAAGTAAATATCAAATCTATCCATCTATCTGTCTGTCTGTCTATCTATCTATATAGATAGATAGATATATAGACAGACTGACGGACAGACAGATAGATAGATAGATCAAAAAATATAAAATCCTGCTTTCAAGAATTTCACAATATCACAATATGCATTTTTTTTATTGTGTCAAATACAATGCCTATATTATTGTGTTCAATATAGGGCCACCCCTAATACAGTGCACTATTTACCAATTAATTAAAGGCATTTATGTCCAGGTGAGTTTGACACTGGGTCTAAATGTAGTTTATTTTCTGTTGCATTAGCCAATTTTTTTAGGCTCTGGTATATGATTACTTAACAGACTTTGGCTGCACAATATTGTTAAAAACTGACATATTGCTATCTTTATTCTGTGATATATATTGCAATATATTAAAAAAAAATTATAATACTTTCACCAGATTTTACCTGGGGGTCAATGATTCAACATGTCATGCTAATGTGCTCCCTGTATAAATAAATCAAGGCAAAAATATATATATATATTAAAAATATATTTACATACACCCAACATACCTGAATCATTTAGCCATGCTCCAAACACTCGAAAGCAGCTGATAACACTAGAACAGACTTAAAGAACTGGTCTACAAACATGGCAGGGCACTTTAAGAGGACATGGGAGGCAAATATCTCCAGTTTTACACAATCAAACACACACGCACGCACTTCTGTGATACTGACATCACAGTGATGACTTTTTGCAACTTTGTCCCTTTGTAAAGAGGGCCGAAGCAAATCAGATAAGCAGTCATTCAAACATTCAAAAGTTGCGTTTTTTCTACACTTTGGTTTATGGGCAGTATTCAGCAAAAACTGTGTTAAAGTTTACATTAAAACAAAATTAAAGACCCTCTCAGACTCGACAAGCTGCAATAATGCTAGAACTGACACCTTGACTCTCACTTAACTCTCTCACACTCACACAAACACACACACACACACACACACACACACACATTTATACATACACCCAACATGACCTGACTGATGTTTTGAGAAGCTCTGACTAAGTCATCTAATCGTTACAGTTGGGCTCTTTTAAAAGTGGATATTTAGATATTTATGTTTACTAATAGCTTCATCTTTAAACAAATTGCTGTTCACTTGGTAATCCTTTGACATATATCACTGTAGATTAAGACGATTAATGTTTTCACTTCATCTGTCATTGGTGCTAATTTTATGGCTGTTCTTTGTATACATTAATTAGTAACTAGCATTAAGTATTCAGTAACTACTATAGAACTAATATGTGACTTAATATGAGGGTAAGAAACGTACAAGTCTTTAGGGTTTAACCATGATCAAGCGCGACCAGCAGAGCCATTCTGTAACTTTTTTGTTTAGGCACAATTTTGTCTACAAGTGTGTCCTCAGCTCTCTGTCAGCATTGCTGATTGGCATGGCTTTGAGGTAGCAAGTGAGGCAGCGGGCGTGGCTAAAAAGTCTACGTACACATCATTCATCAAACATGAAAGTCTCTGTACCGGCTGTACGTAATTTCATGTAATCAGTAAGCATTAATCCAACTTCCTTGTTTGAGCTTCGCCTTGGGGCTAAACATTGACTGGTTCACTCAAACTAACTCCAAAGTAGAATTTGCTGTGTGGAACTACATTTCCATCTGTATTTGCATGCTGCTTGTAGGAGGCTTATTGGCACATTTTAACAACATACACTTAGGAAGATCTTATCTAGTGCAAACCTTTTTGTAAACAAGGAGAACGTTAGAACAACATAGTGAAAAGGGGAACTGATCTCCAGTGGCAGGATATTGTGAGAGTGGGAAGGTTATAAAATGGACGTTATAAGAAGACATGTGGGGATGATGTCGTACTCTGGGATGTCGTTCTATTAAGCTACTACCTGTAGTGGGGATACTTTATATAAATAAATAAATAAATTAATTAATAAATACATAAGGAAAAACTCTTAAGCTCCAAATAGTACATGCCACTCTAAATTTATATTTGATAAAATGTATGCTGGTAACAAAGTTCCTTTTCCTGGAAAGCATGTATAGTGGTGAGTTTATCACCTATCAGTGTATAATATGAAGGCTTCAATCAAACATGCAAGATAAATATACAGTCTCCTCTGAAAGAATGGGATATCAAGGCCAGTTCTATTGTTTTACCTAACATTAAAGGGCTGAGTTGTAAATTAAAACAAGAGCATGTGATAGTGTATATAAGAAGAATATGATCAGAATGTCAGTTTTTCTTTCCTTATATGTACTTTTATTTATGTTAAATGACCTATACACCTATTTTTTTTCAAGCAAGCAAAAAAAGTAGAACAAGTGGAATGTGACAGAATAAAAAGGCGGTTGAACTGCCAAAGAGTGCAGAAAAATCATGGAGCCTTAGATGCCCATGACCCTGTCACCAGGTCACAAATTGTTGTTTAATGGACCACTTTTGGTAGGTTCTGACCACTGCGTACCAGAAACACCCCACAAGAACTGAGTGATGTTTTGGAGAAGCTCTGGCTGAGTCCTCAAGCTCTGGTGAAAGTGGGTCAAATCTTTGTGTCTGCCTAATTTTTTTCTACTTTTAACACAACAGCTTAACAATATGACTGCTCACTTGCTGTTAGACGATATATGGATGATACAGATATATGGTGACAGATATTTGAACAGGCCCCTATACAGCTTTCCACCATTATTCTTTAAATTAGAGTTCAATCACTGGATAGAGTTCAATCACTGGATTTCTCCATAATTAAAAGCCATCTGTGTATTCTTGGGTCATATTTCATCACCAGCCACACTTACCTACCTTGTTTTGGTTATAAAGCAGACTTTACAACTTTGTCATCAAGCTCTGGTGAAAGTGGTTCAAATCCTTTTTTTCTACTTTTAACACAACAGCTTTAAAATATTACTGTTCCCTAGCTGATAGATGATATATGGATGATACAGATATATGGTGTGGTATATTATATAATCAGATTCAGAATTACATCAGTATTGGATGATAACTGCTTTCTTTTTTTTAATGTGGACAATATTTCAAACCAATATATGCTGATATTGATATTTATTGTGTGCTGTAAAAATGTATGCTGGGCTGGCTCTACTTTTGGCACTGATTTAAATTTCACTTGACCTTTTGTTTTATTTACCATGATATTTTTTTTAAAAAAGCTTTAAGGTTTAAAGCTGTGACAGGTCTAAGTAAGCTAAATAAATGTGAAAACAAAAAATGATAATTTTTGAGAATTTTGTGACTTGCAAAGTAAAAACATGTATTTTGGGATTAAAGTTCAATGCTTTGTGATGTGTATTATTCTCTTTCTTTATGAAGTACTCTCACTCCATTCAGGACAAGCATGCTTATACAAGCATTTGCTTTTGTGTTGAAAAAAATGGAGAAACTTTTTGTTGTTAAAATGTCCAGATAATTGCGAACAGCCCATAAATTGATAAAAAATGAAAGTTTTCTAAGTGACTAAGTTAACCACTACACCTTAACCCAGCTCTGCATATATTTTACCTCTGGAGGAGGACACAGGTCAATTTTCACACTTTACACAATTAAGATTTTTTTACACAATGAAGTATTTTACATAACATTACATAATAAAACGTGCCATATTATGTTGTTTATAAAACATGTATATTTAAATATCAGGCCTTCACATTTCAATACTTCCAATACTGCAGAAAATTGCACCTTTTGTGTTGGGTGATACAAAGTGATACACAATCTTATGAAATTCAATTCAGAAGCAGTAGCTGGGGGGATGTTTAAGGCCTTTTAGGCTGATGTCTTTTGTCTGAGATCTGAGACATGACAGGGTTTTTTCTTGAGACCTGAAGCCATTTTGTCTGAAGTTTGAAAGCTGATGCTGTGATCTGAGGATGTCCTAAAAGGTGCAATGTAACACAGGCATTACACCGTATCTGCTTTCTGCAATGACACACAGTGCCCTATACCAAATACCCTGAGTATGTTCCACATAAGTAGCTCAACAATCAAATAAATGGTAGATCAAATAATAGTTACTACTTAATACTAGTAAATTGCTTTTGTTTGCATAAAACAAATTAATAATTCTAAATAATTTAACACAACAGTATAGTCTACTGTCAAAAAACATTTAATAATTAAATAATTAATAAAAATATGGTGATTTTGCACCACCCAGCACATGACTTTGATGCAAACGTCCTCTTCCACGAACACTACACGGTCTACTGGGTTCTGCACAGCACCCTAGTGACCACACCTTAGTATCTACAACACTGTAAACATAGTCTTCTACAGTAAACATGCAGGCAAACTGCATTTACCTGCTCAAACTATCACAGGAACACCAAATTCACACGTACCACAGGCCCCTATACAGCTTTCCACCATTATTCTTTAAATTAGAGTTCAATCACTGGAAGCGTTTCTCAATAATTAAAAGCCATCTGTGTATTCTTGGGTCATATTTCATCACCAGCCACACTTACCTACCTTGTTTTGGTTATAAAGCAGACTTTACAACTTTATCATTGAGAAAATATTCAAGAAGTCTGAGGCAACAATATCTCAAAATCTAGCTCTGAAATTTCTCTCAGGTGTGTCCAAGACTTCACTTTTGTCAAACTAGCACCAAGGTGACCCTGAAGGGCCGACTCTGGGTGTAAACTATGGCAAATATAACAAAAATAAATAAATACATAATAACAAAAATTATGTCAGTTTTCAAAAAACTTTTTGATGACCATCAACACACTGGTTACTTTCTTAACTAACTCAAATTAGTTAGCTCTAGCTATAACTACCCAGTCCTTCGTTATAGATTAAACAGCCATCTACATCAGCCATTTAGCTTAAACATATGTTAAACTTACTGTAATGACAACTGGCTAGAAAAAATAAGAGATTGGTGATACAATATGTATCATGACTTACAATACTTACATTTCAATATGGATACAATTCGGAGGCGGTATACTGTGATACTATGAGCAAGGTGATATATTGTGATTTTTAAATCAAACTTTAGAAAAAAAAAAACACAAGCCATCAAACCAAGCTGAACTGTTTGAATTTTTTGCACCAGGAGTGGCATAAAGTTATCCAAAAGCAGTGTGTAAGACTGGTGGAGGAGAACATGCCAAGATGCATAAAAAACTGTGATTAAAAACCAGGGTTATTCCACCAAATATTGATTTCTGAACTCTTTTAAAATGTTATAAATATGAACTTTTTTTATCTTGCATTTTTTTAGGTCTGAAAGCTCTGCCATTTCTTATTTTCTGCAAATAAATGATCCAAATGACAATGTTTGGGAATTTGGGAGAAATGTTGTCCGATGAACAACGTTGTTCATTTTATTCAAACATATACCTAAAAATAGCAAAATCAGAGAAACTGATTCAGAAACTAAAGTTTATATATAGAGGTAATATAAATAGTCAGAATGGTTTTATAGATCTGTAGATGTGATATTTTTACTAGTAGTAGCTGATTTCTGAAATGAAAAAAACAACTAGTAAAAACAAGCAGCATTAAGGATATTTGTAATTTAAGGGTTTTTTCTAGTAGATATTTAGTTATTTAGGACATTTCTGGCTGAACATTAGTTGTACAGTGAGATACCGTGGGTATTTAAGCAGCAGGTGGGAAGAAGAAGAAGAAGAATATCTGGGGTAGTAGCTCCACTCCAAAGTTCAGCCCGCAGACCCCTACCTAAAGCAGCCAGCCTACCTGTTACAGGGCTGAAGGTGTGTCCAGCGTTTTCACGGATAACCCCGCGCGCTCATGGACGTCTCCTCCTCTCAAAGTGAACTCAAATCTCCTGAAGTGAACCAAGAAGCCACAAAGACTCGAAGAAGTCCAGAGACTTCTCCCGGAGTTTAGGAGCATCGCGGTGTCTGAGTGTCCTCCTCTCACGCGGGGTTCTCCCGCTGTGTTAGCTCCGTGAGTCTCTCCCGTGAAGCAGGAGGAGGAGGAGGTGGAGGAGGAGGGGGGAAGGTCCCGGGTGACTCCGGTCTCCCATGTCTCTCCTCGACGCGTCTCTATTTGAATTTCAGATCTGAGTGCTATCCAAAACCACGGGCCCTCAGCGGGCTTACTTTCCGTTCCCACCTGTTTTCTGACCAAGCCCCGCTCTACTCCACGCCCCGCCCACTCACTACCAGTGAGTATCCTTTACAGGCCAATCCGAGCGCAGGTGTAGCCCCACTACCATCCAATCCCAGCGCCAGTCCCTGCACACGTGGGCGGGGTTTGTCTGAATACGGGTGGGGAGAGAACTTGCGCCCTTGAGCGGAAAGGTTTCGCACGGCACGTTAGAGACGGCTCAGGTCACCCAGGTTCAGAGGGAGTGTTTACAGAGGAGGCCGCAGACTTATTTAACTAGACTCAGGGACTCAGAGCCTAGACACGTGTAGACCAGGCTTTTATTCAACATTCTACACTGTAGATACCAGTTCAGAATACCATATAACTGGTAGACTAGTTAGGTAACGTAGGAGTAGTGGTGGGCGATATGGCCCTAAAATAATATCATGATATTTCATGGTATTATCGCAATAACGGTACTCTTGGCGATATGACAAAAAAAATACACTACTGCAACAAATCAAAACTCTCACCTCTAGCTGATATATTTAAAAAAATACAAGAATTTTAGCAGATTTGTAACAGAAGTCAATGATTCAGAATGTCATGATACTAATTATAATAATGCACTCCAAATATCTCCATATATCCAGGATTAAAGAAAAAAAATGATACTGGACAGATATAATCTGTCTCTAGTAGATATGTAATAGAAAATGAGAACAGTGTGAATTTTTCTTTTGCTTAAAACAGCAAAAAAGTAGTACCCTGATGTTATAATTAGGGGTGGGTGATACGGCATGATATTTCAGGGTATAATATCGTTCACAATATTCAAAAATGTTGGCGATATTATCGCGTACGATATGATATGGCACACCCCTACGTAGGAGGCTAGGGTAGTTTGTATTGAAGTAAATTTGTTACTTACCACTCGCAAGAGCTAGTTAGTTAGTTAGCTTAACCAACTTAGCTAATTAATTAGTTAATTAGGTAGAAAGGCAGGTAGCTAAGTAACTTAGCTAGGTAGTTTTTAGGAATTATGAGAATGTTAGCAGTGTTTATCATATCTTATAAGGTTTTCTTTAAATCAGTTTTCTACCTCTTCACAAATGTTTTCCAGTTGAAAGATTAGTGCAACGCAGACTAGCATTAGCTAGCTAAGATAGCTAACCTAGATAAGCTAGCTAAAAACGGTAGCTGAGCTAAATTAGCTTTAGCTAAGATCTGTTTTTTTTTGTTCTTATACCAAAACACTGACTGCTCTCATTTCAATGTTAGTTAGCTAACTTAGTGACTACTTAGGCTACAAAATGTCACATTTTTAGCTAGCTATTATTTCTACATTATCAAACTAACGATATTTCTGTTCTTCTTTAGTTAAGCTACGCCTGTAGCTATGTATCCTATCCTTTTATGTTACTTGACATCTTTGCTTAGCTTTATATTTTATGTTGTAGCATTATATTTATTAGCGTTATGTTAACTGAATACTCCATGGCTATCTGATTTATTATATATCTAATAATATCTAATTATCTAATTTTATTTTATACTTTATCCTATCTTTTATCCTATTGTTTATGGTGATTGGGCAGTCATCCAATCAGTTTACTGCTAGTTGTACCATGGTTTATGCTGTGTAGCAAATAAATATAAAAAAATGTTCAATAAGTATTTTAAATTGTAGTTTTTAATTTCTTTTTCTTTAGATTATGTTATTTATTTAATGGTAAAAATGCATTTTTTTGGTGAGTGTTTTAAGTATTTGATATTCAGTATTCTGCCAAATATGTGATCTTGTTTGGTTTGGGCTATGTCTAAAAATATAATTTTAGAGCATCATTAGTAATCAAAAAGGTTGCTATTGTGTTGCTATGTGGTTAAAAAATGAAGTACAAGTCAAACCTGGGGCTTTTCCTGACTGTAAAGTATGGAATGGAGCTCCATTGCTTGAGAGAATGCAGCTTAATTTCTTAATTTCTGCTGTATACCCTGCAAGTGAAGCATGTCAGCCATGAAATGAGTTTTAATTTACTTTGTTTTACCTAGAATTTATACTGACCTTACCCGACCTTTCTTCTGTGCAGTGAAAGCATGCCTATATATCCTGAAAGTTCCTCTGGAATGTTTTTCTTGCGCTTTGACATTCAGCTCTCTCTAACGGTGACAGATTAATGCATATGCTTCCCTAGGGGGAGAGAATATTCAATTATTCTGAGTAGTCAGTTCAGTTATTCTGAGTATTTAGTTGTCTGCACAGCTCTGCTTATATAGCACAGTACCTAATGCTGCACTGGCTCAGGGACATAAAAATGTAAACAGCTCTAATAAGCAGTAAGGGTTTCTGGAAAACTAGAAGATTATTAAGAATAGGGTGTTGTTAGTAATTAAAAGATAACTTTGTGTAGTGTGAGGCACAAAAAGTGCATGCTTAAAAAAGAAGCATGCAGTGTTATTACAGGTAATCCAGTCAGTGAGAGTAATTGGGGTCTTGCTTTTATGAAAAAAATAACAGGCCTGACAGAATTAATATCAATAATCATTAACCACCTGGACACTGAGGCCTGGTAGTCTGACATGCCTTAATGTTTTAAAAATTACACCCACTTATAAGATTTTGTTACACATGCATTTATTCAACACAAATGCAGCTACAACATTTCATGTGTTAGAAGTTTATTATTATTTTTTATTAATCTACTCTAAATTATAATATTATCAGTTTTAGAAGATTTAGAAGAAGTCTTAAAAACTACCACTTTGCTCTTATTGAGGGAGGGGGGTTTTGGTGGAGCACAATGAAACAGTGACTTGCCTTTAAGGCACCTTATCACTGGGTATCCATTTTTTTTGTTGTTCGCAGAAATATGATCCATGTGACGCTCCAGGATGAAGATAAAAAAAAACTGACACAAAGCCAAAAAAATTCCCAACAGAACACCTTTGGCCTATTGTTGACTTGTCGTCACCAGTTGGTAAGTGTGAAACTGTGTGTGTATGTGTACGTGACAACTTGTTGCCAGATAAAGGTGCATATGGTACACCTTAACTTTGCTGTCAATAAGGTTAATCAAAAGCATTCCAATGACTTCATCCGAATAAATGAACACCAACATAAAAAGGGCGACGTCACAGCTGCAGTGAACACCAGTAATACGCCGCTGTAAAAGGATACGGTCACAGAACAAATATTTGTAAAAGGACGGTGCTACACTTAGAACCAAAAATAGCTTCTCTTCCTCAAACTATGCTTTAAACAGGCGGGCTGGGTAAACATCACATGTGAATGCACCACACCTAGACTGACCTGAGTGTTCCAGTGAACACCATACAGACCATGATGCCCTGTGTAGCCTTTGAAAGTGGGAATTACCAAAGTGGTAGAGTTCATCAACAGTAGTAAAAACAGTATTATTATACAGGTTTTAGCCCTTCTATCTACAGTAGTTGTGTATAAAATAATAAATCATTTTCATCATTATATCTGGAAAAGCTAACAATGCTAACCTGGAACAATGTTAACCTGGAACAATGCTAACCTGGAACAATGTTAACCTGGAACAATGCTAACCTGGGACATACAGTATTTCAGTTACATTTATTATAAAACACTGGTAAATAATTGTAAATCCAGCTGTGGTAAATTCCAACATCTTAAGCTAACAGTCTTGTGGAAATGTTATGTATTTCCCTTCATGCGACATCTGACTTAAGTTAAATGAAATGAAGCAAGTCATACAGGCATCCATTACAGTGAACCTGAGATCTGAGAAATTGATATTTTTAGCCATGTTAGTTCCCGGTCATGTTTGCCCGGACTGATTATATCACTAACAAATACAGAGCTTTTGTATTTCTGTCATCTGTCAGCAAAGTTTAATGACTCGTACCACTTTTAAAATGTTTACCATGCACTAGCTGTAGGGGAACAGTCATATTAAAAGTAGATTGTAGATAAAGTAAAGCATCTTTTACCTTTTAACCAATTTAAACTACTTTAACGGGCTGTGTATTTTTGATAATAATAAAAGTTAATCAGATTTCTGTTTTGGCTATTATGTTTTATTAGTCTTATTTGTTCGTCATGTATATATTTACATGATGTTTTATTCACAGTCTCTCATTTACACCAGGTCATTCTGATTGGTATCCAAATTGTGTACTGCCCTGGAAGTGTTGCTGGAGTTTCGGCTGTTCTGGGAGGAGTTTTAGTTGTTAAGTACATTTTAGAGAGATGGCTGTGTTTAGAGTGCTATAACACATGGCTCTCATGTGTGTCAGACCACAAAATGTTTTGAGTAGTGGATTAGTATGTATTTTAAATGTATTTAAATGTATCTTGATACTCAAGATGTATAAAGTAACTAGATGTAAAAGGGGTACATATGAAGAGTATAAGTGCAAAAACAGGTAGGCGCTTTCAAAAACTAGCACCAAACTCTTCATATTTTCATTACATTGTAAATTGTGAGTCTATGTCACAGACTCTTAAGATATGGAAGAAACAGCTAAGATAATGCTGAGTTCATGCTGAGGTTAACCTACATTACTGAAATGTACAAGTGTCTGAAAACTGTGTCTGACAATACCATCCCAGACCATGCCTTCCATACCTGAGAAGATTTTCATTACCATGCTTGTCATCCCCTCATGAATACCTGAATGTTTAGTCTTATTGACATTAAGGCAATGGCCTAATTTTGACAGTTTTCTCATTCTTTAACACAAAACCTCTTTTGTCTTGTACTGTCCAGGAATTCCTGCAATCTGTCACTTGACAAGGCTTTTCTTCCAGCAAACATCCAGGCTGTTTCTAGTAGTGTGTTTACGGTTTAAGTCTAGATTGAATGAATTAATATGCCCAGTTTTACATGAATGTAGGTGTATTTTGCATTAAACATCAGCAGGAAAAGGAAGAATATTTTTTTCCAAGAGTCTAAAGACTCATCGCGTATGTAGAAAATTATTAGTGTTGTTAGTTTGGTGACTCATTTGGTGCCAGTAAACTGTGAAGGAAGTAAAAGATATAAATAGGAATTGTTTCTGTAAAGGTTAGGTGGTGCTAATTTAGTCTTCATGTGGGGTAAATAGTATTGGATAGAAGTTACTGTGACATCGCATAGAAAAGGATTTTATTAAGTCATTAATTGTTGTCTGTCGCCAGACAAAAAATGGAAGGTTTTATCTGTCAAAAAATAGAAACGTACTGTTAAAAAAAAGCCCAAGTGTAAAACCATTGATATGTGGTTAGATATTAATGACCATATCATAAATGTTGTGTAACAGACTTCTTGTATTCTATTTTTATTAATTTATTTGTTTGTCTATTTCCTTCTATAATTATTCATTTATATTTTTACATTTTCTCGGTTCTTCCAAAAACGCTGTTTGCAAAAATAAAGCCTAAGTGTAAATTCATTACTAAAAACTAAATACAAATCCCAGACTCCTAAGGATCATGTGAGCACTCCAATGCTTTTTCAAACATGAAATAAAAAATAAATTTCTGTGAAATTGCAAACTTTCTAGCAGCAGTAGGACAGTTTTGTTTTGTAAAATTACAGTACATGTTTGTCAGGTGGTTAGAAAGGGAGATGCGGAGAGTGGACACAATTGCGAGTTATTATACAAACAAGACAAAAAACAATAAACCAAAAACTGAAGGAATAAAGAAACACGTAGTACATACTGTATAGACTGGCAGAGACAAAGAAACAAGCAACCTGAGAGACAAAAAATGCACAAGAACCGAAAGGGACACAGAAACAAAGTGACTGTATATACACACGGAAGTAACAGGATACGCATAGTGACAGGTAACAAGGGGGCGGAGCTACAAATGAACACAGGTAAAAGCACTGAAGATGGGCGGAGACACGAGAGAAACACATAGAGCCATGTGCAGGGAAAAGGCAAACAAACAAATTGGAGGGCAGGAAAAACACAGAGACAGACAGGAGAGACACAGAACAGGAGGAGAACATGATAATGTTTCTAAGTTTTTTTATTTAGTGGTATGTTTTTTTTAGACTAATTTGAGACTAAAAGCATCTACAGTTTTTTGTAAAATCACATGACACGTTTTAAAAAATGTCTATTTTTGTGATTTAATAAATATTATTAGTAGGATTCCTCTGAGGTGTCTCTCGTAGGTAATATGCTACCTGACTGTTATCAGACTGGAATAGGGAGGGTCTGGATGGGCCACTCGGAGGTCTGTTGTTGCTATGGAGACAGCAAACTGTTTGCAAAGTGCCCCAAGCCGTTGTTTACTTTAATGTGTGTGTATGTGTGTGTGTGTGTGTGTTTGTGTAACTAGGAGAATCCAGGTGCAGTGTGTAAGATATGATATTGACATAATATGGCACCTGCCCAGTGTTTGGAATATATTAACACGCCTGTCGGCCGCTCGCTGCACTGGGGAGTAAAGCAATTATATTACCATCAAGCCATGTTACATCACGATCTCTGTCTGCACTCTATTGGAAATCTGCTACATTTAAACTGATTAACTGTGATTAAAGCAAATATTAAGCAATTAGAAGTTAATTAATTGTTATAAATGCTATACACTGTTTATAAAAAAAAACTTGCCATCAGTATCACTCTGCTGAACTCTACCAAAACTATCACCACTGATACATACTGCGTATACTGCATTCATTGTCCTTAGCATTCATTAATACACAACACACTGTACATTGTATACTACTGTAAATATACCCGACATATTTTTATGTACAATAAATATAGACATTAAAATTAAACATGCTCTGGGTATTGGATGGTCACATGACCTCTTCCCCAACTCCCCAACTCATCACACAAGTATTGGGCACCGTCATTCCAGAGAAAACTGTTCCATATAGTAACCTATATCTTGTTATATTTACTATATTCATCATAGATATATGTTCCATCTCATATATCGAGTGCTACTGTTTGTACTTCTGGTTGATACTAATTGCATTCTGTTGCCTTGTGCTTGTAATAAGCAATGACTGTTAAATGTAAATATAAATGTTGAATGTACCAACAATTCACAACAAATGGAGGAACTGACATAAAGAAAGAAAACACAGAACCATATTATTACATTAAAATGTTTAATACAAACAATGCATACACACTAGTTCATATTGCTTCAGACATAAGTTTTTTCTTCTTTTTTGAAAACAACTTTGTAACAAAATGTAAGTACAACATTTATGAAAATATATAAATCTCTAAACAGGGATTTCAGTCCTGACTATACAAAGAATACAATAAACACATTCATTACCAGTATGTCAACTATGTTTTGCAAACATGAATAGAATTAAAAGTCATTCGAGTTACATAACGTACAATATACCATGTACTGCTCTCATAGTGACACATTCAGATATACTCTAAAACTAGCATTCCAATACAATATGGACGTCTTCTTCAACTTCTTAGCAAAGGTAATACATTTCTTCTATTATAACTAACGTAAGTCACACCGGGAGGTACAGTAAAGCCAAAAAAATGGCATTCAATTAAGTCACAAATGATAACACAATTCATATTATTATTTTTTTATATAAAGGAACAGCTAACACAAGAAAGAAAACTTTGGCAAAGTACATTATCATATTTCTGAGTTTTGAAAATTTGCACTTTGAGGGGTGAAGTTGAGCAAACCTGAATAATGCTACAGGTTAGCAGTTGTAAATGGGCCTATTTCTCAACAATTCCAGAGGTAAACATACAATTTGTCGGAATAGCCCTTAGAGTTATGGAGGAGATTGAACAGGGCATGACTGGTAAATTTGTTATGCATGCCAGAATAAACCCATAACTGAAGGCAAAATGCAAATCTTCACAGGCCATACCGAACCACCAGTTTGAAGATGAATATTTGAGTTAAGCCAACTGTGGTAAACAACTGCTCAAAAATAAAGTGCAATCCCTAAAACTTGCTTGTTGCAATCTTATTTTCAATAACGTATATTTGTATGTTTCTATGTAAGTCATATATTACGTGAAAATACAAAGTATTAATTTTCAACTATCACACATTCACACTTCACCTCACTAGGGACATGAAAAACAGCAACAAACAAAACATGGCATAACTTATGACACCACTTTTTAAGGCGTAGATACTCCTGGCGAGATGCTACACACAATGCTTAAATGTTCAATACTCAGTAATGGTTTAATCCAACTACCAATATATGCAACATTTTCAGCTTGCAAAAATGTCCATTCTTTCATCCTTGTTTTCAGTTTAACACCATAAATTCAGCAACGTAACACTATAAACAGCCTTTGTAATATTGTTTCCTGAAATAATAACAATTATAATGTTGTGATGATCTGCACGTTTTGAATGAATCAAATTAGATATTCGTTGTTTGTTCATCATAGTGTGTTTTATTGTATTGATGTATATCAGTATCAAGATCAAGTTCTGTTTTACAAATTCCCTGCATCTTTTTAGTCATTAGTATTTACTGTATAAGAAAAAACTTCTTAAAATCCAGGCACTCTCTTTGATTGCATTAAGCACAACATAACATTGTTAAAGAGTTGCACAAATTGCAGCAGCCAAAATAGATATGTACACATGTACACAAGTTTCATTTTTTTATAGAGTTTCAGAAGACATTAAGGAAAAAAAGATATGACTGAACTTTACAAAAACAAAGAAACAATGGCAGCACATGTCAAATGTTGTTTATGGCTAAAAATATATAACATTTCTATGTATTTCTGTATAAATAAACTTTATGGCTTGATTTAAATAAACAATGCATCTGAAATGTATTATACTCTTTTATATAAGAAAAAACATGATAAAGCCCATCTGAATGGATAGAGCAATATAAAAATCTATGCAGTATTTCTATGTTGAAAAAAGAAATTGCACATGTAATATGCTGTGTCATATTAGCTGATGAGGGACAAGAGAATGAAAGTGGCTTGGCTGAGTGCAGCTTGATAGTAATTGGCCAGTAGTAACAACTGTGTGGAACCCAGAGGACTGATTTGTGCAACTGAACTAGTCGCAAGGTTGCTGTAAACAAGAATCAACTGCATCCACATATTCTTCCATTCACATATACTGTACCCTTACCATCCTGAGGAGGGCGACCTCACTGCAGTACTTCAGTCTTTTTAGTGGGTGTTGTCGTCTCTGGTTCCCCACTGTCTGAGACATTGATGGGGCTATCTCTAGAGAAGACCTCAGTGGACTCCCTCCACACGCAATCAGCAATGGTCTTGAAGGCATTGGTGCTACACTTGGGTCGTACTTTCTGTGAGGCATTGTTAACGATCTGGCGGCTGTTGGAGGTGGCGATCTTGATTTTGAGGGCTGCATCCACACGGTCCACGACTGTGTAAGTCCCAATGCTACCATCCTCAAAGCCGACGATAATGTTGAGTGCTCGTTGTGACAGGCACAAGAAGGTTGGTGTCTTGTAGAGAGAACAGGTACCGATGCTTTTCCCATCAGCGAGTCGCATGACGATCAAACTGGAAACAACGCCTGCATCATCATCTTCATCACAGTTGCGGAAACAGATGTACACCAAGTACCGTCCATCTCGTGACAGCTTCTGCCTCCATATTATGCCAGCAGCATGGACAAGGCGAAGTTTGCCGCTGTGCAAGTCTAGGACATTGATGTTCTCATCTCCTTTAGACACAATTCCCAATTTCCCATTTGGTGAGATTTGGAAGTCTTCCAAATTCTTCAAGAAGTTGCTTGGTAGCTGCACCCTTCTGCAGATAGACTCGTCAGCTACACTCCATATGAAAACTGTCTCTGTTGAAGTGATGAAGACTACATAGTCTGGGCTGTCTGGAATTAGCCGAAAATTTACGATTGTGATGCCATCATCGCAGATAAACTTCTTGGAGACACTGCCTGACCACAAGCTAACGGCCAACAGCTTGTTTTTACTTGTGCCGACCAGGAATGTGTTTGCTGTGGTGATGAGAGCATGCTGGAGTGTTACTAGGATGTTGCACACTTTGTGTCCAGTCGCAAGTCTCCAGACGCGAGAAGCATTTTGTTCACATAGGGAAACTACAAATTGGTCATTATGGGTGATGAGCAGTTGGGATATCTTTTGGCCATTAATCCGGAAGATATTGTCACCTGTGTTTGTCTGCCAGATGTACTGGCTACATTTGTCATCAGATGTGACCATGAGGTCGCCAGATGTGGTGAGTACACAGTTCTCCACAAGCCCTTCATGCTTGAACACCATCTCAATGAAACCTGTGCTGAAGTTCCACTTGTGAATGGCTTCCGAACCATCCATTGTGTAAACAAAGTCTTCCCTGCCTGAAAGCTGGACACTTTGGATCCGCTTTCCTGTCTTGTCGATGTTTGACATTGCTGTTATGATGTCAATGTCCCAAACTGAGAGAACCCCACTGCTAGCTACAGACAAGAGCAGGTTATGATGCACTGACTTGATCAACTTGACGATGGCTCCTGATATCTCTATTAAGCTAGCCATGCACTGCCCACTGTCTCTTCTCCAAACAAATATGGATGAGGTGTTTTCCATGGATGCCACAATACTTTGGCCATTTTTTGACAGCACTGCTGCCACAAATTTCTCAGTGCGCTTGGCCTTGAACTTCTCTACCATCTTCCACAGCTTGGTGTCAAGCACTTCAATGCTTCTGGCTTTACAAATCAGTATGGATCTTTGATCTTCTGACAGTTCTATCCCTACCACCTCACTGTCATCACCTCGACAGTCATAGTCCTCCATAAGCCTGGGATTTGTGACATCTTTGGTACTCCAAACAGAAAGACTACCTTCATTGTCAATCATCACCATCTGATTGATTGTGTCGAGAACCAGGATGGACTTTACAAATCCACCAGAGAACTCAGAGGTCATTGTGGCAAGCTTATCTCCACTTCCAAGGTGGAATATGGTAGTGGTGTTTAGGTACTGCCCACAGAAAGCGTACATTCCATCTGGGGAGCACTCTACACAAGTTACTTCATACCAGCAATGGAACTGATACAGGGGCCAGCCATAGAGCAAGTCAATCACATTGACATCCTTGCTGGCCTCCAACCAAGCTAAGGCATGGTGGCTGGACAAAGTAAATCCGTTGATGAATGCTACACCTCCTGTGATTCCACAGTGTTTTGAACCTTTGATATCCACTTCTGACAACAAACAGGACTTGTGGTTGTCATAAATGAGTAGTGTGTTTTTCGTGGTGGCGACAACGAGGTACTTCTCATCAGTGGTGAGCTTAACACCAAGCACGACTGACCTGGCTGTGTCAATCTGTCTCAGCAGCTGTCTGCTCTCAACATCCCAGGTACTGACTGAGCCATCCTCTAGAGCAACGATTACAATGTTGGGTGCCAGCGTGGGCAGAATCTCCACAATTTGCATGTAGCTAGTACACAGCGGGAGTCTCTCTGGACTGTAAGTGACATCCATGGAGGAGTGCAGTGGCACTATGGAGCAGTATTTGGGCCCGTCCTTGTCACACTCTAGTAAGAGGTGTCTGAGCTTAGGAAGGGATGTAACCACAGGAAGGAGCCTTTGCTGAAGCTCGGCAGACAGTGATGCAGGGTTCTTGTTCACCTTGATCTTGATACTACGCAGTGTGCTGGCAAGAAACTTGAGCTCTTTTTCTTGTGTGTAGGTGTAAGCCGTGTCAATGTCTGTTAGTGCCTTGTCAAACTGCCCAATTTTTATCATGGTGTACAGCCAGCTGAAGTTCATGATTACACCATACATAAGGTCATCTGTTCGCCCACTTCTTGTCAAATGAAACAACAATTCTGTCATTTTCCTGTGATTGACAAAGAAGATGTCTTGGTCCAGCAGGTTGCACTGAAACACCCAGGGTTGTTCAGGAGTTTGCCGGTCGTAAGAGTGCTTGTCCGCAGAAGCTTTGTCGTGGCCGTGAAGGCTCTGTTGGTGATGAGGGTTTCGGTGCTGAGAAATGTTCAATGAGGCAAAGTGATTGTTGTCGCAGTGGAAGATCTTCTTCCTGCCACCTGCCCATGCTCCAAGGAAGTACTCAGCCAAAAGGCTGTGCATCTGATGCACATCCTCTTCATTACTGAGGTACAGTTTTTGTGCAATGAGATGCAGATGCCGGTTTGCCCACACCATCAGGGTCACGTTGCGAACCTGTCGCTCCACCAGGTAACCTTCCAGCTCTTCTTTCAATTGAGCAATAAGATCATAGGAGATTCTAAGGGGACTCTTTAGATTTGAACTGACCATGATGTCTCCAAGTACACTATTGTCCAAAGACAATATGTCCTCCAGCTCCACCTCTGTCAACCCAGCACGAGCCATCGTAACGTAGCCTAGCGCACGAAAGACGAATCGAGACCCCAGCTTATTCTCAATTGAAAAGAATAGCTGCTCTATACTCTCGTGCACTGTAGAGCACAGGGACTTGTCGTCAACGTCTTTGTGTGACCGCCAGTGTACTACCTCACGATAGATAAGGTTGACAAACATGGGCAGAGTACATTTAGCCAGTGCTTCATTTACATATATCTGTTGCCCTGAGGTTACCTTTCGTTTGACGCTCAGAAGCTGTTGTTTGAGTGTCTGGCTACATGCTTTGCGATCCCTTTGCATCAGTTCTACATAACAGTCATCATCATGAATCAGGCAACGCAACTTCTGTAGTATCCCATGCTTGTTGGGCAGGGTTGATACCACAATGCGGACGGTACGAGGAAGGTGGATAGGCAGCCACCACAGCTTGCGGGCGTCATCTGCATCTGACAACTGTTCCAAGGCATCTAGGATGATGACTAGGGGACGTTGAAATGATGACTCCCCCAGAAGGTTAACCAGCAATTCCCTCATCTCCTGGATCTTGTTTGGTAGAAAATGGATCAAGCATCTGTAGTTGATGGCAATCTGCTCACATATACTTTGGAGCAAGTTACGGAGGTCTGTAGAAAGGTCAGAGGAGCCAATGAAGCGAACAATGACCACGGGATCTGTTTCTGGACCCATTTCTTTCTGAAGACAGGAGTAGGCCTGGAAAAACAAACAAGAATAATCATTTAGTAATTCAGTTACTTTAACACAGGTACATTATGTTCCATGAATGTGTGCTCTTAACTACTTTTTCAGAAAGGTCATTTTGGCGTAAAAGGACCATCTTAAAGCCACCTTCAAATAATGACACGTCTTGAAAGGAAAGTACATGTCGTCAGACAAACAAAGACACTACAGTATATAATGTTGCCTAATATAAACCAGGACCTTATATCCTGTTGCTGTAATAACACAGTTCAGTCAGGAGTGAAACGCTTGTGACCTAAAGTGATGTGTGTAAAAGCTTGATTCTGGCAAACATAACCTGACTAAATACCATCCATTATGTACTAAAACCAGGTTAACTGTCCTTGACAAAACCTGTGTGTAGCAGGCAGGGAGAAAAATTAGAATAATGGCAGAATAAAGCTAATAATCAGAACAACAGCAAATGCAGCTAGTTTTCCATACTGTGACAATTTTGTTTTCTAATTGCAGCCATAAGTGCAGCCAAGAGGGAAACGTTTAAAAATATTTTTGAGTCATTGACTTCCTTAAATTTCTTACAATATTGATTTGTGTAAGTGTATGTACATGCCTTTTTCATATGTTACAAATAAGTTACAAGTAGACCAAAGTGAATGTTTTATAAAGTGTGTCAAATATGTGCTCATTAAAAGTGCCTTAAATATAATGTCTTCTGTAGAAAGTTACCTTACATTACATTAACTTTCTACAGATGATTTTCCTTGTCGGTACTCTCCCTGAATTTGTATATAAACACTGAAGGGGCACACACTGCACATGAGATGCATGTGGACAAAATACAATATTGTGATTGTTTAGCAAAGCTTGAGGTAGTCAGTCATGGTGACTTTGTGTATTAAAACATCTTCTGGGAAATGTGTAACCCTGTATGCTTTTTGACTTTTATTACATAGCGATACTATACTATTCAACACCTATGTGAAAATTCATACAAAACTAACTGAAATGGATTAAAAAAAATTATTAAATGGAAACATTTACTTAACAACTTAATATTTACACTACGTTTTGACAAGGTTAGCGTTCATCACTTACATTTTTCCAATTCTGTTTTTAACTGCATGTAAATCAACATATTTAATATTTTATGCAATTGCCACAGCATGAAAACACACGATATATATATATATATATATATATATATATATATATATATATATATATATATATATATATATATATATATATATATTTCATCTTTATATTACTCAAGATATGATAACCATAAAGTCCACCTGACCTTAAATGACTTTCCAATGATAATTACACTATTAGCATTACAAATTAGACCATTGGCCCATCCTAAATATAACATTAATATAACAATAACACTGTTTATGTGCTCAGTTCAAAAGAAAGATGATATCTTGAACCCAAAGTCATAATTTTAGCCATGTTATCAACCACATTTGCTGGAACTGAAAACTTACACTTGCACTCAAACTTACAGTTGAAAATATTTGAGATATTTGAGTTCGAGCATGAATTTATGTTGCTGAGGTAAGTGTCATTGATGCATTTTTAATATGTGGGTATGTTTACCCAAACTAGTAAGGAATTACACATTCACAAAAGCTTTTATGACACATTCAAGCTTTCTAATTCTATTAGTTTAATTGTTTGCAAATATGGTTACTCATATGCCTGAAAGCAGAGCTATATTTTGGGTTTTCTAATGTGTCTGCTAGTAGAAATAATAGAGAGAGAGAGAGTGAAAGAGAGAGAAAGCACAGGGTGGAGAGTTAGTCAAGGTCCTCAGACTCATCATCCGTGAGCTAACATTACTGATGGGCTGCTAGGGGGGACAGGAAATGTCAACACTGGCCTTCTTCTTTTATAATTTGTCTTGCGACATCAACCGCCATGGCCTGCGTTGACCCACAACGAAAGCACATACACAAGTTTGTATACATATAAATATGTAAAGCTTATCGTAAAGGCATGCATGCAATTATATACATAAAGAGATGAGATACACAAGAATGTCTTTGGCATCCCAGATCAATTTCAGCTCTCGAATAGTTTTACGGTCTTAAAGATCATTAGAAAAGATCAGGTGATACAGATTTGAAAGTTTCATTAGTCCTCCACAAACCTTGTTTGAGGAATCAGCATTTATTGGCTCCTCTAATTGGATTAAGAAATATCAGTTAATAGGTAACTTTAGTTTAAGTTTGGAAGACCAAGAAAACTGCTTTTAGGATAAAGGTAGCGTTTGTTGACTGGAAAAGATGTTTAGGAAGATTAAGCAGCCTTTAGAATGTTCCTACAATGTTCTAGATATACAGTATGTAGAGAGTTTATAGAACTTTTCAGTTGGTATAGAATCTTGACTCAAGAAAACATTATTTAAACGTTCAAAAGGCTTTTCACATAAGACTGCAAACATTTAAGTAAAAAGTAATTTTAACCAAAAGAAAATAAGTGTGGCATAACTGCTGTTACTGTATGTGTGTTGCTCCCTTACAATACACAGCTATATATCTATAGTCTATACAGTCATAAGGTGTTTTGTTTTGCCTGTCTTACCTGCATAATAGCACATTCTCTTCGATATCTAATCTTGACTTCCACAGTTCCCCTGAAATTTTTAACTTGTAATAGCAGAAACTGCAAGCTAATTATATTTATCTATCTTCTCATAGCTTTCCTTTGCCTTGTGGGCATCTATTACTTTTGTTTTCTTATCTTAAGATTATTATTTTGAGGAACCAATGTTCGATGAGTAAACAGTAAACGTTTAATAAGCTTTACAAAGAAAATAGATTGTAGATTATTCTGATTAAATTGTCAGTGAGTGTACCTAATTAAATGCAAACATAGTAAAGATACCAATGGTCTTTACAGAGCATTAGCGAGAGTTAAGGAGAGGAATGTTCCTATTCTATTACTTTATTAGTAAATTGCCCTTGATTACCATTGTGTGTCAATGAATTTGTTACTGCACCAGAAACTGCTTGGAGCACCAGAACAATTATGCAAGGAAACACAAGAATAATGGCTAATATAACCTTGCAGCACAATTTTCATATTCATTCCCTCCTTGTTGTGGCAGCCTATGGGAGCACTCTAAAGCTGGCAGGCATTCTATATAATGACCCTAATATATTTAGGTTTCCAGATGGCCCACAATTAAAGAGGTCATCATGTTACAGGGTGGTCATCTTCAAACATACAGTACATGCATGCACGCACACACATGGTACATATGGCCCTCACCTGTTTGGCCACCTCAGCAAGGAGCAGCGTCTTCCCAGTGCAGGGTCCTCCGTACACCACTAGGGGCATTATCCTCCCTCCTTGGGAGGGGTACAGGTACTCCAGCACCATGTCCAGGGCCTCACTCTTGTAGACATAAAATGAGGAGTAGGTCTTGCAGAGCGAGAGGTGCTGTATGGTTTCGTCATACAGTGGATCTGTTTCGGTGTCAAAGTTTTGCTGCACTGTGGCCTGAATGATGTCCACCATGTCTTCATAGAACTGCTTACATAGGCCTTCCACATAGTGGCTTTCCACTTCCTGGGAATAGCCCAGCTTCATGTCGCAGTGGGTGACCGAGGAATAGACGCGGAGGTTGGATGCTGCTACTACGGTCGGGATAAACTCGTCTCGGACTTTCAGGAGCCGTTCGTAGGCCTCCTGGTTCCTCATAATGCGATCCCCACTCGTGATGATGTCCATGTAACGCGCCATCTCTGGTAGCTTGGCAAAGCGGTCGAAGTTGGAGATTTTGCGGATGTAACACACACACTTCTTCAGGAAGGCTGGAGTCTGCTTTCCTAAAGCAAAGTCCAGTTCGTCCTCCAGCGCTAAGAGAGAAAAAAGAGAGGACTTATTACTTGCCAAGTAAAAGAAGAAAAAAAAACACGTTCATTCACGTTTTTGAAGCATTTATTGTTTTAAAGCACTTCAATGGACCTTTAGAAAACAGTAGGCACAAATTGCTGTCATGAGACGAAAGCTCCCTGCATTTTTGGCAGTCTTTAGCATGTGATTATACGCGTCTTCTTAAGCTGCCTTTAAGGCAAAACATATTCGATACGATCTCTTAATCCAGCATTGCCACGTCTTATCAAAGACCTCCAAAGAGAGTGTTCCACTGATAGCCTGCCAACCCCGTCAGCTTAGTATCGCAAGCTCACAGCTTGCCTTGTTAGCGAGAAGACGAGGGGATGAACAGAGGAGAGGAAAGTGGCTGGAAAAGCTCCCTCTTGGAAGCCGCAACCTCAATTAAGTCCCATATGGATTTTCTTACACTGAAGTATTAGTGGTCATTTAAAAATTATAATTAGCCCAATATCCTTCCCTTATTGCAGTGTGATGAGTGAAACAGTGAACTGAAGTATTCTACTTCTACATCCATATCGGTCATGGATTTGATTTCAGTCAGTACATGTCTCCTCCCCTTCAATAATAGTTTTTACTGCATTTAATTGTTAGGGAGGACACCACAGACATCAACAAACCAAACTGTATTGGTGGAGGTACCATCACATGATGTACCACTTTGTAACAAGATTGTATGGAATGTCCTTTCCATTCGCACTGTTTTAGAGTGTTCTCCTACCTACTTGTAATGTTTTAACACATATTTTCCTAAATTCACATTGATAAAGAATGTTCTCCTTTATTAATGCTGTTCTAGAATGTCCTATGGCACTCACACTGTTCAAGAATGTTCCTTATTTAGGCTTTTGTATAATGTTCTTCTACACTGACACAGTTGAAGAATGTTCTCCTCCAATAATGCTGTTCCTGAATTTTCTAAATTCACACTGATCTAAAATGTTATCTTTAATTAACACTCTTTTTAAGAATATTTTAGATTTTTTTCCATTAACACTGTGGTAGAATGTGCTATATTTGCACTGTTTTATAATATTCTCCTACTATAATGCTGTTCCAGAATTCACACTGTTTAAGAATGTTCTCTGACATTCACATTGTTTTTTATATTTTTTTCCTATCAATGCTGTTGTATAATTGTGCCCTACATTCAAACTTTCTTTAAACTGTTCTCATACAATAAAGCTGCTCTAACAGGTTCTCCTACATTAACACAGTTCTAAAATGTTCTGTTACATTTACACATTGTCCTCCATTAATGCTGTTCTAGTATGTTCTAGTATAATATATTTTAGGGATGCACTGATGTAGGAATTCTGGGCCGATTCCGATATTACACATGTACATATCTGCTCCACAATGTATGGAGAAGCTAGACACCCCATTATAACATCACAACTAAATTTTAAAGTAGCTCATTTTGTAGCATTTTTTTCTGTTTCCAGGACACACAATAAATACATCAGCAAGTACTGATTTGTAACACATGCCGAAATATCGGGCGATGCCAATGATTCTAAAAAAAAAAAAGGAATTCTTGGATGATGCGAATAGAATTCTGATACCATTGTGCATTCCTACTATATTCACACTTTTTTACTATATAAACGTCACACAGTGCTAATCTAGAATGTTCTCCAACATTAAAAATGTCTTAACATGTTTTATGGCAGCCATTCTTTTATTCACACTCTTTTGTTCATATTAAACAACTGCTTACATTAGACTGTTTTTGACTAACTGTAGAATATATGATATCTGACTGCTAGCAGCCATTTTTAAAGCATTATTGTGGGTTGTTGTAATTTTGGCTCTATTCATGCTAACAGATGCCCGGCCTCCCTTGACACCTTAAATCTGCACATGTAGAAAGTTTTACAAAGAGGACACTTCCCTGTTAACAGAGATAATACACTGGAGCACAGCAAGAGGTGACCCAACAATCTCAATAAGTGACCCATTAGTCTACTTTCTGAAGTGTAACGAAATTCAAAAGACCCAAAAGACCCACAGACTCAATTTCACTTCAATGTTGAAAAAGACAAGACAACGACGCACATGTTTTCTAAGATCAAAACTCTAGAGAAAAATAGAGCAAGCTGTGTAAATGAATAAGCTTTGATCCATGCTCAGGAACTCGGGCCCGTAAAGCCTCAGTCAGAAACTCCTGTAACTGGTGATCTGATATGGTGCTTAAAGAATGAAGTCCTTTAGTATAGCTGTCATTTCTCAGGAGAGACAAATGACTTTTAAATCCTACTGTAAGTCTGGTCTTTCTCTCTGTACCAAGCCACAGCCCCTATAAAAGGGTGTGGTGGAGAGATTTTACTGGATTATTGGATTAACCTGAATGAATTAGGTTAGTTTGATTAGATCTGCTTTTAGGCTGCCTAATGCAGAATAGGTCTTTTATACTAATATACTTACTGTATAACTTCTTAAAGGGAGAGGGGAATTAAGGACTTTTTTCATTCTTCATCCTTGTGGGTTTAAACATTGTCTGGGATGTTAGAACCGAAGGAACATAAATGGAGTATGATTAAGATAAGATTTGACTAATGTTTTAGCTGTTATTAAATGTTTTTAATGTACTTTAATCAAACATTATCTAAGGTGTAATATTTCTTAAAATCTCAAAGGGTCAGTATAAGAATATTGTACCTTTTGGTGTCATTTTTGTGACACCAAAAGGTACAATATGATAAAAATGTTTGTTCACACCAATAGCATATGACATCCATGTTTCATACCATTTCTTTACAGTGACAGTAAAATTCAATAACATTGGCATCTGCAATAATATAACAGGATTATAAATGCCTTTATAGTTCAACTGCTGAATGTTAGTTCAGTGTCAGAAACCCCTTGTTGTCTTCAATTACACATTCCTGATTACTGATGACTGACCCATATCTATAACTGTCTATAAACAGTAGCAGACTGTGAGACAGCTCCATCCATCAGGCTGTGAGGATGCTGAACTATCTCCCTGCTCTACCACCCCCCCACCATTCCAAACCTGCCCCAAGCACACACTCACCCAGCATCCCAACCCCCGCACCAACACAGTACTGGAACTTTTATGAACGGACATGCGCTTATACAGCCCTCACCTGCGCTACTGCTTATACTTGCACTGCCATACCCACTTTAATTCCCCCTACAACTGTGAACTTAAAGAACTCACTCATTCACTTTACCAGCCTTAAGCTATAATACCACTGTATTTGCAGTACTGTTATACAGATTCTTATTTCATACTTGTACTGTAATTCCCTCTTTAATATTTTATATTTTTATAATCTTATTTTGTGTACTTGCTGTAAATTTGGGAAATAGAGTAACATAATTAAAATTCCCTGTATGTCCTGTTACAAATGCAGTATTGAAATAAAATTACTTGACTTGACTTTGTCTTGAACAGATCTGGGGTGGGTTTCCCGAAAACGATCAATCTTAGGGAATAACGAACGAACTAACGAATGACGTGAGTAAAGAACGAGCCAGTTCTGCGAGTGTTTCCCAAAGAGCTTCGCAAAGTGAAAATTATCGAACAAGGTTAAAGAACGTCTTTGTTGACTCCTCCTCCGACACAGCGCGCTCAATCGATCCACAAATATCGATTCAACACTGCATATATGCAGTATTTATTCACTATTAGACCATAAAAACGTAGAACTGTGTTGTAATCATCAACATTATACATATTCTGAAATTTAAATTACAAAAGGATGTACTTTGGCATTAAAAAAATACTCCTAAAGATACATATGACTAAATAAATAATAAAAAATCTAATCTATTTTAAAACATTAAACTTTTCTTACTTTTTTTAAATTATTATAGTTAATATATATTATATTAATAGATATTATACTAATATTATTAATAGTAATATTGATAGTAATATTAATGTATTATTATTATTATTATTATTATTATTATTAGGAATAATTATATAAAAATAATATAAAATATATAAAAAATAAATTATATAAAAATAATATAATAATACTTATACGTATGTATATAAAAATATGTTTTATATACACTCTATGAGGCTCCTGCTCATCCTAAATCACTCAGTTGAGTTTAGGTCAGGGGATTGTGAAGGCCATGCACCTTTTTGTTTACTAGACAATTCCATATGCGTCAATTAATCGTTTTCATGGTTTTAATATTAATCGCCAATGTAAAAAAAAAAAAAAAAAAAAAATTAAATGAGACGTGTCCAACTTTTGACTGGTACTTATATATTTGCGAGTTGACACACCCCAGAGTTTGCCCAGATGAACGGCCACAATGTTGGTTAGAAGCACCTGAATAAGGAATATTATTAAATATTACCTGCACATTCACCGATACCCTTTACAATACGTATAGGTGGGATTAAAGACACCGCAGGCGTCCCCTGCACCGGACCTACTTTGCAGCTTTGCTTAAACCGTGAGCATCATCTGCAGGAATTCACTGATTGCATTTCTTGCAGCATTAATGTCAAGAACTCCAGCATCGCTAATCTGGATTTTAATGATTTATTCGTGGGTTTGATTGGTCAATTCCAATATGCCCAGTTATACTACAAGCCACAGACAAAGTTGGCATTATAATATAATATAATATAACATAACATAACATAATATAATATAATAATATTGATAATTATATAATAATATAATTGATTATAATTAATAGTAATATAATATAATTGTTCAACCACGGAAATAATATTTTTTCTTCTTCAAAATTGGCGGTCCCTGGTGTTTAAGGTGCTGAACTGCAAGTCGAGATCCCCTAAAGAAGCTCTTTAAGAATAACGACTGGGTCAGAGCACTCGTTAATCTGCGAGTGAGTTTACGTAGTACTTTAGTTACGCACGGGTTTGGGAAACACTCTTTAATTAACGATCAATCTTAAGTACGAGTTAACGAAGTTCTTAGCGTTACGAAGCTTTCGGGAAACCCACCCCTGATCTACAGTGATCTGGGCAGGCATATATACCTGAGCAGAGGAACTTCTTGGCCTGGACACTCTTCATGGTCCCTTTCTCTTGTAGCTGTAGCACTGCTGTTCTGAAGATTTTCTTGATCTCTTCAGACACTGCTCGCCAGGCCTTATCATTCTTGGACTTTGCAGCACTGTTTGACTCCATCTGAAAGAGGTAAAAGTCATTGTTAATGAAGTATTAGTATTAGTATTAGTATTAGTATTAGAATTAGTATTAGTAGTATTCCTAGTATATGGATGAACTGAAAATAGCACTTTTTAAGTTATTAATGCCTCGTTTTAAATGTCAGGGTTCTCCGGATTCTAGCAAGGAGGTGTGGAGCTACTTTGGGCCTGGATAACAGTGGAAAAATCGATTTATCGGGGAAAATTATGCCCCGTGTCACCCAGTCTGAAGGGTGTTTGGACAAACTGTTACAATTTCTGGATCTCAGAATGCTGTGGGAGACCGCAGGTGTGCTGTTCATTAAAGGTAAGTACTTTTTATCATGTTTTTCTACACCAAAAGTCCATTTCACACCAAAGTTCTCCTTTAAGCCTAGAGTTAAAGGGGTTATCCCAACCTTATGATATGTTATATTCAGTAATAATAACTTTGTTGTCCTCTAGTAGGAAGCAGTGTGTAACCACAGAGGTTTGTAGAAACAGAAGCAAACAGGGACAGAGAGAGAGAGAGAGAGAGAGGTAGGTCTGCATTGGGAAAAGGGGGACAGACTGCTTTGGGCCAGAACAGTGGGTGATTTTGCTGAGTTCAGGTAGAAACTGAGAGCCTGCTGCTTTTCTCATTTTAGTCCAGCAGAGCCACTCAGCCTCGTACACACACTCCAAACTGCCGCCACCATGTGCTGCGACTTGATTTATATACACACTGTGACATGAGAACTTGTGTATGTGTTTGTGAGTGACTGTGCGACAGACAACACGAAATAGAGAGAATAAGAGAGAGAGAGAGAACTAGCCAGTGTTAGATCTGGCACTTTCACCAACTTTTAATGAAAGACAAACTGAATTTATGAGCCTAATAAACTCTCCCTCGGGCGAGTGGCTCACTCTCTTGGGTCAGCCATTTCCTTAGTGCTTTGTCTAAAATCTGATGAGCCACCAGCTTGCCTGGCACAAAAATGACATTTACAGAACATGTCCATATGCACGAGACAGGTCAGCTCACTTTGAGCTAAAACCACACCAGTGTGGACAAAGTGGCCTTCCATTATACAACATTCACTATACACAACTATATCACAGATACAGTTGGGTTTCTCTGGTCTGAATTGGTTAATGAGTTTGTAAAACGTTTTAAATGTTTTCCTTTTGGTTTAATTGGTTTCCAATTCCAATCCAAGCGCACCAAAATGTATCACAACAAATTATGTGTGAACGTTCTTTCTGCTTATTGATAAGACCTGTCTGAGCCAGGAACATGAAAGTAAATACAGGAAGATTCTGTGTTCTGGAATAGTGCATGTTTCTGTGGAGTATAAATAAAAAAACAACAGATATTGTAGCTGTAGTAATTATCTGGGTAATATACCACGTTAAGCTACACCTGCGGAATGCAGTTCAGCTTAAACATAGTAGTATACCTGAGTATATCTGATAGTTTGGTTGGATCAAGGTCAGATCACATTCTCACCACAAGAAAATTGCTCCAGAGTTTGTCTGTGAAAAAGCCAAGACCACTCCCCCCTTCACGCTACACAACTTGGTGTCTTGTAAACAAGGATATTTTAGTGGTTGTTTGCACACAGTACAACTTATCGGTCATCTGGTGTCTTGAATTAGAGGATCTTTTACTTAAGAATTGGGAAAAGTTGCAATGATCCATTTTCTTTCAAATTGATTGTGTGTAAGAAACAAGTGAATGTTGAAAAGCTGTTTTTTTATGCTGACTGGGAGAAAACACGCAAAAAAAACACAAACAGATAAAAAGAGATTTTCTGCAGTCAGTTTGACCGTCACAGTCATAAGGTTACAGTCACAGACATATCCAAATATGAATCCTGCTAAATATTTGTTGGGGGCTTGTGGGACATTGGTGATCACTCCGTAAACCTTTTACACATAGTGGCTTAGCGAGTGAATGGCAATTTACCTAGGATTTAAAGCATTTGTCGTCAGTTTCCAAAAAGTGATATAGTATGAATCCAGCCTCAAGCTTTTTACTCTGGTTGTTTTGACTGACTCTTTGGTCATAAAAGGTTTAGGTATGAAAGCACCCCTAGAGAAAGCTGGATGCATATTGACTGGAGATTGATGGAATATATGACCACTGAAATACCTACTGTATATCTCCAAATCAGTATTAATGCCATAAGTGTAATGTGCACTTACTAAACACTTACATTATTTACTAATTAATGTAATAATATATACTAATTATTGCATGTGGTTGGGTTCATTAAAAACATGTTTGTAGAATTGCTGGGCTACTGGAATGTTTTACTCAGAATGGTGCAATAAAGAAAAAAAAAAAAACAGTGTCAGCCCTGCACATAGAATAGCAATTAATCATTGCTGGAAAGCCACAGCCTATTTGAATATAAATTGAGGTCCCTTCATGATCTCAATTTACCATCCTCTAACAGCTACTTCCAGCATGATAATGCACCATGTCACAAACCAGAAGACACCTCAGACTGGTTTCATGAGCATAACGATGAGAATTCTTCAGTGGCCTTCTGATCCGAATCTAAATGTATACCTTTGGGATGTGACAGAACAGATGCAAAAAACATGAACAGCATGGACCAGAATCTCAAAGGAATAGTTCTAACGTTGTGTGGAATTCATGAAGATTTTAAGCTGTTTTAAGAGCAAAAAATAGGCCATACTTAGTATTCATATACTGTCGTCTTCCTAATTAAATTCTCTGTGAGTGTAATTTTTTTCTTCTCATTTCTGTTGGTTTATTCATGGAACACTGATTTACCACACAAATGCAAAGTGGAAATAAAAAGAAATCGTCAAGAGTTAACCATAAACATTACATGGAGGCTTTTATAAAGTAGGAGTAAATGGACCTTTTTCAAGCAGAATGTGTTGCACTTAATTACCAACACCTGCTGTATTTTAATGATTTTTTAAAATTGAAGAATTTCATTGTCATGTTCACAGTACACAGGAAGTTACAATGTAAGAATACAATTCTTACTTTGATAATTTGAGTGATTTTAAATAAGAAATTAAGTGTAAGATGATACTTGGTACTCATTTAATGTATTTTTTCCTGTTTCCAGAGGAATTATGTGGAGCTCTGTATAACTCTGTGTTTTTTCTCCCCTATGAGAGTACTTTTTTGGATTTCAGGTTGACATGGTGACAGCTTTTTTTACACATATCTCAATGAAAAAGGAGAAACTGACTTGACGGGTTTCAGGCAATCTTATTTGCCCTGGAATATGTTGTGTAATCCACAGTTTTTTACAATATACAGTACTTACGCATGCTTTGATTTACCTTTTAATTTACTTGACTTTAAGTTAAAGCAATGCATATATATTAAATATACAGTATTTTCCAGAGTATGGCTTAAGATGAACTTGCTGTTTGACCATCTTTAATAATAAAAGATGTTTACAACTGATACACGCATTGGTGGTAATATTTTGAACATATTCCAACATATTAAAATAAATTCTGTGTTGCTTGAACCAGACAAGCCTTCCAAGCAAAAATAAAAAATAACCTTTAAAATACATAAGAGTAGTGAAAAAAAAACCTGGTAGAATAATTTCATCAACATAATAAAAGTGAAATATATGTTATTTTCAGTATATATTTTTAATGAATATATGGATAAAAACACCTCTCGTTATTTATTTGGCGAGACTGAGTTGTACAACTGTTAAAACTAACCCTGTCATTTAGATAACCAAGATAACATTGGCTATAAAAAAAACATTTATGATGAAAAAGTTACTTTGAGGTCAATCTTGAGAAACAGCTACCTAATCACTGGTACAATTTGCAGTTGCCACTGCTTTGGGAAAATGAGAAAATTAGCAAAAAGCATGTTTTGTAATTATTTAGCCATGATATGATATATATTTTGCATTTATAGCTCATTTTATGAGAAATGGTCTCATATTGTGTATTTAGCTTTTTTAGTGTATAATCTTTCAAAATATATATTTTTTTTCTTTTAAATTGTTTGTGCATGACACTTCTGTTTAATTAACAACACCAGCATTAATCACCATACTCCTGTCCTGTCTTGTTCTTACCGAGTTCTGATAGTTCTTCAGCATCTGGGCTTTAGGTTTGAGGTAGTATGCCGGCGGTACTGAGTTTTCATCCCGGCAGTACCACTCCTCCAGGATCCGTGTGTCCAGACCGGCTTCTACTGCCGCATCCAGAATCATCTCAAACTCAGCCGACTCCACTTCTCCTGGAACACGAATACTGCCATACTTCTCCCCCACCAATCCCTGAGAGAGAGAGAGAGAGAGAGAGAGAGGGGCTCGTAAACAATGGCCACCGTGCGAATCATTAAACGGTTAATGCTCCAGTCAGTGCCATTGTCACATCATCTTTTCTCAGCTTTGCTACATGGCCATCAAATACTTCACATTACATTTAAGCTCATTATGATCAGTAGAATTCTCCATCCACACATAATCATATTACACAGCAGCATCCATTGAACATTTTCCACCACACAGGAGAGCTTCAGAGTGATGGCCAAATCATTAGAGGAGACACAATCAGGAGCATTCACTGCACATTATGGCATGCCTGTCATAAACGAGGCAACACAATGATGCTGGAAAGCTTAACGTGTCCCAGTATGGCCCTCCAGCCCTGCTGGAACTGTGCAAATAGCAGCCAACATAAAACGGCCATGCCCAAACAAGCTGTGTATGTGTATATGCAGAGGTGCACTCTTAACAATAGGTGCTTCAGAAGTTTATTTGAGTTTCAGTGCTGTAGAAGAAACACTTTTGGTTCCATAAAACAACCCAGACACGTGGAACCTAAGCAACCCTGTCTAGCACACTTTTCCAGCTGTTTTTAGCTAAAGAAAAATTCACTCTGTTATGATTTCCTATTATATACAGTATTTACTCGAGGTAGGTTATATCTGTCCAGTTTTATTTATTTGACTTCAATCCTGGATATATGGAAATATTTGGAGTGCATTATTAGAATCATGACATTCAGGATCATTGAGTTCTGTTACAAATCTAATAGAATTATTGTATTTTTTAATATCTCAGGGATGTGCCCTATCATATCGAATGCAATAATAAAATATAATGTTCATTTTGCTGCAGTAGTGTATTCTTGAGATATTTTTAAAACATTTTTTTAATGTTTTGTCATATGGTTAAGGGTAAGAGTCTCTCTCTCTCTGTCTCTCTCTGTCTCTCTCTCTCTCTATGTCTCTTACACACACACACACTGATGCACAGAATGAGACCGACATGTTATCACTGCCAACTTTATTGCCCATGCTCTGGAATGTGGTACTGAAGAGTATTAAGAATATGGAGCTTTGCCAGCTAGATTAAAGCAGTAGGGGTGATGAAGCAAAACGTCTCTCCCTCTCTCTCTCTCTCTCTCTCTCTCTCTCTCTCTCTCTCTCTCTCTCTCTCTCTCTCTCTCTCTCCCTCTCTCTCTTTCTCTCTCCTCATTCTGCTGTATGAGGGAGGACAGAGGGTTTCTTTAAACACTAGTTTCTAAAAGTCTATCTAAAAGTGGAATTGGAAGACTTTTAATAACAGGAAATTGCAGCATATTGAACTATTCTAGTTTCAGACAAATCATGCCAGATAAATGCATTAAGTTTAATAGAGACAACAGAACATAACTTTTTTTGCTGTAGCTGCAGTAAAGCTATCTGAATAATCGCATGATTAGATGCTTTTTCAGTGGACTGGTTTGTTAAAGTCTTTAGTTAAGCATATATTTAAAGTACATCCATATAATAATGATTCTCTTTCAGTTAAAGTTTATTTTTATTTTATTATTTTATTTTTAATGTGTGGTGTACTAATTAAGTGACATTATAAACTGATATGAACTGCAGCTTTTGTTGACATAACCCAGGCAGTCTCATATGCAAATACTTCCTTCTCTTACACACACACACCCAGACACACACACACCTTTACCTTTACTAACCTTGGCAAACAGTGAAATAAAGAAATATGTGTGGGACAATCAGCCGTGGGCAATTACGTGACACAGAATCGCTGGTTTCAATTTCAGGTGCTCTAGTCTAAATCAGGAGCTAGTCTTTAGACTATGGGTGTAACTCTGCAACCTGTTACCACTAAAAAAATCTACCTAAAACTTGGTTAGGGCTACATTCCTCATAGGGTACTTTTTTCTTGCATTCGGCTTTAAATTTTGTTAAATCCTTGTTGAAAGTACACATTTATGATGTGCATGTATTTATGTGTTCTGTTCAATTAATGCTTACTGTACCATTTCTCTGTATCTTCTGAATAAAGGAAAACTGACTGAGGGACAATAGTGTCTGGGGGGCTTTTACTGGCATCTTCACTCTATAGATGCTTATAGATACTATTGTACTCCTATGACTCACAGAAATATCCAATTCCTCAACAACACCATACTTCACCAATCATCTTCCACCAACACTACACAGATAGCCATGACCTCTAATTATATATCTCTTATTTTAAAGAAAAAACAAGTCTTTCTTGCTAACCCTTTTCAAACATATGTCATAATTTCGTAACATGATATATGTGGAATAATGTAAAATAGTGAGCTAGCCTCAGAAGGCAATTTCTATAGCACATGTTCTGAAACTGTGGGGTGGAGCCACCTAGTGGAACATGAAATAAGATAAGTAAATTGATCATGACTTGTTACCTTGGGGAATTGCTTGGGAATGCCCACACGTTTATAAGCTGTGAGGTGTTATCCTGTGAGTTAGGTTGAACACCAGCCAGAGTTGCTTATGGAAAGCCGATGGAAAAAAAACAAGGTGGGTTTCATAGAGTAGGTTTCAGATGGATGGGTGAAATATTCCATTTCCAAAACTTTAAAGAAGCTTTACTGTGCGCTTCACGGCTAAGTATCACAAGTATTACATAAATCGAATGATTATTTGTGTTTTACTACAAATAAAAACAATAGCCTGTATGTATGGAATATGACCATTTTATGACATTTGTCTATTAATAGTACAGTATTACAGCATGTTTAAGCAATAATTAACGTAATTAATTTGTTGAAAAATGTTATTGCATTTGGATAGCATTAGCCTACCAGCATTACTGTTATTTGTTACTTAACTAGCTAACTTTGTTAGTTAGCAAACAAATGCATGCTACATTCAGTAATAATTCCTACTTATTTGGTGTTTTTTTAGATCCAAGATGGCTGCACTGCTTGTCAACAGTAGTAAAAGCAGTAGTAGTATACAGTTTATTAGCACTTCTACCTATTTCTTTCTCCTTAAATAATTTATTTTGTACTGTGGACCTGGTTTTATGGTCTGTGGATGTGCAAAATAGTTTTTTTAGACTGGAAGTGGGACATATTTTGGTTGGATTTGCCAAAAAAAAAAAAAACATGAATAAAGGACTGTCACTCCAGTTCCAGCACACTCAAAAGTCCTTAGCTAACTGTTTAGCTAAAAAAAAAAATTAAATAAGTGTACAGTTGCTAGGACGTTTAACTGAAACGCCATCAACCCAGGTGTGTTATTTCCTGCTCGGGCATCTGACTTCCAAGGTAAAAGGAAAGCACCAGCTTGATGACTGTATGAACCTGCTTTTCTCGTAACATTTATTATGTTTCTATGAGCAAGGCAATGTTTTTAAGTGTAACAAAGCTGAGGAGCATTTTAATCATGTTCTGTTTTTAGTGAGTACTTCTAGCTTTAGAAATCACATCAAACTATTATGTACACACTGAAAAACCCAGTTTAAGACTAGATTTTGCTGGTAACTGGTTTCTGATGGTATAAACTGGTCTTTGATGGTTAAGATGAGTGAAAAGCTGGTTATCCAGATTAAAGCTGACTCTATTGAATTTGGTGATGGTGGTTATGCTAGTCAACCAGCACAGTGAAGCTTGGTCATACTGGTAAGGTCTTACTTGGTCAGGCTGATAACTGTTGTAGACCAGCAGAACCATCATACTCAAATTAAAACTTCCCTTTTCCCCCTATATATAAGTTAGGAGACCAGCTTAATCAACTTACTGTTTGTTTCAGTAGGGTTGTTTATTTTAATAAGAAAAGTAGACCTAAATGTTAATTAAAAAAAACAAAGAATAACAATAATACATTACAAAATGAAAAGAGTTAAAAACACCCAAACACAGGCTTTACGTATAACTCTTGAAACATTTAATAGACGACTTCAGTTTTTCAATCAGTTTCTCTGATTTTGCTATTTATAGGTATACGTTTGAGTAAAATGAACATTGTTGTTTTATTCTATAAACTACAGAAACCATTTTTTCCAAATTCCAAATACAAATATTGTCATTTAGAGCATTTATTTGCAGAAAATGAGAAATGGCTGAAATAACATAAACGATGCAGAGATTTCAGACCTTAAATAATGCAAATAAAACAAGTTCATATTCATAAAGTGTTAAGAGTTCAGAAATCAATATTTGGTGCAATAACCTTGTTTTTTTAATCACAGTTTTCATGCATCTTGGCATGTTCTCCTCCACCAGTCTTACACACTGCTTTTAGATAACTTTATGCCACTCCAGGTGCAAAAATTCAAGTGGTTTAGCCTGGTTTGAGGCTTTCAATCTGGTAAAATCAAAGAAACTCATCATTTATAAGTGGTATTTTATTTTTTTCTAGAGCTGTATATGTACATTTAATTTTTCATAACCCAGCAATGCTGGATCGGTTTAAATATTAACAGTGCTTTGGTGTTTTTAGCACAACATTTTTCTGAGTCTATACGCTGCAGTGGGTTGTATAAGGATCTATTTTCTTTTGTTGTTAGGCAGGGGGGCCTAAAGGGCAGGGGATATGTTTTGTATCATATTTTATGTATTTTAGGAAATAGGTCACACTGCTCTTTCAGCACCGTAGGGTTTATACCAAAAAGTCATTGCTGCCATCGTCTGAACTAATAGCAGATTATAAAGAAAAGAAGGAAAACTGGAAGAGCAACTGTAAAGCCCCTGTGGTGAGGTGTGTGTGTGTGTGTGAATGGCATGACACACACTCGAACACACAAACACCCACACACACATTTAGAAGAATGTGGAACACTACACCCTGTCTGAGAGGTAAACAGAAACACAGGTAATTGTCATGCTTATTCGAGAAGGTCAGTGACACCTCCATCGCCAGAGAAACCTGTTGCTTTTGGCTGCAGAGGAAACACATCATTATTTACACCACCAGGCATTAGGAGGCAGAGTGTATGTGTGAGTGTGTGAGTAACAGCCCTGCAGTACCAACTGCCTTCTGACAGGATACCATTTACTCAAAGTAATTAGCTTAGTATGTGGTCACAGCTGTGTGAGCACTTGAGAAAATAAAGCTGTAAAGGTTTATATATTGCTGCCGTTGCTCTGTGCTAGCTGTTTGAATGTGCTTGAACACTGTCAAGTCACAATATTATGACCACCTGCTTCTTTCTATATGTACAGTCTAACTTATCAGATCCACTGAGCATATATACCAGCTATTATTTGGGTAATATTGACTGTTTATGTCTTGGTAAGGGGTTGACTTATTATATAAACACAATATATACATATATAGCTCTGGAAAAAAAAAATAAAGAGGCCACTTAAACATTATGAGTTTACCGAGGAAGATGGATGATCACATCAAACCAAGCTGAACTACTTGAATATTTGCACCAGGAGTGGCATAAAGTCATCCAAAAGCAGTGTGTAAGACTGGTGGAGGAGAACATGCCAATATGCATGAAAATTGTGATTAAAAAACAGTGTTATTATTTCACCAAATAATGATTTCTGAACTCTTGAAACTTTATGAATATGAACTTGTTTTCTTTGCATTGAGCTTACATCTTTTATGCCTGTTTTATATGACTGTTAACCGTTTACTGTTTTTTTCGCTGTAAGCCTTATCCAGATATAATAAATCACAAAAACACAAAAACGGCACTGACAAATCAACTCTTTAAATAAGAAAAGTGGCTCAGAAGACAATAGTCGCCATTTTTTGCCCTTAATATCTGAAAGTTACGGTATTTTTCCCCACCATAAAGCGCACCGGATTATAAGTCGTATTTTATAGGACACTAGTAACTAGTAGTAGGAACATGCGTGTCGCCATGTTCACCTGTAAAGGTAAACTGAGTAGACAAAACGGTAATTAAAAAAAAAGTCAGACAAGTCAAACGAGTGCTGGGTATTAATCTACACAGATCTCTTTCCTGAAAATTGGTTTATTTCGGTGAGTAAAGCAGATCTACAGATTTCCACTGAAGCTGGAGCATTAGCATTAGCAGCTAATGCCACCTGACAGAGATACATTGAGGAACCCTGAGTTTTCCGGTAAGCCGAGATGATATTAGCTTGCAGTTCGTCCCACGTAGCCTGTTTTAACATGATAAACATGAGGCTACAGTCTGCTAGTGCAGTGAGCAGCTAATGCTAATGCTGCTCCAACAGTGCTAGCCGGGGTTAGCAGCAGGCAGTTAATAGTTACCTGTGGTCGGCCAAATAGCTAGTGCTTTGCACGATTAGCAGCTAATGCTAATACTGCTGGAGAACTAAACTGAAACTCTACAACCTGACTGTTAAATTTCATACATAAGACACACCTGATTAACAGACGCACTGGCGATTTTTGGGAAAATGAAAGTGATTTTAAGTGTGCCTTATAGTGCAAAAAATACGGTAACTGTTAGAATTCATACATGAGCTCACATTCAGTTCTTCACTATCTTATTTATATACCTTTACATAATATTTATGCTGTGGTTACTGAGTAATAGATTTTAAGCCCACAGTGTGTGTCCGTGGGGTTAATCTAGGGCAGTTCTGTGCAGCTTATTGGAGCTGTTTGTTGTAGTAGTAGATGTGAGCACATCATGGCATATGCTGAGAAAGGTTTCTTTCATCTGGTGCATTTCTTTGCTTGTGATACACAATCATATAGTGTAGCTCCTCTTTGAAGTGGTGTTAGGAGTGTGTGTCAACTGTACTCTGCTACCATGCTTTTCCTTTACCCAATCCTTTTTACTTCTTTCTGTCTCTAAGACTCTCTCATCATCTCTTCTGCCTTCTTTGCTCCCTCTCTCTCACTCTCTCTCTTTCTCTCTCTCTCTCTTACTTTTCCCTCCCCAGGGCTCGGTGGCTGTGTGTCAGCTGTGTTTCTAAGCTGGGGTCTTTGATGTTTCTGTCTCTGAAGCGAAGAGCTGCAGGGGTCTGTGGGTGCTGTTTTGGTAAACTGGGGGCGGACTGAGGGGCTGAAGAGTTTTGGGGACGTGTGGCAGAAGTGCTCTGTCCTGCAGGACACTTTCTGAGAATTTTAGAACATTTTTATGGAATTCAGGTCATTCCCATCAGTTTTACAAAAACACCCACAGGTGTTGGGTATTTTTACAATAACATGCCAAAAGTTATGGGACCACAGTATGTAAATGGATCATAAAGTGCTACCTTATTGGTTTGGAAACACCCAAACCTGTATATTTGTATCTTGTGAAGCTTGACAGTGGGGGCAAGATGACTGGGATGTTACCACCCGCAGCGGACAACACAGTGGACCGTAATGATCATGACTGGCAACATGTAGCTATAGATGCACGTGTGAAACTAGCAACTCTGGTAGAAGTCACATCCCAATTCAATGCAGGAGGTCTTATACATATAACATTCATTCCAGTGCAGCATTCGTAAGCATTCTATTGGACAAGGCAAAAGTAATGAAACATGATAATAGTTCCTCTCCCATAAAGAACATGTGGCACATCTGTGTGCTGCACTCATATAATTATACAGTACCAGTCTAAAGTTTGGGTTTGGACACACCTTCTCATTCAATGTTTTTCTTTATTTCTTTATTAAATTTATTTTCTACATAGTAGGTTAAAATTTAAAACAAGTAAGGGACTCATTTGGAATTACATAGTAAACTAAAACTTGTATGTCCTCCACAGTCTCCTGACCTAAACCTTATCAACTGAGATGGTGATTTGAGGTGATTTGGGATGAGCTGGAGCTTCACAGCATGAAAGAAAAGCAGCAACTATTGTTCAGCACCTCCAGAAACTCCTTCACCAAGATGCTGAGAAAACTATTCCAGGTGACTCTACCCTAATGAAGACAATAAGATTAAAATACCAAGAGTGTGCAGATCTGTTCATAATGCTAAATGTGGCAACGTAGAAAAATCTAAAGTATAAAACAAATTCAGATTTTTGTTTAGAGAAATCAATTCAGTCTGTTCCTGTATAGCTTTAATGTCTTCAATATTAAGTTTACAATGTAAAAAAAAAATAAAGAAAGAAATCTCATTAAAAGATTAACACAAGGGTACTTCACATCAATATCTGATATACTGTATAATCATAAAATAGTAGGCTCACTTCAACAGGGGGCAAATTGTGATGGCTAGATTACAGGGTGCTTTCTTTTTTATATATTGTTACCCAACTCTTTCCTATTCAAGCCCTTCTATTAAATAACTACTGTATATATCAATCATGTATCAATCGTTTTTTTTTCCCTTTTGGTAGAAATCATTTATTTTAATTTTAATACCTTCATAAATACAAATAATAAATAAATTAGTCTAAATTAATAAAAAAAAGTATGTGGTTGTTCATTAAAAGGGCTCATTTAGCTGAGCCAGTTAACACACTCACTCACTAGGACCACAGCCACTTCACACACAATGCTCCTGAGATTAAGAGGGTGAGGACATGCACATGTCTTCTCTGATACATATAAAATCAGCAACCACCTCTTTTTTTTTAGAATTGCTGTCAATGCAGCATCAAGCAGCCAACCCGCTCAGAGAAAAGCACTGGATCCCGGAAAAGCTCTCTTGGCCTGTCACACTCAGATTAAACAGCACCAATCTGCCCAGAGACCCTCTCCGGAGACACAAACTGACACATGCAACCCAGAACTGTCAGCTGCAAACCCCTACTCTCTTCTCACTCGCTCAGATCTAAGACTTTGTCCCCAGTTTACAATAAACAGACCTGAATACATAGCTCCCAGCAACGGCGCAACATCAGTGCCGGGGACAGTCGCCTGTCACAGCTTCCAAATACTGATGTACCTACATCAACTCACTAAAAGCACACGTGGGAGGTCTCGGGGAAAGTCTGTTGTCATCCTCTAGGCTCAGAGTTTTCCTGGAGCGTCGCCGAAGAAATCTCAAATGTGGATCAGTGCTTTACACAGCTGCAAATAGGTCAGCGCTAGCTGGTGGCTGTCCAAGGCGCGGGAGTCCAGAGGGCTTTTCTTTGAACCTCTGCCTTCTCTGGTCCTCTACGTCTGGGCTGTAAGGTGAAATCTCCCAGCTCTGAGCTCCGACCTCCGGCTCTAACGGAATAGCAAAGTACATTTTTGACTACAGCACACTAGCTGGGGCACCCCCAGTCTCTGAGCTGGAGCTCCACTCAAACATCACGCCTCAGAAAGAAGCTTCAGCCTAACTGTGAACACAAATGAGGGGAAAAAATGCACAGCCATATGTTTGAGGGTTTCAGCCAGGAAGAGTTTAGATTTCAACGGATGCAATCGAGGCTAGATATCAGCACGATAATTTAACCCATTTAAAAGTCTAGAGTAATAACTATTGTTTTCTGTACATCATATGCATTTTTTATATTTTTCATATTACAGTTCTGGACAAAAAGATACCACTTAAAAATGATGAGTTTCTTTTGTTTTATCAAATTGAAAACCTCTGGAATATAATCAAGAGAAAGATGGACGATCACAAGCCATCAAACCAAGCTGAACTGCTTGAATTTGTGCACCAAGAGTGGCATAAAGTTATCCAAAAGCAGTGTGTAAGACTGGTGGAGGAGAACATGCCAAGATGCATAAAAACTGTGATTAAAAACCAGGGTTATTCCACCAAATATTGATTTCTAAACTCCTGAAACTTTATGAATATGAACTTGTTTTCTTTGCATTATTTGAGGTCTAAAAGCTCTGCATCCTTTTTATTATTTCAGTCATTTCTCATTTTCTGCAAATAAATGCTCTAATTGACAATATTTTTATTTGGAATGTGGGAGAAATGTCGTCCGTAGTTTATAGAAAAAAAAAATCATTTTACACAAACATATACCTATAAATAGCTAAATCAGATAAATTGATTTAGAAACTGAAGTGGTCTCTTAATTTTTTTTCAGAGCTTTATATAGTAAATATTTTTATGCGGTTACATAATTAATGACATAGTTTGCAATAGTTTCCAAAAGAATTCCAATAGGGATTTCAGTTTTGTAGCTTGTGCAACCTAGTAACTAGGGGTGTAATTGGGTCACAGTTATAGTTCCATTCATACTTAAAATGCATGAAGCTATCCGCTATTCCTCAGTATACTGCTCTTTTACTCAACAATAACTTATTACAAAATAATAAAATGATTACTTGTATTATTTTTTATGTGACTAGTGTAGCACTTCACTATGAAAACTATGAAAACTCCTTATAAACCTTGTATGTAAGTGTACACTTGAGTTTTTCACCCTCAGAAGTGCATTATTCACATAATTAACATCAGCAGACCCTAAAATGGAGCCATGAGGAATGCCACAAAATATGCTTAACTCTTATTATAGGATTTAAAAGGTTAAGATGCGTGAAAACAAACACAACCTGATTGGACTACAGCTAGCTGACAAGTGACAAGAAATAATCTAAGACAGAAAACTAACACGGAGCAACCATTAACAGACCTGTAACACACACAAGACAAGACAAAGGAAAACAGAAACAAAGGGCTTAAAATATATACACTGAGACAGACAAGAAACACCTGGGGTAGATAACGAGGAGGCTGGGTTACAGATGAGACAGGTGGGAACAGGGCTAAAGAGCACATGGAGAGGAAAACATGCAGACAGTGAAAGCATAGAGACAGACCAGAAAAGATATAGAACAGGACAAAAGCATGACAGGCGGGTTATATTCACTGTGGACACAGACAAAGTGACATTGTGGAGTAAAAGCACCTTGATCATCTGCTGGATAAGATCATGCTGCTGCTTTTTGAGACGCATATGCCAGCGTCTTCTTCATCTGCCATCCAACTTTAATAAAAGTATGTGAGATCAGTGTGTGTTTAGATTAGGGTCTGTTTTTTAAATAACAAAAAATCATTCAAAAAATAAAAATGAATGTAATAAATGAAAGACTTTTCTCCACTTTAATCTGCCATCAAAGTACAGGGTTGCAAAGGGGAAGTGGCGCAAGAGATGCACACTGTTCCGCATCTGTATATGTACTAGATTTGAGCCAGTCTTCACTGTCTGCCTTCATTTTACTGGTGTTGCTGGGAAAGAACCAGTCACTGCAGACAATGGAGACTATTTTTAACACAATTTTAGTGGCAGGGAGCTCAGGGCATGCAGCTAAAGTGTATTTTACACAGGTATGCATTTCAGGTATGCCCTTGCCACACAGGACATTGCTAACACAAGCACTTTGAAAGTGTAGAGAACTGCTTTTTAGTGAAACTCACTAAAAACGGTTGTAAATCATTATGGTCATTAACCTTTGCATACACCTGTAGGCCACACACACCATATACTGTATTTACCATATATACTCCAAACTAACTGTGACAATCGGTATAAAAGCATGTCTTTGAAGACAAATAAATCTCCATACACATACACTATATGTCCAAATGTCTACTTTAAGTTGCACACATTGCAAAAACTGATGTCTAAACACACAAACACACACGCACACATACAGCTTGCCTAATCCCTCCAGAGAAGCAATGCTCATAGAAAACTGTAGATGTAATGTTTGTCAAACGAAGCAGATGTTTGTGGATGTACACCAGTGATTTAGATTTAATATAACAAGGTGGTTGTACAATAAAAATATTGTACACAAACCAGTGTGAATGAGTGATAGCAACAGTACCAGACATGGGAAACCAAAAGAGAAATCACAGAACAATGCAAAGTTCGGTATGTCCAATCAAACAAATCCAGCCAAACAAAAAATAAGCAGAAACAAAATCAGGGTTGAATATCAGATGAGCAAACAGTAAAATGTATGCAATAGGCGAAATAATGTTGGCAATACTTTGCAAAGTTCAGAGATTTACAAACATGTATCTAGACCAGGGGTCGGCAATTAAGATTTGGCCGTGGGCCAGATATTTTCCAGGCCATTACATGGTGGGTCACAAAAAAAAAATCTGTTTTGGAAAATGAATTGGGTTGTTGAACCCAACTGAAGAACAGTTGATCTTAAAGCAGGTAAACCCATATATAAATAAACACAACGGTCCTCACGCGGGATCGAACCAGTGTCGTCAGGGTCGTGGTCCAATACACTACTGCTGCCCTGGCTAGTGAATTGGGACACCGGCAAGAAAAAAACGCTCTTATAAGGAGATAACGAGATAAGAAAAAAAGAGAACGGGCGGAAACTAAAGTCACACTGAGCGCGACAGAGAGACAGGGGAGGATTATAAACAATTCCTCATTTGCATTTTTATTTTTTTTTCATTATCAGTTATTATAGTTCAAACTACCTCACAGGCCAGATGTTTCATGCTTTTATTGGCGACCTCTGATCTAGACAATCCTACAAGTCTGTAGACAGTAGAAACAGTTACTCCAACAAAAGCAGCATACACTTTTTGGTAACACTTTATAATAACTTTCAGTAATATACCATTAACTAATGATTAATAACGATGATTTTAAGAAACTAAAAAATTGCTATCACATTTGTAAATACTAATGAACACATTGGCAACATGAACTTGCCTAGTTTAAAATTCGTATTTACAAGCGATTTATTATTGTTCAAATTCTGATGAGCTAATGATTTGCTAACATTTTTAAAATGAATATCCATGCTGACATGATAGTCATGTGTGAGCTTTTGTTATTATATTCGAATTCTGATAAACTACTGCTTTTTTCACATCTACTGATCATTAGTTAAAAATATATTAATGAAAGTTTTTTTTTTATAGAAAAGTGTTACCCACTTTTCTATAATACCCTAAAATTCAAAAGAAACCATGAATGAGCACCTGTCCCAACACCTTTGTCCATGTAGTGTCCATGAACATTTCAATAAATTCAATCCACAATAAAATATTTCATACAGGACTGCATATAAATTAAAGCAAATTTGTCAATGAACGAGTAGAAAGAAATAATTTAATATGAAATTACAAACTGCTTTTGTTGTTATCATTGACAATAACAGCCACTTTTATAGGTTAACCGTCTGCACTGACCTGCCATTATCTACCGCATCAGCGGTTATTCCTGCGCTAGACAGTTAAATATGACCTTGCATCCGGGACACAATCTAATAGGATTTTAGCATGGCCTGCCCTGTACGTGATGGAGGTCATACATTTCATAGAGCTGATCAAGATAGAGAGAGAGAGAAGAGAGAGAGAATCAGGGGAGAGAGAGAGAGAGAAAAAAAGAGGGATTAAGAGAGAGGGCAAAAGGAACATGGACGGACGTGAGGGAATAGAGGACTAGATGGAGCGGTGAAGAAGTGAGAGTGACAAGACCTCTGAAATGAGGTGTGAGAGCAAGAGATGGGCAGATGGGTGAAAACAACAACAGAAGAGGGGGTAAAGAGAGAAAATGAGAAGCCAAGACGAAATGAAAGGGGGGAGGGGGGGCAGACGTTTGAGCATACAGCAAAGGGTTATGAAAGAGAAAGCTGTGAGATGAGATATAGCAAGACAAATAGAGAGAGACAGGGTGAAAGAAAGAGAGAGAGAGAGAATGAGTAAAAAAGAACTGTTTGTGCTTGTGTGTGTATATAAGTTAGACAGAGAGAAAAACAGATTTATTCAATTTAGTTACATTTAGCAAACCTCCAGCTAAACTCACTGCAGTACAACACAACAATTCCACATCAAATTTATAAGCTACCAATACAGACTATATATGGTTGTCTCTAATGAAAACTAGATAGGCTCTTAAGGACCATCAATCTCCAACGGTTCTAATATTAGAACCAATATGTTTCACACGTCCAGCACACATTGGGGGTGGATTTTTTTATATGATGCCGGACCACCTTTGATCTTCATTACAGGCACAATGACAACCCACTGTTATGTTGTTGAGGTCCAACAACGGGTGGCTCTACCTTTTCTGAACACACACTCTGGCACACTATTCCAACAGAACAGTGCTTATCTACATACTGCTGCATTAAAGACACATTAAAGACAGGTTGGATTATAACAGGAAACCATTAAGAACCTCTACAACATCATGCTAAGAAATTTGGCATGTCTGTTACTCACTACTTCTGTATCTGTAGTTCAATACATATTACCCATACCATTATAAATGTATAATCCTTTATCATTCCTGGAAATCCTTACCTTTCTTTTAAATAAATTGCAATCTGACAATTCCTCTTTCCTCCTGGGTGCAAATATTTGTTTTTGATAATCTGTATGATTTTTTAAAGTCCTGTTTTAAAAAGAAATACATTAATAATTTCCTCAAATATCCAGGATAGTGAGGCTCGAGGCATCCATAACAATAACCCAACACCCAACATTTTAAGGCCAAGTTTAGGATTAGATTTATATAAAGGCATAAAGCTATCCACTATTTATTTATTTATCCAAATAGTGTTACTGCAGATTTTATTATATCACTATGAGAGTAATTCAAACAGCATTATTATCATGAAGAGAAGTCTGTATTTTTTAAATTCCAGGATAAAAATTACTTTCCACATAGACAGTTCAGTTTCTGAATCATTTTCTTTGATTTTGCTATTTATAGGTATATGTTTGAGTAAAATGAACATTGTTGGTTTACCATTAATTTTGGACAACATTTCTCCCAAAGTCCAAATAAAAATATTGTCATTTAGAGCATTTATTTACAGAAAATAAGAAATTGTTGAAATCAATATTTGGTGGAATAACCCTGGTGTTTAATCACAGTTTTCATGCATCTTGGCATGTTCTCCTCCACCAGTCTTACACACTGTTTTTGGATAACTTTATGCCACTCCTGGTGCAAGATTTCAAGCAGTTCAGCTTGGTTTGATGGCTTGTGATAATCCATGTTCTTCTTGATCATATTCCAGAGGTTTTCATTTTAGTAAAATCAAAGAAATTAATCATTTTACAGAGTTGTATTATTTTATTATTATTATGAATTCTTCCAAATCTACTGACTGATTCATAGTAGATTTAAACTCTTAGATAAACTCAAACTAAACTATAAACAGAGAATGTGTGGGTGAGTGAGAGACAGACACAGAAAGAGAGAGAGAGAAAGAAAGAGAGGGAAAGAGAGAGAATGGAATAGAATTCCCTGCTGTTTCTCACTCTCTAAGCCTCACCTCCCACTTCACTCTCTGATTCCAATTATCCTCTTTCCCCTCACCTACATCACTCATTTACATTTTAATCATTTAAAATCAATCTCACCCACACCTGAGAACTGATCTCTCCTCTGCACTAGACCTGAAAGCAGTCAGAACTACACACACATCCACACACACCTACACACACTCCAGAGCAGTGCGATTATTACAAAAGTGTTTCCTTTTTTCTCACAGGGATATTGTGATTACCATTATTAAATGTGAAGGACAGTGATTGGTACTTGTCACAGTACATTCTCCAGAAATACCTCCAGTTAGTCAGACTGTGTGGGGCACTTGGGATTTGTCCAGATGCTCAATAACAACATGTGAGATTGGCCCGAACCCTTCTGTGGTTTGTCTTAACACTCGTTTAAAGAAGCGCACTCTTCTTAACGGCGAGTTTGTCATTACGATGCAGAACGCATGCCACCAAAGAACATGCTAATTGCAGAGACAGATTTCTATTAGCATACGATTATCTGCGTCACCCTACGGCCTGCGCTCACACAAATCAGTGATGCAAGGACTACGAAAAAATATACATTCAAGTCATTTACATCAAGCACAAAACCCCCAGAAACACATTTACACATACATTTCACTTTAGGTTCTATAAACATTTTATGAATGGAGCCAAATTAGTTTGCAATAATGTTATGATCATTTCACCTTCCATAAATTAAAAATATTTACAGAGAATTTTACATATAGTTGAATACTGTATATACACTAATTGACAAAAGAATTGGGGGGGAGGGGGGGCTATTCTAAATCTAGTGTTTGTTTATGTTATTCATTCTTTGTCTTTTTTATTTGCTTTTAGTCATCTTAAAGTTGTTATATTTTCTTTTAAAACTGTTTTACATATGCTCTATGAATAAACTACATTGACATGTTTGTCTGCTTTAAAGAATTCTGTTCTTCAAAACTGTGTGTGTGTGTGAATTTGCACATCTTTGTCAGCAATAGGTTCATACATTGGAAGTGATGTCCATAAAGTGCATATCGTCGCTGTCCAATGAAAAATGCTTATCTCCATTTTTGTCGACTTTTAGTTAACTACATAATTTGAACAGACAAACTGTCCCCTACACTGTGCCACAATTTCTTGATAAAAATGGACCAATAGAAACTCTTCAAAATTACCTGAAGTAAACTCTTTTTACATTGACTTCTATTGAAAGTTTACAAGTTTTTTTTCTCTCTACTGTAAAGCTGCTGTTTTGGAGATAAGTGTTTTCATTGGACAGCAATGATTTATAGAAATGTTGCTGGTAAAAAATTAAGCACATACATGCAATGGTTATTTTGGAATGACTCACTGTAGCTTTTGTTAAAAAAACACTACACTTAGCACATTGGTTTTTCAAGGAGTTCTGGGGTAATTTTCTCTTTTATGGGGGGGTCCTCTGTGATTTTATTCCTGTCCGAAACGACCATGTCTGTGTTTTTCTCAGACGTCCTCTGAGAAAATTACAGGCTAAATTATCTACTGTTTTTCGCTAAACTAATTTTAAATTTTGCAAATTTCTGATTTTCATCACCTCGCGTTAAATAAATTGCTAGTTGCACAGTAATAACACAATCGGCACAGAGATCTACATAAACACAACAATGATTGGAAATGGAGGAGCTACTGAACCAATTCCTCATGTCACAATGCGATGTCATGTGACCGAGAAAGCCAAAAAACTCACTGGTCCTTGTGTTTTTTTTTAATAGAAGTGTGTTAGTCCCCCTAAAAAATAATCCCGTCTGTATAGGGCTTTTGTTTCCATTTAATTATTCCATTGTTGTATTATTCAATTTGTGTTATATGGTGCCTGTTGCAAAGATTTCTCTAAACAAAAACACATTTATTACCATCTTTTTAAAACAGATTTTTTTTACAGTGTGTGTGTGTGTGTACAGGCATGCTCCACAGAATGAGTGAACTGATGTGATGCACTCCCATATGGGCTGCCAAAAGGCCTGTCTGTAACTCTTAACTTCACTTAAGTGAGAACAAGCTTGCCCATGTTTTAATAATGCCACAGAGATTTTACTTGTACCTGCCTACACTACACACTGTCCAGGGATTTCCAGACTACTCTACAGCTCTAATCTCATTGCAGAAACACCCAAACTGTACTTATAAAAAGCCTGCATAGTCTGAAGCACTAGAAAACACTGCCAGTAGAATGGAATACAGTGGATCAACCACACACAAGTCTAAGCTCACCAAAGTCTCCCTGCGCTGAGCTGGAAATACAGTCCCTAAAGTGATGGTGCTGTTTGTATTACATATCAAGTCATAACTCACAATCTCACTTGACTCTGAATGCAATCAAATGTTCACAGCAATCCTCTAACACATTTTCTATATATAATGTACTGGATATCTGTTGCACATTTAACATATATATTTATACTAGTGGTGTCAATTACTAGCTACTAGAATATACTTGTATGTTTGAGGGAGATAAAGCCAACATGGTGTGCTAAAATAAAGAATGCATGAGAAATTGGATAGAAAAAACTTTTTTTTACTTTATTGTAAACATCTTAGCTTTGTTGTAAGGATTTCTGAATTATGACTTAATTTGCTGAGTATAACAATCTCAGGAAGTCTTTGGTATTTCACACATGCTCACAATGGGGGGATGACCATTTAAATGGCCTGTGGGAAATATGTAACGTCCAGTATTCAGTAATGTGTACACTGTCCCTTTAAGAGTCCTTTAATGAGAACATCTGATACTATGAATTTCAGTTACTCAACTGCTAGTTTTAATTTGCCACTGCAATTTCAAACAGTGTTTTCAATGGGACAAACAGCGCAGATGTTCACGTAATACAGTCATACGAAAAAGTTTGGGTACCTCTATTAATCTCAATCATTTCTAGTTCTAAATATTTGGGTGTTTGCAACAGCCATTTTAGTTTGATATATCTAATAACTGATGGACACAGTAATATTTCAGGATCGAAATGAGGTTTATTGTACTAACAGAAAATGTGCAATATGCATTAAACCAAAATTTGACCGGTGCAAAAGTATGGGCACCCTTATCATTTTATTGATTTGAATACTCCTAACTGCTTTTTACTGACTTACTGAAGGACAAAATTGGTTTGGTAACCTCATTGAGCTTTGAACTTCATAGCCAGGTGTATCCAATCATGAGAAAAGGTATTTAAGGTGGCCAATTGCAAATTGTTCTCCTATTTGAATCTCCTCTGAAGAGTGGCATCATGGGCTCATCAAAACAACTCTCAAATGATCTAAAAACAAAGATTGCTCAACATAGTTTCAGGGGAAGGATACAAAAAGTTGTCGCAGAGATTTATTCTGTCAGTTTCCACTGTGAGGAACATAGTGAGGAAATGGAAGACCACAGGGACAGTTCTTGTTAAGCCCAGAAGTGGCAGGCCAAGAAAAATATCAGAAAGGCAGAGAAGAAGAATGGTGAGAACAGTCAAGGACAATCCACAGACCACCTCCAAAGAGCTGCAGCACCATTTTGCTGCAGATGGTGTCACTGTGCATCGGTCAACAATACAGCGCACTTTGCACAAGGAGAAGCTGTATGGGAGAGTGATGCAAAAGAAGCCATTTCTGCAAGCACGCCACAAACAAAGTTGCCTGAGGTATGCAAAAGCACAAAAGCAAACCCCAGGCGACTCTGTTTGTGGCATGCTTGCAGATATGGCTTCTTTCGGAACTGAAATGGCTGTTGCAAACACCCAAATATTTAGAACTAAAAATGATTAAGAGTAATAGGGGTGCCCAAACTTTTTCATATGACTGTAATTACAGTTGTGTGGATGTGAGCAGTGAACGATGCACATACTGCGCTCAGTGTGTAAACAGCATGGAGCAGCAGATACAGCGTTGGTTCATATCAGTATATTATCTGGCTAATATATCAGATTAAACGGTGCCTTATCAGCAGTTAAGCTCAATTAAAAAGAAGTATATTTAATAGCTGGCTTGGATTGAGACCAGATCCCTGCTCAAGAGTTTGTTTTGGACCGATCTAAGACCACCTCCACTAGCTGTGTGTGTGTGTGTGTGTGTGTGAGCAAACAGCTCACTGTTAAGCAGAACAGATGAACCAAATGGATCTTCATATTTACAAAACGGTTGCTAACACCATGCTGTGTTTAATTTCATCTCAAAATGAAGACATATTTTTAGCTGACAGTAAATTGAGCTTAATTTGCCTCTGCGTGATGATTTAAATTGGGCTCATTAGTCTCATTTACAATGTCTATATAAAAGTACTCTGGTTATAAGGGCTAGTTAAACAGTCACGACTTTATATAAAACAGTGACTGTGGAAATAAACCTTATGACTAAGACAAAATTAATATGCACACATTATCACTAGAAATGTGTTGTGATGTCTGATGGATACAAGTAGAGTTTTATAACATTAAGGGTTGATAGAAAGTCATATATACCCACAACAAAGCATGGACCTGCAGACGTTTTCAGGCATTCTTCCAGAAGCTTCATCCGCAGCCTCTGGAGCTCTGGACTGTCCCACTCTTCTGGGTCCACCCCCCAGTACAGGTCCACCACCTGAGGAACACAGAGACACAACCAGAGGGCATTAATTATCTATGTCTCTTAGTCCACAAAATTCATCCTTTATTCACCCTTTATGCAGGAACTCTGGAGAGAGAGAAAGTAAACACCAGTTTATGCATTGTATTTGTCTCAAAGTGTCCTAGATTAAAACATGGATCTGTGTCCAAAACTGTATAGTGAACCATTTTAAGTGTGGTGTCATAATATACTGTATTTTTCGCCCTATAAGGCGCACTTAAAATTCCTTAATTTTTCCAAAAATCAGCAGTGCTCCTTATAATCTAGTGCACCTTATGTATAAATTTTAACAGTTAACCTGTTGTAAAAAGCAGTAAAGCTACTTCAATGAAGAATAGCATTATAAAAGCGCTTCAATGAAGTTTCTCCAGCACTGAGGCTGGAGCAGTATTAGCATTAGCCACTAACCGCAGCACTAGCTCCTTTGCCATTCAGAAGCTGGTATACCGGACTGTAGTTTGCGTGGTTTCCATGTTAAAACAAGCTACATGGAAAGAACTGCTAGCTGATAGCGCCCTGGGTTACCGGAACACTCCTTGACACTCAGTGTAGCGCTGTTGAGCGGCAGTTACTAGAGCTAAGCGCTGCTAACCGCGACTAACAGTGGCTATTGTTGTTGCTGCTAACCATGGCTAGCACTGCTGCTAACTTTACTGTTGAGAGTAATAGAAATCTAAGCTTACTGTAAATACACAGAGGCACTTTACTCACCCAAATAAACAGTTTTCAGGAGAAAAATGTGTAGATTAACATCCAGCGCTTTTTTTCTTTTGAGAATTCCAGATTTGTTTACTTAGGCGACATTAGAAGGGAAACATGGAATCATATGAATAAAAATAGACCAGAACATTTATGGTCATTACTAATGCACCTTATAATACAGTACACCTTATTGTCCATAAAATACAGTACCCAGTGTCTGATACTTAAGAAATGCTGCCTCCCTAAACAGGACTCTGAGACAAGAAGGCTCCCAGCCATATCTGAATTAGAGTCAAAGTAAGTATAGATAAAATGCTAATATAGCTACACAGCTTAATGCTCATACCTAGCAGTAAGCTGTCCATACCTTGGCTTGATCAGGATGTATTTTTTGTACCAATGATTTAGATACAATGATCTTTATCACTATACTGTTTGTGTAGTAATATTGTTTAGGCAGCAAGGCATCAAGTGAGCATTTCTTGCACTTTAGATACAGCCATCATGTACAATTGTACATTTGGGGACATGGAATAGCCACAATCCATTGTTTGACTTGAAGATTCACAGGTACACACATGTATAGATGTATAGATGAATAATAAGATTACATTTTTTAGACGTACCCATTCTAAGCTAAAGGCTAACTCTAGCTGAATGCCTCTTATCTTTGCTTTAAAGTGAGCTCCATCAGAAACGAACTGGACTACCTCAGACTTGAGCTAGGGAACAGAGTGGGTAGGCGTGCTTGGCTAAAAGCAACACAGCCAAACAGCAACTATATCTTCAGCTACCTAAAAGCATACTATCATGAGAGGACACAGAGACAACAGAAACACTATAAGGCAAGACTGAAATAATTATAACAATAATTATAGTGTTCTTTTTAAATTTCTAAAAACAAAGCTGTGCTATAGTGCGCTATTGTATGCTACAATATGCTACATGGCTCCTCTAAGCTGTGTTGTGTTTAATTTTTTAATGTATAAATACTCTGGTCACATGTAGACATGATGTTACTTCATAATAACAGTCAATTAAAATGTAAAATTCCCTCTGCATGAAAGGAAACATGATTAATTCTACCCTTCGGTTCGTTCTACCATTCTACATGACAGAGATTACAGTGTACACTGACTTTAATCAGTGACAGTAGAGAACAGAGCATAAGTTAATTGCTCTTAATGTTTGAATAGAACTATTTAAGACTATAGAACTATTTAGTTCTCCTATTCCTGGAGAACATGAATTGCCTTGTTCTATTTTTTAAACTAAAGCAGTGCTATTGCTGCTTTTAAAGAACAGAAGCAGGGAGAGACAGAGAGGGAAAAAAAGAAAGAAGTTTGGATAGGGATGAGAGGGAAAGACTGTCTGCAGGGACTCTCTCTACAGGGAGCTAAACCACACTTGCACAAAACGAACAGATTTAGACAGCAAACTCTTTTGGGGTAGTATTAAAAACAGTGCAGTTCTCTATTAACTGTAATGGAATTAGACCACTTCCTGTTAAAATGTAAGTAATCTGACTATTTGACTTTTTTTCTACTTTATTCTCTAAAACACATTGAATTCTGTGCAATCAGAACTACACATGAAACACTAAGTATTTATGCTTTATGTAACTAACTCTAAATATATGTCTATATTTAAAATGTCCTTATATGTTGTGTATAGGTTCTCTGGACAAGCCTCAGCACATACAGAACACCCCAAATCAGTCGAGCCACATGCCTAAACAGTGTCAGATTTAATTCATCTTATTATGTAGTATTGATATTTAGTCACTGATATTTAACTAGCCAATTAAAATTACATTTAAAGATGTATGACACCAGACAGATATAAGATATTATAAGATGTCTAGACGTGTCACCATATTTATGGTATCAAAGTGAGCCAAAGGTACATTGGGGTAGAGTAAGGCAGTGTGAGGCGCAGTGAGGCTGAGTAAGGTAGAGTGAGTTACAGTAAGGCAGAGTGAGGCAGAGTGAGCTAAATGAGGCAGAGTGGGGGGAGGTAGAGCTAGGCAGAGTGAGGTAGAGTGAGTTACAGTAAGGCAGATTGTGATTGCGTGAGGTAGAGCAAGGTACAGTGAGGCAGAGTATGGTAGAGTAAGGTACAGTGAGGCAGGGTGAGGTGGAGCAAGGCAGAGTGAGGTAGAGTGGATTACAGTGAGGCAGAGTAAGGTGCAGTAAGGTAGAATGAGCTAAATGCGTGTGGTAGGGTGAGGTAAACCTAGGTACATTGGAGTAGGGTGAGTTAGAGTGAGGCAGAGTGGGACTGAGTGAGGTACACTGGAGTAGAGTGAGGTGCAGTGAGGTAGAGTGAGCTACAGAGAGGCAGAGTGAGGTAGGGTGAGGTAAAGTGAGCTATGTGAAGCAGAGTGAGGTGCAGTGAGGTAGAGAGTTAAATAAGGCAGAGTGAGGTAGGATGAGATAGAGTAAGGTACAGTGAGGCAGAGTGATGTAGAGGGAGATTGAGTTAGGTACATTGGGTAGAGTGAGCTACAGTGAGGCACATGGAGGTAGAGTGAGATTGACTGAGGTACAATAAGGTAGTGTGAGGCAAAGTGAGGTAGATTGAGGTAAAGTGAGGTAGAGGTCCACAATGAAGGCACACACCAAACTACTTCTAAGCCTGGGAAACATTAGTTCAGCCAAGTCACTTGATGAACAACTCTTGAGTAGCTTAAACTATTTCAGGATCTAAATACGTTTTATTTCACACTGATATTAGGATATCCAACAGCGTCATCACACATTATCCATATCATACAGCCCTACCCCAGAGCAGGAAATAAATGAATGAGTCAAAAGGGCCGGCAGAGAGGGACCTTTTTGAACACATCTTTTTGTTTCCACTCTGGTGTTTATAGTCATTTCCCAAGACTGTGTTTCTGCAGCTTTAATCTCTGGTGGAATGAAAGTGTGGGTTGTCTGGGTGGCTGGGGAGAGATTGGTGAGAAGACTAAAGTGGTATATCACTAAATGAGCCAGCAGCAGTGTAGCAGTCTCCTGCAGAGCCGCGTACACTCTGCTGTCCCCAATATAACAAGAGCAAGAAGGGCCATCTGCATAACACTCACACACAAATAGGCACACACACACAGACACACAGATTTAAATGCACCTGAGACGCTATCAGGTATGTGTGCATTTGTGTAATTTAGGGATTGGGTGTTTGACAGTGACAGTGTGTGTGTGTGTGTGTGTGTGTGTGTGGGAGGGAGGGTGGGGTGTATGTGTGTGCAGTAACAGGGGTGTAATGAAGAGAGACAGGACATTTCCTGAGCACCAGAATGGCCGAGCTCGGGGATGTCCCCAGACGCATTTGTCAGAATCAGTGTCGCTGGTGCAGATAATTCAAACAGCAAACACGCTGTAGGGGGAATCTCTGTCACTTTGGCTGGGGTCTGTTTGTGTGTGTATTTGTTTGCATTTGTGTTCTGGTGTGTTATTGAGTTTTTTTTTTATGGGAATTCAGCACACACCAGCCAGAGATGACTGTTTGTCTGTGTGTGTGTGCGTGTGCGCATGTGTATGTGTGTGTGTGTGTGTGTGTGTGAGTACGTTATTCTCCAATTAAATCTACAATCTCAAAGCCGACAGCATTGATGTGATTTTAACTTTCATGGTTTCATTCAAAGAATACATCCGAGATCCGAGAAAGAACACACATCTGAGATCACTGAAGAACAAGCAAGACAGACACAAGTATCTGAGGGACTGAGCGCTTCGTATTTCTGTGATAAATAACGTGTGTCAAAATATGAATAATATTCTGAAACACAGCTTACATTTTATACAGAACCTCTATGTTAGGGTCTTTAAATTTACCTAGATAAACATGGAAATTGGCATTTATTATCAGCTTTAGACTTACAGGCCTTGAGTCAGTCATTAAAGACCAACTCACACCGACCAAAACCTAAAATGTATGGATTCTGTGTGGATTCAGGCATCTGTGTAAATGTTGGGAACTGTAGTTTCTCTTCCATTCAAACTGTTAATGAATATATACTGACATACACTGATATTGTAGAGGGCAAGGCAATCCCTTTTATGACATATCTCATTGTCACATGGAAAAAATCACATCAGCTGATGATTAATTCATAGATCGTCACTTCGTTTACTGCCCACTCCCGTTACAAAGAAGATATAGGGATGTAGTAATTCTCTTAATTAATCATGGGTGTGTTCTGCATGCAATGTGTGATAACTAACACAATAAATGTGTCACTTGCCTTTCCCTTTAAAAGCCATATGTGTTCTGTCTTTGGCGCATTGCTATTTCAGGGGTGCAGCTACCTGGACATGTTTAATGCTTCTCAACAGAGGAAACTGACCTGCTGATTCATGCTTGATCATTCTGTTTATTGTTGATGTAAAAATGTACATAGCTGCCAAAACTGCGCACAGCATGGGTTTGTGCACTGCTGTGTGCCTATGTGTGCATAATTGACAATTCACTACAAGGATTGCAATGAACGTCTGATGGTTGGTATCTGTCTAGGTTAATTTCAATCAGAGTACCTGTGATTTCTGTTGCTAAGATAGCAATACGCCAGAAATTTACCTGAACACACCTCACATGTGAGACCACCATGCCCATTAGTGTAAATATATTTACAAGCACAAGGTATGAAAATAGAGTGTTGTTGGGGTGTAAGGCAGCAATGAGCACAGGGACATGCCTTGTTCAGGGTGTTTAGATAGGGCCCAATATTTAAATAACATTTTTAATGTACAGTACGGTACAATGAAAGTACATCTTTCCTATTGGCTACTGGCATTAATTATTTGTTTAATATATGTGTCTCTCCCAACCCTTATTCACCATTAGTGTGTAGTCTTGCCTACAAGGTCTAGTTTACCTTGGGTATTATGTAACGGTTGACTCCCTGGCCACAATGTTGTAGGTCATAAGAGCAAGAGACCATTTCCTTACTGTTAAAAGATACTTTTACTCTAATTTCTTAGTATAAACTAAATGCCCAAAGGAGGGTAGGGATTGGGGGGACTAAGAACCTTTATTTTTCTCCTCAAAAGTTTAGCTTCCAGAGGAATATATTCCCAATGACTGAATTTGCTGTGCATGAGGACAGTTTTAAAATGCCTTTCTATGTTCCCACTGTTCCAGATTACTCCCCCTATTTGAAAGTTGTTGTTTGTTTAGTCAGTGTCAGTGTAACTGTTTTTTATAATACGTTTTTAGGTTTCTGCATTGGAACAGTTGAGACTGGTTTCAGTGGAAGGGCTGTGCAGCGCTATTTTGGACTGGACAAGTCCTGGACAAGTCCAGTTTTCTTTCTCCTTCTAATAATCAGACACACACACACACACACACACAGGCACATACACCTACACAGTCAGCCTCCAGCCCTCTCTAGTGATTTAACCTTTGAATCAGGCTTCTCGCCGAAGCAAGTCTGACACAGTTTCTTATGACAAATGCTGACTTCTAAATCCACACGCCCCACCATACTTCACCATTAGGGACCAATTCCAGCAACCTTTTATCCCCAAAACATCTGGGACAGCACACTCCTCATTTATCTAAGAACACACACTCACCTTTCATCTAAAGTGAGCTGAAAGAATTGAAGTATTAACAAAATAGATAATTAGGATGTGTGACAGCAAAGCCCCAGAGATGTTCTTGAAGCACAGTACGGAAACATCTGGACATGACTAATGACCAGCTTAATCTTCTGAAGTTTGTCCGGCATTTCCGGCAAGAGAGAACTACACAGATAGATAATGAGCATGTAGCTGACACTCGCGGCAGACGCGGCCGCGGAGAAGCGGCTAGTGCAGCTGACAGTTAGGCAAGCTGTTCAATCCCAGTCATAACAAAGAGCTATTTATAAACCAGTAGCATATTTAGTTTCAGCAGGTTAGTTCTGTCTTTGACAATACTGTCCGACTCTAATCACTTCAGATATATTAGTTGCTAATCAGTGTTTGCATTGACAGCAACAGCTCAGTAAATCACATTATTAAATCCTGGATCTCATGCAAAAACCTTGCATCTGCATTTTTGTTGGTTTTGACTATGTAACATATTGTGAATCTGACAGTTGTTCTTTAAATTGTATTAGAATTCCATGATAAATGGATTTAAATAAATGCTTCAAAATTACTTTTATAATATAAAGTATATTCAATTTCTATTGACTTCCTCCTATAGAATCTGTAGTGTTGAACTTATTTGGAAATAAGTATTTTTTTTTGTTGTTTGACATGATGATATGCTCTTTGAAGTTGTTCCATAAAATAATTTATCCAATTTCTTATGCTGTGTTTATATTATGATGATAGCTGGATGACAGCATACCAGATATAGCATATTTTTCACTAAAGCATTGTGGGATAATTCTGCGACTTCCTGTGGCAACAGCATATTACAGCAGCAGTCAATAAACTGTTCCATTATAGGTTCAGTTTTCCCCTTTTTTTGCCATCGGCCAGAGTGATGGAAAAAAAAATACAAGTTTTGAGATGAAGTCCATATGTACCTCTTCACACCCAACAAAACTCATACTAAACTTATAAAAGCTGTTTCAGTCCGGACTGCATTGTAAATAAGCTACAATACCCTTATAATGTACATATATCATCCTTAAGTCAACAAAAACATCTTTACCTTGTTAAATCAAATAAAAAAGAAGCTGGACAATGTTATGTAAATGTAACTATTAGTGACTCATACTGAATAACAGCTGTTTTAATGAGTTAAATAAAAATCCAGTAATTACTGACTTTTTGGTAATAATTCAAACTTTACAAACCTAAAACTGTAGCACAAACAAAATCTGGTCTTGGTCTTAGTCCTACACATTTTGCTTTCAAAACACCTGATCCAACTATTTAGCGAACTAACCAACCCTTTTCTGGGGTTGGAGTTGGTTATCTGATACACTGTTCACTGTTTTTGATGTTGTTAATCTAAAATACTTGTAATACACAATTTGTGGACACTGTCTGATGAACACGTTTAATTACTTTCTGTTGCATCCATTGCTGACACAGATGTGCACATGCACTCACTCAGCTTTTCCAATGTTTGAGAAGAAACAAAATCTCTAAAGCATTGAACTGTGGAACAACGATACTGTGTTCTCTGCAGTGATAGTGCCCAATTCAGTACTTTTGGGATGAGTTTTGTAGTTTGGGATAATGTGGGGTGGTAATGGTTCAAGATCCTAATCTCAATAAAACTTTTGTTACTGAACGCAATCAAATCCTTACAGAAATGCTCTAAAATCTTGTAGAAATGTGTTTCTGAAACTTGCTTCTTTATGTTATATACACACTCTTAAAAATGAAGGTGCCACAAGGAGTTCTTTAAGTTATGCCACAGAAGCAAGATTTTGGTTCCATTAAGAACCAAGATATATGTGCAAAGAACTTTTAAAATATTTGAGAAAGTTTGTGGTTTTTATCAATATTTTTTATAATTTTTTACACAATTGGATCTATGGAATCCCTCACAGAACCTTTGGTAACATGTTTATTTTGAGAATAGTGTGTAGATTATAGTGTAGACTTACATATATTTAAGGTAAATTATTCTCATAGTTGAAGAATATCATCATTACATAACTTTAAATGCAGAATCTCCTAAGAAAACCAGTCTAAAATTAGACTTTACCAAGGCTTACGAAACTGGTCAAGGGACAGAACTTCAAAATGAAAGGCAAATACGTATTTGCATAATAATTACCCAGCGCAGAGTCATAGTAAGCATTGATCTGAGGATTTGTATGCTTATTTTTATGTAAATCCCTCATGGAGGCTGCCAGAGGATTTAACTATGCCCATCTCTGGAGAAGAGGTGCAGAATTTACACCATTAGTAGCGTAAAGTAGAGTATTTGCGTGTAAGTGTTGAGGTCAAGAGATATTAAAGGAGCACAGGAAGTCTATAATTTATAATGTGAATCTGTGGAGTTAGTTTAGAAGCTCAATCTCTCTCCTATCTCTGCCTCTCTCTCTCTCTCTCTCTCTCTTTCTCTCTTTACAGCACAGCTACCGTTTACACCACGCCAAGTATGAGGAATAATTCATATTTGCTGAGGGCATAATCATTAGGCTTCATGGTTATGCTGAGGAATTTATGAGTATGCCTTAGAGAGCTGGGGATGAAGCCAGGCAGAAAACAGAGCGAGAAAACAACCAACAGAGCAGCCTTGCAGGAGGGCTAATACAAATATAGATATATCACAGGCACCAGACTGCGAAGACTGTAGTTAACAGCTTAATCACTGACTGGAATTCATAATATTCTAAGCATCTGTTCTGTCCTTAATATACTGTACAGTATGTCGAGCTACATCAGTGCCTCATAAACTGCAATAAACTTAACAAATCCTTAAACTGCTGCATAGTGGGTAATGGGTCAGCTTAGTCCAAAACCATTACATAATTATGTAGTGAAATAAAACAATTTACTTAAAAATAAAAAAGAAAGATGCTGAGCTCTTCTTAATCAGTTGTTAAAGCCATTATGTGTATAGCTTGGAGAAATAGATGTGCTGTATAAATGAATGAAGGCTGTTTATTGCTTAATGCCATTCATTTCTAAACATGCTGTGGAAGGATTTCAATAAAATGCAATGAGTAATATGTGGGTGGTAGCTTAGATTTCATCTGCTCTGTCCCCAACATCCATTCAGATTTATTTAAACACAACACAGTACTCCACACACAGTTATGGAATAGCAGTATGTAAACTGGTCATGAATTGTTACCTTAGGGGACGGCTTGGGAACTTCCACACCTGTATAAAGTGTGAGGTGTTATCTTATGAGTGTGGTTTAACACTGGCCAACATTCTCAAGGCTAGGCGATGTGAATGACTCAACTTTGAGCAATGCTTGATAGCTGTGTGGACATTTAACATGCCTCGATACACAGTCTCACATTGTAACGTCCATTATTCAGTAATATGCACACTGTCCCTTTAAGAGCCCCTTATGCTAAGTGCGTGGGCATGTGTGTGTAGCTACGCTGACAGCAGTGAGAACCAGTGTGTGTGTTGTGCTGTACCAGTACCACCACTGGACCTAGCTCCTTTAATTAATGTTATTGTATTTATCCGTAAGTAGAGCCACAAATATGCTTTGGTGCTCCATTAGTTAAAGTATGAACTAATAGACAAGCAAAATAAATACTGCTGAAGTAAAATAAAAAAGAGTGTCTAAATCCCTTCTGCTTCATGTGCTTTATGCTTCAACCTGCCCCAAAGCTCACTATTTGGCTCGGAGCTGGAAGTCTGAACCAAGACTTTCAAACTGCTGCTGATGTTTCATTGCCAAGTAGCATCACAGCTTGCTTGGAGGAAAGTGCAGTGACTCGGATTGATGTGAGGAAAGAGTGCATCTACCCACCCAGAGAGCGCAAGGCCGATTGTACTCTCTAAGGGCTCTCACGGCAGCTGATGGCAAGCTACATGAACGGGATTCGAACTAGTCGTGGGCGATATGTATCGTTTGCGAAATTATCGTGAATGTTGATTTGACGATGTGTAATTTTGTAATATCGAGTTTTTTTTTTTTTTTTTTTTTAAATCGCCAAAAATTAATAAGGCTGTTTTAAGGCTGTTATTTATATATTTATACATATACATAATGTAAGTAAAAACAACTGATTAACTAAACTTTAGTGCGTTGTGTATAAAGTAGAGACCTGCACCTGCTGGACCCATTGCATAGTAGTGCAGCGCAGGGCAAATTTTGAAAGCTCATTGCGGGCGGGTGAGGCAGACGGAAAGTCTCGGAAAGCTAACCCTAGCTGCTCTTCCTTTCGTTCTGCTGGTTCTGGTTAAGCTGGTGCTTTGTCGTTACATTGTTGTTTGTTTATTTCTTTGTTTCTGGGTGATTTATTGTATTTGGTGTCGTCGTCCAGACGCAGTTTATTTACTTTATTATTTACTTATCTATGGTGGCCCTGAAGTGCAAAACAAATTAACATGTCAGAAAACAAAATTACAAAAACTAAAACACATTTACAAAACTTAAAACAAATTTACAAGACGCAAAACACTTTTACAAACGCTGAAACACTTTTACAAACGCTGAAACACTTTTACAAACGCTGAAACACTTTTACAAACGCTGAAACACTTTTACAAACGCTGAAACACTTTTACAAACGCTGAAACACTTTTACAAACTGCGATTTCTGACGGAAAGGGAGGGTCTAACACACAGGAAGTGCTTGATGCGGACCCTCCTTGTCAGTCAAGCTGCGTTACGATGAGAGAGTTGAGTTATGAACACCAAACTATGTTTTGTGGCACGTATTTTAGCAGCAGCAGTAAATACTTAAACTATCCCTGTCCTGTTGCTACCCCCGCCGCGGGGTTCACCTAATGCCCGGCGGCCATCAGCCACTGCCCCCGCCGCGGGGTTCAGCTAATACCCCAAGGGTTCAGCCACTGCCCCGCGGTTATCAGCCACTGCCCCCGCCGCGGGGTTCACCTAATACCCCGGGGGTTCAGCCACTGCCCCTCGGTTATCAGTCACTGCCCTCGCCGCGGGGTTCAGCTAATGCCCGGCGGCCATCAGCCACTGCCCCGCAGTTATCAGCCACTGCCCCTGCCGCGGGGTTCAGCTAATGCCCGGCGGGGTTCAGCTAATGCCCGGCGGGCATCAGCCACTGCCCCGCGGTTATCAGCCACTGCCCCCGCCGCGGGGTTCAGCTAATGCCCGGCGGGGTTCAGCTAATGCCCGGCGGGCATCAGCCACTGCCCCGCGGTTATCAGCCACTGCCCCCGCCGCGGGGTTCAGCTAATGCCCGGCGGCCATCAGCCACTGCCCCGCGGGGTTCAGGTAATACAGTACAGGAGTGGCTGAACTCCGTGGGGCATTAGCTGAACCCCGCGGCGGGGGCATTAGCTGATGGCCGCGGGGCAGTGGCTTAACTCCGTGGGGTATTAGCTGAACCCCGCAGCGGGGGCATTGGCTGATGGCCGCGTGGCATTAGCTGAACCCCGCGGCGGGGGCATTAGCTGATGGCCGCGTGGCATTAGCTGAACCCCGCGGCGGGGGCATTAGCTGATGGCCGCGTGGCATTAGCTGAACCCCGCGGCGGGGGCAGTGGCTGATAACCGGGTGGCAGTGGCTGAACCCCGCGGCGGGGGCAGTGGCTGATGGCCGCGTGGCATTAGCTGAACCCCCGGGGTATTAGGTGAACCCCGCGGCGGGGGCAGTGGCTGATGGCCGCGTGGCATTAGCTGAACCCCCGGGGCATTAGGTGAACCCCGCGGCGGGGGTAGCAACAGGACAGGGATAGTTTAAGTATTTAGTGCTGCTGCTAAAATACGTGCCACAAAACATAGTTTAGTGTCCATAACTCCACTCTCTCATCGTAACGCAGCTTGACTGACAAGGAGGGTCCGCATCAAGCACTTCCTGTGTGTTAGACCCTCCCTTTCCGTCAGAAATCGCAGTTTGTAAAAGTGTTTCAGCGTTTGTAAAAGTGTTTCAGCGTTTGTAAAAGTGTTTTAGCGTTTGTAAAAGTGTTTCAGCGTTTGTAAAAGTGTTTCAGCGTTTGTAAAAGTGTTTCAGCGTTTGTAAAAGTGTTTCAGCGTTTGTAAAAGTGTTTTAGCGTTTGTAAAAGTGTTTCAGCGTTTGTAAAAGTGTTTCAGCGTTTGTAAAAGTGTTTCAGCGTTTGTAAAAGTGTTTTAGTGCTGGTAAAAGTGTTTCAGCATTTGTAAAAGTGTTTCAGTGCTGGGAAAAGTGTTTTGCGTCTTGTAAATTTGTTTTAAGTTTTGTAAATGTGTTTTAGTTTTTGTAATTTTGTTTTCTGACATGTTAATTTGTTTTGCACTTCAGGGCCACCGTACTTATCTGTCCCGCCGGCGGGCCAGAAAAATATCATAATTCATATCTGGCTGTGTTTGAGTAAGTATAGGCTCAATATAGACACCCAATATGCCATTTTAAAGCTAAGAATCTCTACTTTTCAGTCACATTTAGCTGTATTTCGTTTTAGAGCTAAAAGCGTGGGCTAGACGGTCCGGTTTGTGATAAAAACACGCTCTTTGATCCGCCCGGGGTACCTGCAGAACACCCCCCACACCCAAACAGAGCGAATCAGCACCTACCTGAGAGCACTGGCTTCAGAATCCACCCAACCATCAGAAAATCCATCAATCCAGTCCCCAATAATCCCCATTTATGTCTGAGAAGCGCTCTTATAAATCCGACGCAGATTAAAACTATTGGAAACTCCAGCGCTGTGTTCTGAGACTTTCCCTTTGTTCTGGAGCGATCAAACTGCGCATGCGTGTTACCATGGTAGTTGGGCAGACTGAGAGCCCCCCTCTGCCCCCCTACATTCTGTGAGCCAATCAGGTGGCAAGTTATGTGGGACAGAGGTGAAGCCCGCTCTGAAACCGGACACTCTGAGAGCGCTCCCCCCTCCCTCTGGAAAATCTGCTCCAGCGGGTCTATTCTATAGGGAGAGAACAGGCGGAGAGACCTTCTTTATTGCGAAATAAGTTATAAAATTAATAGTTTTTATTCTTCTAAAGTTTCCAGTCCTTTTCAGAAAGAAAGGACCATCCCAGGTTCAGATCTCTATCATATCTAGGGAGCAGTTTATAATTTTACATGGTGATTTTAAAACTTCTAATAGCAGAATATAGAGCTACTAAAACACTTCATCCACATAAATATATCATTTTATGGATCTAAAAATAAAAAATAGAAATAGAAAATCTGAAAAGTGCCTAAAAAAATTCCTGTTTTTTTACCATATTTTGAACCTTACATGTTCAATTGAATACTTTTTTTAGAATAGTTTTGTATTTTTTGGAAAATATCGTCAAAATATCGTTATCGCAAAAATCCAAAAAAATATCGAGATATTTTTTTTTGCCCATATCGCCCACCCCTAATTCGAACCCGCAATTTCCTGATCATTGTGGCAGTGCCTCACTTGGAGCCCACAGAGGGTGATAATGATTGTGACCGGTGGCATCTGGCTAGAACTGTTCATCTGTCCAACACTTACATACACTGCAAGTCAATGCAGTGTCCTTTAGTTTTCATGGGTCACGGGATATTGTATTTCCGGTCCTATGATATTTGGCATGTAAATGTTGTGTTGTGTGCACGTATCTGGTACTGTCCTGGATTGAGGGGATGGGTTAGGAGGGGTACTGTCTTTCTAACTGAAGCCATCAATCCCCAGGACTCCATTTCTCAACATCCCAATCTCCCTCAGCCTATCACAAGCAGTTCCCAGGTCTCCCATCACCTATTCAAGTATTAACTCAGCTTACCTGTGTCTCGTCTCTCATCTCATCTGTTACACTGAGCTTTATGTCTTTATATGTTTAACCTAGTTTATGACAGGAAAGCTACAACAGTTTTTATTGCATAAGGGCCAGGGGTTTCCCTCTCTTTTCTGGCCTACAGATTCTGGTCCTGGATTTTGTAGTAATAGGTAACTGAACTGCTCAAGAATGCCCACTTTGCATCATATGTAGCAGTGATTGCACAATGTAGGTAAGAACCACATTTTGTAGTAAGTGTACCATTAAATAACAGTTACAGGGGTCTTTGTAGAGAGAGGCTTAGCAGACCGAGATGCTGACACTCTGGCCTGAGGATCACTAGTTTGAAACCTGGATCATGCTGCTTCATTATCAGCAGCCAAGAGCCCAAGAGAACACAATTGGCCATACTCTCATGGCACTCTCTTCCCTCATCACTCCCATTGTGATACTGGTTTGCTCAGGCATCCAATGGCTGATGCTGTCCCCAAGCATGCTGGCTGCCAAATGAGGCTAAACGGAGCATCAACGGAGTCAGGCGCTGGTCCCTACCCTTCTAGCATCTAGGATATTTGTGCTCCAGTACGATATAGGCCCTAAATCGGATTTGAAAGACAGCTGTATCAGATTTATGTCATAGTAATTTAAGTTATTTCAGTCTGATAATGTAAGCCAAATGTAGCCTAAAAAACAACAACTCACATAGTGCCGCTTTAAGTCTGGATTTGAAGACATCTGTTATATACCAGCACCAGCAGCCTTTATTAGTACTAGGTTTTATTGGAGATTTGGTGCTACCCAGTGTCTCACAGTTTTATTGACTGGATGCTTGGCTCTCTGACAAAACAGTGTAGTGTTGCCTCATTTTCTGAGATTTTATAAGCTAACCAGAGCACTTATTTTCCCACTCGTAACAATATTCCCCTCAACACTCACAGTATCTCACTGCTTAACACATGCACAGGGCTTCGCTAATGCAGAGATTTACTGTTCAGCTCTCAGCCAATCTGTATCATGGTACTCAAGAGCATTGGTTAGGCACCCATCCAGCCATTGCATATACGTGGATGTGTCATTTTAAGAACAGACAAATTATAGTACTGATAGTCTCCATTTAGGGGCAATTAGAGAAGAAATATGACATGTTAACACGGTCAATTATCAGCCGAGCTGAGGGGGGAGGCACGGCAGAAGCAGAGAGAGGCTGGCTTGGAGATAAAAAGCGATAGACGTGCAAAGCAGACCGGAGGAGAAATACAAGACGGAGGGAGAGAGACAGAGGGAAAGAAAAATTAAAAGGGCTGTCAAAGTTCTCCTGATTTACAAGGCTAGGCTAGGCTACCCACAATGCACTGCGCCTTGAGTGCCTCAGCAATTAGACTACTGCTATGGCAACCAGCCACCTAGCCTCCCCGCCTTTTCAATTTATGAGAGAGGGAATGAGGGAATGAGGAAGAGCGAGGGAGAGGGAGAGAGGGAGAGAGAGAAAAAGAGACAGAGAGAAAGGAATGCATTAACAATCCTCCTCTCTACTAATAATATAACAATAGCTAAACTACAAACCTTATCTTATCCCACAGAAAGTGAAGAGTGTGTGTGGATTAATATTTTATTGCAGTGGAAGAGAAGAAACAGGCCGAAGGTTCAAAGCCTGCATGAATTCCATCAATCATTCCCTGGACGCCCGGATGAAAATGTTCCGCTCTTTTCTGCAAATGACTAATCAATACGCTTGAAGACCATATGCTGAAATGATCCTAATTCCACACGAGCCGGGGGATCAATGAGGAATCTAACAAAACCCCCAGCAAGCTGAGCATCTGTTTCTGGCTTTTCATCTCTCTATCTCTCTATCTCTCTGTCTTTTTCACTCTTTCTCGCTCGGTCGCTCTCTTACTCCTCACCCTTTGGCTGATTTCCTTCTCTTTTCCAATCATCTTCTATCTGATGTCCCCGTAGAGGAGAAGCCCTGATGTGGAACTGGCAGGAACATTGAGTGCTTACACAACTTGCTGTGAATTTGAATGGAAACACTTATACCTCCAAATCTGTGCTCTTTTACGTTGTCATTTTTTTTTTCCAAATATCACACTCTTTCCCTCTGAGACATAATGCAAGTAAAAAATACAGGAATTTATTTAATTATATATTTTCCTACTGTGCCACTGCATCGAGGACTCCTCCTTCCTTAAAGTTCCCGGTTAAAATAATATTATAAAATATTATTCTAATAAATTGGGAGAATCCTCGACCGAAACAGCTTAAAGTGACATTAAATAATTACAAAAATTATGCTAAAGGGCGCTTCGAGTGGTGCTGCCGCTATGCTCGGGAGATTGCTGGTTTAAATCCCGTTTATGTATCTTGCCTTCAGCTACCAGAGCCCTGAGGAAGCACAATTGGCCTTGCTCTCTCTGGGTGGATAGATGGCGCTCTCACCCCACATCACTCCAAAGAGTGATGTCGATCAGCACAAGGCGTCTGTGAGCTGATGTATCAGAACCGAGTCACTGCGCTTTCCTCCGAACACACTGTGATGCTACTAGGTAATGCTACATCAGCAGCAGTTGGAACAGAGGCGGAGGCTGACTTTACATGTATTAGAGCAGGCATGTGCTAGTCTTTACCCTCCTGGTGTAAGAATATGTGTCCACTGCAAATAGGACTTCCAAAATTTTGCTGCTTTAATTTTCAATAGGTTTTAGTTAAAAAAAAATGCATGAGGGATTGTGGGATAGTGGGCATGCATATAAGCATGCCCCGCTGCTCTGACCAATCAGACAAAAGCAGCTTTTCATTATCTGTGCATAACTGTGTGTCTATATCATTACGTCTGCATGACATGGGCGTGTTTCCAACTATATAAAGCACATAAGCCATTAATCTCCAGCTACAAACTGTACACGACAGCTAATTTAAGCAAGAAGAATTATTGAATATTGAATTACAAAAAGACCAAAATGTACAAGAGAAGTCTAGTTGAGAAGATAAATCGCCTAAAATGTATTTAAAATCCATAATGTCATGATTGACAGGGTCTTTTCCATCCTGCATAGTAGACAGACACGCCCCTCAAAGCAGGCAGAAAAGTCATGCTGGATATTAAAATTCTAATACATTACTACTATTACTACTAATAATGTCAGTCTACATTAGTCTTTCAGATGCTCATTCTGTATCTCCCAGCCTGTCCAGAAAAGCATTTTTATAGTTGTCCACATGGGGAGCTCATAGTGCATTTTGTATTTACTGTGTGGGTATAGTTTAAAAATACAAAATTAATAAATTTTTCATGAGAGGGAGTGCTATAATGTGTAATTTGGCATTGCTGTGTTGCGGTTGTAGCTTATCACAGCAGTGGCAATATTACACGCTATAGCCCAAACCACAAGTGTATTATTGTAATTATACCAGAGTTCCATTATCACTGTTTATTGAAAGATTTCGAGGTAAAGAAAATGAAAAAATGACAATCTGTTTGGTTATAAAAACACTGCGAGTTAAAATAGTTCCATTGCTGCTCTGTTTGTAGCTGCGCTGTTTGGCTTGTAAGCGCTGCATCGTTGCTAGGTTACCTGTATGTGGCGGTGTAATACATAGAGAGCTTCGGTTACAGTGCATTACTGGCTGATAATGGCACTCATAAAACGTCTCTCAGCTAATCACATTGCAGGGTCGGAACTAACTGTAACTGTGGTATATGTTACTTCTTTGCATTATTCAAACCAATATGATCATATGATTTAATCCCATGGGCAGTATTTTTATATTCCTTCCCAGTACCTAGTCAAAGACCAGGAACCCTGCTCACTCAAAACACATTTGCAGTAGAACCCAAATGAAAAAAAAAATCATACTGCATCAAACTGCTCCCTTATGAGCCACCTCCTTAATCTTCCACATTACTCTTGGCCTAGTTAAATCTTGTCTTTTTTCACACAGACCATATCTGCAGACTAATTTTGAGAGACAGCCATTAAACCTCTCCCCTCCGACTGTATCAACAAGCCCGTAATCACCATACTGTGGTTAGCGTTGTCATGGCAGCCCACGTTCATTACTGGCGATTGGCTAGCACCCGTGGTCCCCTCGCTCCCTGCATGGATTATTTAGCCCATCATTAAAAGGTGTTGTTTGTATGAAAACAAGGCTCAGAGCTTGTGTTTGTGCCTGTGTGTGTGTGTGTGTGTGTGTGTAGGCATGCATGTGACAGTGCAAGTGTGTGTGTGTGTGTTGATCTAATTAAGAAACAAATCCTAGGCAAATTTAAAGCTTGTGGATGGGTTCTGTGCTTTCTGTTTGGTTTGTTTGAGAGGCTGAAATGAAAAATGGAAAGGATTTGATATGAATTCATACATACAGCACTTCAGTTTCTGAATCAGTTTTTCTGATTTTGCTATTTATAGGTATATGTTTAGTAAAATTAACATTGTGGTTTCATTCTATGAACTACGGAAAATATTTAAAATGAAGATATTGTAATTTAGTGCATTTAGCAGAAGATGAGAAATGATTTTTTGGTGGAGTAACCCTGTTTTTTAATCACAGTTTTCATGCATATTGGCATATTCTCCTCCACCAGTCTTACACACTGCTTTTGGATAACTTTATGCCACTCCTGGTGCAAAAATTCAAGCAGTTCAGCTTGGTTTGATGGCTTGTGATCATCTATCCTCCTCTTGATTGTGTTTCAGAGGTTTAAATTTGGTAAAATCAAAGAAATTCATCATTTTAAGTGGCCTCTTACTTTTTTTTCCAGAGCTGTTTATTGTATGTAGTCAACAAATACATTATAATATATAGAATAATACACATTGTGACAACAGATCTTTCATGTTGGATTTACACTTCCATGATGGATAGACCAATGCAAATGGTCCATAATTACCAGGTATACATTTTGTGACATTAGGGTATCTGATATTTATATTAGTAATGTACCAGTGTAATTGTTTTTTATTTGAGAAGTAATTATGTTTTGAACTCTTTGTTAAGGAAATAAAATTGTATGGTGAACAAAGACTAGTACCTTTTATCATGTTTTACTTCACCAATAATGCCAGAAACGCTACCAGGACAATAAAAGCGCAATATTAAAAATGTTAATAAACACTTGTTGGTGGTTTGCATTTCTTTTCGATTCCCGGCTCTGCTGTCTGGTCATGTGACAAAACTGTTAATCATCCATTTAATCCTTACTTGCCATTACTTGACATTTTCACCAACTGCACAGCCTATACCTATAGTCTATACGCCTGATACCACAGTGAAGAGTGTGCTACTGTACTACTACTTCATTACAATCTGCTCTTCCTGTCTGTACAGTAATCATGCATAATCAATTTAATATGCAGCCTCACATAATCACACAAACACACACACACACACACACACTGACTGCAGTAATTCCCTCCATACTGTAACATCATCACAGCTCCTCCTCTGTCATCATAGTGGCTTTCAGAACCGCTAAATCGAAGGGATGTGTGAGTGTGTGTGATTGCAAGTGTGTGTGTGCAGTGATTTGACTCAACAGGGATGCTGCCTAAGGCATTCCCATTCTCTCTCTCAATCTCTTGCTCTATCTCTCTCTCTCTCTTTCTCACTCACACATGCACAAACAGATTTACTCCAACATCCGTCGCTCTCAGGAATGCCACAGGAAATAGAATCAAATAACGGTGACCAGAGAAAATCGCGATTTGCCACATCACATTTGCCAGCTGAGAAAATTTGCTACCCCCTCATTCTCTCTCTCTCTTTCTCTCTCTCTCTGTGATCTACTACTTCTGTCTGTCTTTTCTGCTCTCTTTTACTTAAAACACACATAAATATAGTTAAATAGGATGTATTCGAAAAATCACTAAAGCAAAATATAAAAAATGGCATATTATCACATCACATTAGTTTTATTTTTTTTTTGGTATTCATAGAGCATGTTACAATAATGAACCAGTTTTACAATTATGACCGATATTCCCCAATACCCTATACTACCCTATACAATCATATTACCTATATTACCCTATACTCCATATACAATTCTATAACCTATACAATCCTGTACTCCCTATACAATCCTATAACCCATACTATCATATACTCCCTGCACACCATATATTACCCTATATTCAATATAAAATCATATACTCCCTATACAATCATATTACCTACTGTATACTACACTATACTCCCTATACAACTCTAGAATTGATACTGCCCTATACTTCTTGCATGTCATATACTACCCTATACAATAGTATAACCTATACTACAATATACTCCCTGCACTCCACATACTATTCTATACTCCCTATACAATCCTATAACCTATACTACCCTATGCTCCCTATAAAATCATAAAACCTATACTACTCTATACTCCCAATATAACCCCATAACCTATACTACCCTATACAATCCTATTAACTATACTATCCTGTACTCCCTATACAATCCCATAAACTAAACTACCATATACTCCCTATACAATCCTATAATATATTCTATATCATATACTCACTGCACTTCCCATACTACCCTATACTTCCTATACAATCCCATTACCTATACTACCGTATATTCCCTACACAATCCCATAAACTAAACTACCATATACTCCCTATACAATCCCATAAACTAAACTACCATATACTCCCTATACAATACTATAATCTATTCTATACTATCATATACTTCCTGCACTCCCCATACTACCCTATACCATCCCATAACCTATACTGCCATATACGCCCTGCACTCTACATACTACCATAAACTCCCTATACAATCCTATAATCTATTCTATACTATCATATACTCCCTGCACTCCATATACTACCCTATACTCCCTAAACAATCCTGTAACCTATACTACCGTATACTTCCTATAAAATCCCATAACCTATACTACCATATACTCCCTATACTCTCTATATAATCCCATAACCTATACTACCATATACTCCCTGCACTTCACATACTTCCCTATACGCCCTATATTACCCTATACTTTATTACCCTATACTTTGAACAAGTGTCCAGTATAAATAAAGCAATGCCAATTCTCTTATCATTTGACACAGGTGGCCAGTGACCGGAAACAACTGCCTCTGCGAATGGGCCAAATGTGACACAACTTTTTAAAGGTTTCTGATATTCTGTAAAATTCTGTAAGACCTGAAAAATGGCTCTGAACTGCCCAGTCCTGGCACTGTGTGTGGTGAACATTGTCTGAGTGGCACAGAGATTTTTTATCTTGCCTCGTGTCTCTGAACTGAAAACAACACAGTCTTTAAAATGTCTTTCTAAAGATAATGGTGCTAAAACCACAGACAGACTGAATGTTTCAGTGCTGCTCCTTATCATCATAGCCTACATTATCAAGATTCGTCACATATCTGTTGTGGATTGGAACAATTTATGTTATATTTATTCTGACAAAATATCCTTATTGTGTATAACCTTTGCAAAATCTTTGGGTGGAAACCTGGCCTTCCTCTTTATCTCACATTCTCATCTCTTCTCTCTCTCTCTCTCTCTCTCTCTCTCTCTCTCTTCTCCCCCTCTTTCATTTCCATCCAACATAAGGTTTATGACATATGAAATGGTAATGCTTGCAAAGATTAATGGAGGGTAAACCAAAACTGACACCATATGGATGTGAATATTGATCATACTTTCTTGAACTTTTAAACTCTTGTTTTGCATATCTGTCCATAGGACAGCATATGATGCTAGTTACACACATAGCTCTGCTAAATCCTTTGCTATTTATCAAAGAGACTAGGGATAAAGGACCAGCTGTCAAGTGCGTTTTGCTATTCAGGTGTGTGTCGCGCTTAAAAATAAAGGTGCCAATAAGGGTTCTATGCAGTGTTGTCACAGAAGAACCTTGCATTTCTTGACACACATTTGCAAGATAATATAAAGGGTGTAGAGTTTTTTTTTAAGTTAAAAACTTAGAAAATGTGAGTTTTATATGTTTTACTGTGAAACTTGGAGTGTTTTTTTACTTGGTTTAGTTCTGTTTTCTCAAAGTAACAAATGCGCACCAAAATGTGTCAATACTCCAAGTGAGAACATACTCTCCACTTATTGGTCAGAGCTGTCTCGGGTGGGAGCAAGAAAGTAAATACAGGAAAAAGGTCCTGTCTTTTGGACTAGTGCATATTTCTATGCAGTTTAACATGGAGTAACTGCAGATATGGTATTTCATCAAACACTGCCTTGCCAAAAAACAAGTCACCACCAAAAAAAAGGGTCACACACTAATATTTTGTTAGACTGCCTTTAGCTTTGATTGCAGCACACATTCACTGTGGTATTGTTTCAATAAGCACTTTAATGTTGCAAGACTTATTTCAATCCAGTGTTGTATAAATTTTTCACCAAGATCTTGCACTGACCACCGCACAAAGCCTTCTCCAGCACATTCCAAATATTCTCAATGGGTTTAAGGTCTGAACTCTGTGGTGAACAATCTATGTGTGAAAATGATGATCTCATGCTCCCTGAATCACTCTTTCACAATTCCAGCCACATGAATCCTGACATTGTCACCTTGGAATATGCCAGAAAAAATCCATTGATGGAATAACCTGGTCTATATTCAGTATATTCAGGTAGTCAGCTGACCTCATTCTTTCAGCACATACTGTTGCTGAACCTAGACCTGACCAACTGCGGAAACCTCAGATCATTTAATTACTTAAATCCAGGCAGTCTAGCTGTAGTAATTATCTGGATAATATTTTAGGTTTCAACTACACCTACAGAGCAGTTTCTCTCAAATTTGTGGTGTACACTTGATAATTCAGGTGCACCTGTGAAACCTAGGAATTCACCTGTAACCATTCAGTGAAACTGTGAATTGAATCTGAATCCGAATTATCAGTCAGTGGATATTTTTAAGAGCTTCTGGTTCCTGCAGAAAAGGACCCTATAAAATTGAGTGTGTTTGAGGACAGTAAAGTTGAGATGGTTTCTGAGAAATGTGACAGCTGTATTCTAAATATCACTCTAGTTTGCAATTAAATAGGCCATGAATTGTCTACATAAGAGTTTGAAAAGCTGGAGGAAGAGCTTTCTAAACCAGGACGAGCCCCAAGCCTGTGTTGCTTTCGTCCAATCTCGGGCATCTGCTTCAGCCGCTGGCCACCATCTCTCCCAGCCCTTCTGGATTTGTTTAACAAACACCCGCAATAGATCTCTGTCTGTCTCTCTCTCTCTCTATCTCGATCTCTCTCAGTCTCAGTCTCTCTATCTTTTTCCTTTCTCTCCACCAATGCAAACAATTTGCATTGTAAAAGATCCTCCGTAAATGTTGGAAGCAGAGGAGGGACCTGAGGACGAAACAAAAGGCGAGCCTCGTCCTGCACTTATCTGCAGCGATATCCAGCAGTATAGTCCCTAAGCAAGCTTTATCTTTTCAAGCCAGGCTGAGGGAGGGAGGGAGGGAGGGAAGGAGGGAGGGAGGGCAGGCGTTGGAGTGAGCGAGAGGGAGAGAGAGAGGGAGAGAGAGAGAGATGAGAGAGTATGAAAGCGACAGAAAGAAGACTTAGTCACAGCATTCCTCTAAGTAGTGTGGTTGAAGTGAGCACTGCACAGCTCAGTAATATTGTATCTGATAGACCAGCAGCTCTGCTGGGACAGGAACACAGCAAAAATACACACACAGCAAAAATGTGTGTTACCTGGCCATAACTCAATGCCATAATTCTCCCTACAGTAGTCCTGCAGTTTGGGGTAGATGTGTTCTGTATTTTTTATTTTTTGGACAAATATTGTATCTGGCAGTTGTTCTTTATATCGTCTTAAAATCATATCATAATACAACCATAGAAATGCTTCAAAATGATTTAAATAAATCAAATACAGTTTATACAGTACAAGTCTTTATAGGCAAGTCAGATCACTCAGCAACCATCTTTACAATGCCACATGACCAGCCTTCCACAAAATACTCTAATTTAAATTTCCAGAACACATTTTACAACACTGACAAAATCTGACAACAACCTTTTAAACAGTTTGTAGTATTTTGCTCCATAATGCACAAAAAGTGTTTTTTTTTTGGCTTGTTATTGCTACTATGCTTGCACAGGTCTCCTTTCCCAACTAGCATGCTGACCCTTTTCCACTTGCAGCATATGGACCAAGGGGATTGTCTCTTTTTGTGAACTGTGGGACTTTATCCTTAAACATACACTGGATTGAGTTGGCCTCCTGTTTAATTACGTATGATAGTACGGAGCAAGATCACATTAATTGGTCCATTTTAAGTTGACCATTTCTAAACAATATAAAGCTTTACCTTTACAGCTTAAATTTCAAGCTTTGATTTCTTTTAAAATCATGCAGTCTGTCACTGATCTGAGGTGCGTAACGGTGAATTTTAAGCAGACATGCAGGCAGAAACACAATACCTGAATTAGTTTGTTGAATGTTGGTAGTATCTTTTTCCTTACCAAACACATGCTCTATTGTAGCATAACTATATGTTAACCTGCTCTGTAGATTAAAGAAACACTCAGGTAGAGCTTAAAATGTAGCATTTATTTAGTTTTCACTTGGAAGATGAGCACTGTAGGGACTTACATGTGGCAGCAATGGAGTCTTTTAAACAGAGGCAGTTGTACCAATGAGCCCTTATATAGGGGAGTTTCCCGCCTTTGGAGCGGGACATACCACTCTTGCAGCTAGGGCAGGGGGGTACTATAGTGGTGTCTTGTTTTGTTTATGCTTCAATATATATATATATATATATATATATATATATATATATATATATATATATATATATATATATATATATATATATATATATATATATATATATATATATATATATACTGTGTGTCAGGGTTTCTATATTATTTGGGGTAGAGCCTACAAGTTGATTATAACTGGGAATTGAGTTAATTGGTCTTGTTTAGTTGGACTGGCCTAGAGAAGGGGCTAATGCTTCATATGGAGGAGCCAGAGTCAGAGTACCTAGAGGCTGGTAGAAGCAGAAGGCACTGATGTTTAGCTTGTTTCTCTAGCAGGCCTATTTTTCTTTCTATATTTTTAAGTTTTGTTTATTTGTTTATTTTCTTGTTTGCTTCTATGCACTGTACATATTTGCATCTCTAAGAAAAGAGTGAGAAAAGAAAATCTTAAAATGCTTCTTAAAATGCTTCTTAAAAACCTGTCTAAATGAACTTCCTCTCCCTGCTGCCCTTGGTCAACTTGTAACACAGTCCATTGACAATTACATTTTTTATCACAATATACTGAACCTGGATCTTGCTGGAAATTGTGCTGGAGGTAACAGAAAATGAAAATGAATAATCAGTGTTTATCTGACCATTTCTAAATATCGCCTTAAAAAAGTATTTTAGCTGCAATCCGTGCTCCATTATATTAAATTAGATGTGCTGGTGATGCAATATTACAAATCCTGTTGCCTAGGGGTATCCATTTGTAACTAAACGTAATCACTTTACATAAAAAAAACATTAAACAATATCCAAAAAAACTATAAAACCATCTGGTATACATGCATATTTGCAATGTTATGCAGTGTTTTGTGACAGAATTCCTCTTTCTAGGGCCAGAAAGAAGGCCCAGCAGCTGCCGGGACAGAAAGAGTACTTTTACACAGTTCAAAAAATGATGTTGTTACCTGGAACTCAATGCCATAATTCTCCCTACAGAAGTCCCTCAGTTTGGGGTAGACGTGTTCTTTCAGAGCGTTTCTCTCTGCCTCCGTATCTGCAACCAAAGACACACACACACAACACAGAGACAAAGACCCTCTTTTAGTCGAGCAAAAACAAGGGTGTTATCCAAGGTGACACTTCTACCTCATGTACCGCCTGCTTCTGGCTTTTGATCATTTCTCACCCATGTGACAAACTCCAGAACAAAACCTGCTGGTTTACTCTCCTGTGATCGTCCTCATCCACTCTTTCATCGCACGTTGTTTGTCAAGCGTGTGTTTACGCATCTACATCATCGAGCGTAACGCATCAGCCTTCGGCTCAGATACAGTCAGGACACTGACTCACAGGAGTCATGAGGAAGGCATAAGGCACAGACATGTGAGTCTGCAGGAATAGTGCGCAGGCCTGCTTGTTAAACACATATCACTGTATAATTCTTTTTTTTTAATAATAAAGAGATGTGTGATAAGCTGAATACTGATTACATAATATTAGATAACTGTGTACACAGATTAGCAGTGTTTTCCATCTGTGTGCTGTGTGAAGATTACATCAGCAAATGCCACAATCTAGAATCAACTGAAGCGATTTTATGGTGAAATGCTTAATTATTTCGGGTTCCCTGAAACGTGATAGTATAAACTGAACTGCTTTTTTCATTTAGATATATGTGTATGGCGACTTTATACATATTGTAGAGGTGGATCAGTGTAGTGTTAAGTGCAGTGTAACTCTGCACATTCACCCAGACTGAGACACATCATACAGATGTGGGTAGTCCTTCTTCAAAACATTTCATCCAATGATTCATGGAGACTTTGTCATTCACATCACATGTGGTACATAAGGTGGAACGAAATTGTAATCTCACGGTCCAGTTCCACCCAAAAAAAACAATTGTTGAAATAAAGATTGTAATTATAAAGATAAAAAAATAAAATAGAATAAAAATAAAATAAGAACAAAATAGATATCAGGATAAATATTACAAATATATCTTTATATAAAAGAAGAGTAGGGAAGTAGCAGCAACATGAAATCCAGAGTAAAAGTTCTGCTATGGCTGCAAATACTGCAGCTTGCATATGTGTCACGTTTAATTTCTAAAGATGCACACAACCAAAGCACCAATTGGACTAATATATGTGAAGCTTTTTATGTATAGAATGCAAAAATATCTCTACCCTAATAAAACCTATGTTATCAATAATGCATATTGATATTCTATGCTATCAATATCTTATCTGACCACAGTGGCCCTGATCCAAAATCTAAATCTAAAGGAAAGCTTTAAAAATAAATATCATTGCGGTCATGGAAAAACATTGTATTGCCTTATTTAAACGTTGTAATGTTATCAGAATCTGGTAGTTGTTCTTTACACTGTTCTATGAAAGAATGAAGAATGAACAAATAAAACATTTTACACTGACTTCCATTTATTTTATTCAAAAGGTTATTATATGCAGCTGTGAGCAAAAGTTTAGATACATTGTTAATATGAAAAAATAATAATCATGTTTATACAACCATTTCTTAACCTTTCAGTAAAGAAGTCCAGTATTACTTTTATTATTTATTCAGTGTATATTGTGGCTGTAAATGTGATTGGGTGTAAGCATTTATTTTAAAAAAAAACATTCAAAAACAAAAACATCCCAAAAACGTTTATATTTATATTCATTTTAATTTAATTTTGAGTATTTTAGAGTAAAAGACAACAAACAAAAAAGTTCACAGTGGTGTTTTCAAATTCTAAATAATTTAAATGTCTCTACTGACTGAACACTGACTTTAGTACTGAGTACCACAGTAGCAGGTGCTCTAACACAGTCTGAAATGTTGTTGATAATGACAATGATTGGTATAATTATGTGCTATTTTATGTCCCCTTTACTATTTTTTCTTCTACATCTGTTTGTTGTTTTTTTAATCTAACCCCTCCATTCTCTCTCTCTCTCTCTCTCTCTCTCTCTCTCTAAATGCACCAACAGTGAGACACAACATGTTATTGCATCTTTAAAGAAGCTAAGATATCCATATAAACCCCTCATATATCACTAAGCTTCAGTCACACAGGGACTATTACAGCACCCACTCACAATTGATTTATGCTGCAGACAGCCTACAGGAGAATGAAAATGTCATAAATAATGATCATATTAATCCACCAAGAAAAATACCAAGCCTACGTGGAACAATGTTCAGAGAAGGTTATGATTTAGACAATTAGTGTGCAGTTTTAATATCAAATCGAGGCTTGTTTGTTTATCTGATTCTAATAACCAACTAACTGTCTAGGGGCAAATGTAACTCCACGGTGGCAGAAAGAGGCATGTTACACTGTTTGCTAGACATCTGGGCTTATTTTGAGGAAAATAAAATAAAATTAACTAAATTAACAAAGCTTTCACACTGATCCCACCAACTGATTCCCATTGGCGGTGTTGTCTGGCGCCTTAGTAAAAAATATATAATATAAGTCAAGCAAGTGCTGAATGTTAATCTGCACAGATTTCTCTACTGAAAACGGTTTATTTGGGTGAGTAAAACACTTCCATTTATTTACAGTAAGCTTAGATTTTTAAGATTTTAGCACCGTTAGCAGCAGCACTAAAATATTGAAGCAGCACTTAGCGCTAGTAAATGTCGCCTGACAGCGCTACAATGAGGAACCTTGAGTGTTCCGATAAGCCGGGGCACTATCAGCTAGCGGTTCTTCCCACATAGCTTGTGTTAACACGGTAAACATGCAAGCGCTGGGGTTAGCGGCTAATGCTAATGCTGCTCCAGCCGTGGTGCTGGAGAAACTTTACTGAAACTTCTTTATAACACTGTACTTCAGCGGAGTGGCTTTACTGCGCAACGGATTATAAGGCGCACTGTTGATTTTTGGGGGGAAAATTAAAGGATTTTAAGTGTGCGAAAAATACATGCTATTAAAGACATTACAACCCACAGTGGGCAGCTCTGTGGGTAGAAATTATCGTATCCAGCAGCATCTGGCTAGAAGTGTCCGTGCGAACAGACAAGAGGCTCTGGTGAAAATCAGGAGGAGGCCCCTCACAAACATTCTGCCTGTCGATGTCCCATGACATTTGGCATATCAGTGTGTGTGTGTGTCATATATATATATGACAGGCCCAAAGGTGAAAGGCCTATGATTTGCTGCATTGCTTTTTCAGGGAAGGTGTAAATGTGCCACTCCACACACACTGCAATCTCGCAACAGGTTAACAGGCATATCCGTTCATATCCTTCTCTAACACTCGCTATCGCGCTCTCTGACAATGCATCTATCAACTACAGTATCTGCTACTCCTCTTATCTCTTTCACTCATGCACACACACACACACACACACACACACACACACACACACACACACACACACACACACACACACACACACACACACAGTCTCTGGCAGCAGTCTGGAGACCGAATTGGCTGGAGCTGTAGCTTTCACTCTGACTTTATGGATCTCACGGCTTAAACGTTTGACATGATTAATGACGATTGGTTGTAAAACAGGCGGCAGAAAAAAAGGAGCGAAAACTGGTGAGATCATTCCTGTGAGTGAGAGGGGGGGTGAGAGAAGGAGAGAGAGAGAGAAGGGAAAGAGAGATAGGAGGTAGCTGGGCAGAGATTGAGAGAGAGTGAGAGAGTAGCTAGGTAGACATAGAGAGAGAGAGAAAGAGAAAAAGAGAGAGAGAGAGAGAGAGAGAGAAAGCAGTGCCAATAAAGCATTATTGAACTAGATTGGATTGAATGGGGGAGGGAGAGGGTTAGCCAGGCGGAGGAAAGAGTGAGGGAGTGAGGGAGCGAGGGAGGGAAGGGCAGCAGAGAAATAAAATAAATGAACGAGACTTTCAATTTCTCCCATAAAGCCCTGTAGCCTCATTCAAGCTTCAAAAGACTGCCATTAAACATCTTTTCAGTCTCGTGGGATGGAGGAGAATCGAATGAAATAAAGCAGTCCTTTACTGAACACTTTTAGGGACCACTCTATGAGATTCTCTCTGAGGCCTCGGTGGAGCAGCTAACCGTCATACAATAACACACTGTAAAGTGGAGGCCTTTCAACGGCTCTCACTCGTTTCCCACTGAAAACACCAACACGGTCGAGAATCATATAAAAAAAACTACTGCTACACATATACTACAATATATGGGCAGAAATAAAGTAACACCTGATCATATATTGTTTCTTCTGAAATCAAAGACACCGTAAAAATAGGTTATCCTGCTTTAACTGGAGTCTCTGCTGTCCAGAGAAAAAAAATAACTTGATTTGCTTAGCAATACTTTGAGGATTTGATGGAATTCAGCGCAATAATTTTAGTGAGGTCGGGACGTTGGAATATCACCACCCAACCTGATGGAACACCATCATTCGAGAGATCTGGGGGCCTTATTCCCCTCTAACCCACCCCTGCAAGCTTTATTATTATGCCTGTATGTGCTTTGTATGTTACTATAGTGAACATATGTGATGCATTACATTACATCACATTTACTATGATTACAGCTTTTCCATATTTTTTTCTGATAATTAAAATAAAAGAATAATTGATAATCAAGTACTTTTGATTTTTCTAATTTGGTAATTCCCAAAACAGTCTTTTGGGACCCACAGATAATGCAGATTTGTGGTCAACCTCAAAGTGTTTATCTATTTCTAAATCTAAACCACATAGAGGTTCCTGTGGACTGGTGTGATAATAAGCCTTATGGCGTAATATGGCTGGGATTTGAAAGGGCTTACTTAGATACTGTCCTAAAAACAGGCCAACTCAATTTATTTTAAAGACACTTGGACAAACAAAATATTTCAAAGCAAATTATTTTGAAGAAAAGTTACTAGAATTATTATTGTTAACACTATTATTAGTAGTTGTACTGGTAACTTGGGCACTTAGTACTTGGTGATACAATACATATCACAATACTAATTTTACGATTCAATTATCATGATAGAGCAGGTCTCAGACACGCGCAGGTGAAAATCAAAACATACTTTATTAAATAAAGTATAAGACAAAAGGGATGGTCAGACAATGCCAGGTCAATACTGGTAAACAGCAGCATCAAAAAGATAACATACCAGGGTCGAAAAACAGTCCAGAGGTCAAAACACAGCAATATAGTAATATAGTCGGTAAATACAAAAAACAAGGTGAAAGCGAAAGAGTAACACAGGCAATGGAAAAACACCTTGTATGAGGAAAAACCATCAATACTCTTTAAAGACTAAGACCAAATGAGCCCCTTATATAGGGCTAAACCATGTGGCTAGTACCCAGGTGACCTGTTTCCTGGAAGTGTCATGTGCTGTGTCATGTGATTGGGATTGGGTGTGATGTTAGTGTATCCTGGGCAATGTAATCTAGAGTCTGCAAATCGCAGACAGAGCTGAGTGTGGGAGAGACATTAATATATTGTGATATATATCGTGATAACATATTGTGTTTGCTTAAATCTAATTTTAGAAAAAATTTAAACAAACAAAACATTTACTTTTTATGCTGTTATAACAGCACAAATGAACCACAAATGGAGTCTGACACCAATATTTATATGTTACTTGCTCACGGCTGCAGCAAGGAGAGGATGTGGAGAGCTGATGCAAACGCAAGTCATATTTATTTAAAACAGGAAGCAAACAAACAATAAACCAAAACAGAAACTCAGAGTAAAAACAGAAATACGAACCAAACATGAAAGCACCCGATACAGACATAATACATGTACAAGAACCGAAAAACAAAAACTGAAGATGAAGGGGCTTAAATACACATACAAGGCGGGAAAAGAAAGAAGTAACACCTGGGGACTGGTAATGAGGGGGCGGAGGAACATGGACAGAGGGAAAAGGTAAACAAAAAGAGAAACACGAGCAAGGAAACAGGGCAGGGATGTGACACGTGAAATAAAAAATCGGTGTAGTATTACACAACTAAATATTAAAATATGATACAATATTAATATTTTCTTACATCCATATAACTAACAGAACTTTGTGTTAGCATGTGTTTTGAGACACTTAGTTTGACACTTTGCGTTTAACATGTTGAATCTGCTGTACAGTAATTCTGAACTAAACGTCTGAGCCTGTGCATTTCTCTTCATTACTCAGTGCTGATTGCTTCCAGTAAAGCTTAAACACTGTCTCCCTGTGGAAATATGCATGCGTGTTATGAACGCTGAGTGCTCTGGATTCATGCATGCATACAGATGAGTCTGACACGCTGACAGCGTCTGATCTCAGAGCAGCAGCTAGGTTAGCTAAGGCCTGTTCTGCAACTCTGCAACAAGATACAGGAGCACAGCAGTGGAAGTGTGTCATCCTGAAATAATCCTAGCATTTATTTTATACTGTATTATTATTAGTATTCAGTGTTACTCGTGGTTGCTAGTAGACCAGAAGATGATCAGCAATGGTGTAAAAGGGTGTACAATCTTATATCTCATATACAGTATTTAAGGTGCCAAGGAATGTGTTTATTGAATATTTTTGTTTGTCATTAGGAATGTAACTAATAACTAGTAGGTATGTGATATTTGTTAGGGTACAAAATTATCAGATGTCATCAAACAAGCCTAATTACAAGCCTGTTATATTGTGTTACAGAATAGAACATGCTAACTTTCCTTTTATGGAAGACTAATAAAAACTGTTTTTATTGGCCGGTTTACAACGCCGATGACAGCTTTTAAAAGCCACCATTATAGCCTAGTTTTAAAACTGTAAAAAAACAACAACAATATAATTATATAATCCTGAGTCCCACTGGATGCTGTTGCTGTCCTCTAACTATGTCCTGTCAGCACAATGTGCTACTAGCAAGCTGAAGTGATTGTAGCCAGTTAGCTTTTTACATGACCCAACTCACTTAGCTGCGTTTGGAATTAGTCAAACTAGTAAAACAGTTAAAAACTTTAAAAAACAGAATTTTCAGCACACTGGAGATGTAGCTAGCAATTTTGGGCAAGGCCAATAGCTGCAGTAACAATGTTGAATTAGGCAAGTAGCTGGTGTGCTGTCAATGCAGTAGTGATGGTAGTCTGTGTGCTAACACTGGAGTAGTGATGTTGGATAGAAACAGCTGAACATGAGATTTAAAAGGCATTTAAATATCTAGATGTTGTTTGAATGTGTAAAGTGCTGATATTTAATAAATAAATATGTAATCTGTTGTGTTTGGGCACTTTCGGAGAAACAGACTCAGTTAAGTGTAAACTGTGTGAGTAAACCATTTACACATTTATGTATCTTTTGTCCCCAGCATTTTGTTTAATGCGGTACTTTACGATTACTCGACAATTAAATCTGTAATTCACAAATGTAAATAATCGACAATAATCGTTGCAGCCCTACTGCAAACACTATCACAGACAAAAGTTGTGGGTCTGGTTGTGACGAGGGGAACAGACGGGAGGCGGATTTAAATGCGGGTAAGACCAATACTTTAATAAATAACAAATAAATAAATAAACAGACAGGGGAATAACGAATAAATATGTATACATAAACAAACAGGGAAAACCAACAAAGAGCTAAGCTAAACAGATAAGTGACTAAACTAAACAGATAATAACTAAACAGGGCTAGGGAATATAAACAGGGATAAATACGTAAATATATACAAAATAAACAAAGAAACAAACTGGAAATAAACGTGACTGGAAATAAACAAGAGCGTGAAAATACAAACAACCAAGGAACGAGAAAAGAGCTATAACGTGAACGTGGCGAGACAGACAACAGGGGAAGGTGCAAAGAGCGACGGCTAAACATGGACTAAACTGTGCTATAAATAGTAACAAGAAACACTGAACACCTGGGGAAGGGGCGGAGCTACAAATTACACACATGTGATGGAAAAGTACTAGAGAAACACACTAGGAAACGGGGAAAACACAGGAAAACATAGTGAGGGCGTAACACTGATTTGTGTAGCAATGTGTATTCTTCTAAAACTAGAAGTTTGGTGGTGATGTGCTGCTCTCTAGTATCATCAACCTCATGTTCTCCCAAAGTTGCTATCATGTTGCCATACTGTTTCACCAGAGTAGAGCCCAGATCAGATCACCCAGACATGACCAGCCTATGACCCTGTTAACATTTGGTCACCTCATTCCTCTTGAGAATCAGGATTATAGGAAATAAAATCAAGCCTCATAAAAATGTTAGAAAATATGTTAAAACAGATAAAAAAATCCAATCACTCAAACCATTTCAGGTGGAATGAGACTTGATACACGTGTTAAAACAAATCTGTCTCTCCAAGTGTAAACAGGGTTTATGTCACTGTTGTGCTGTTGTGCAGTACCTAGCGGCACCAATTAACAAGCAGCTCCAAATTCTGTGTAATTCTATGTAATTATACAGGCAGTAAAAAAACTGATTCTACATCTGCACCTCAGTTTAACAATCATGACAAATACTGTGCAGCTGCTTGACCACAAAAGATGACCTTAAATATGATGTCCTTTCTATTGGTTTAACCAAAAAAGGAAGCACCCATAAAATTCAAGCATCCTCCGTTACCCTACAGAGAGAGAGAGAGAGAGTGAACGAGAGAGGGAGAGAGCGAGAGAGAGGGACAGGGGAGCCAAACAAGCGTGTAAATGTTATTACTCCCGTTTCCTCAAAGCCGCCGTTTCCAGCTTCCACCGCAGCTCTGCAGCTGCTACCCTTTTTACAGACAGGCCGAGACATTAAATCACACTGAAGCATTACTGTGAGCCACAGCACGGATAAGGATCACCGCAACAGAGAAAGGAAGCTTCACGGAAAAGGATAATTAGCAGGGAAGATTTTAACAGGTTGTTATGACCGGGGGTTACAACAATGCCCACTGGGGCCTCCAGCTTCTGCATATTTTGGTTCTGTTCAAATCCCTGTCTACCGTTAACAATTAGATGACAAAAGCATTTTTTTTGTTAAATTGTTTCTTATTGGTAAAAAGGTTGGAGTGCTAGCTTTTATTTAAAAACAGAAGCACTCTGGTCTTCTTCAAATAATACAGTGCAATACAAACGTCAGAGACTACCCCGTCATTTGTGTCATTTTCACTCAAAATGGCCATTAAGTGCAAGTTGTTCATTTTCAAGTTCCCCAAAAAAGCAGAAAACCTATATTTACCAGGAAATTACACAGAAGACTCATTCCTGTGGGCACTGGATGTCAGTCTGACATCAGAAAGACACTGAACTCTTATGTTAGACTGATTCATTTTAGCTGAAAATGAAAAATAGGTTAACATTAGGGTTCTGCATTAGATACACTATATAGAGTAAATATAAAGGACTACAATAGAACATCTACTGACACAAAAACAAAGAGTTTTATCCTGCTTTTGTTGAAGTGACCTAGTGAGTTCCAAAACCCTACTCCAAAACCCTCCACCATCTGGACGGAGCACCATCGTTTTGGTCACCTGACATCATAACTTACATTCATCCTGGTCTCAACATCTAGTTTTAGAAGTTTGTGGAAAGATGAGATCATTCGGTATGTAATGATTACACTTTTTCCATAACTGATTTTTTGCTTTACTGTGGTAATCTGCAGGGAGTCATTCAGACATCTCCAAAAAAACAGTTTAAGTCATCCAAAACATATGTAATGATGTTGAGGTCTGCAGTCTTGAGCAGACAGTGCAGTGTTCAATTCGCTGATTGTCTGCCTGCCACAGACTTAGGTAAAGACTTCCAAGATGCATCTGCGCTCAACCCTCCAGACATACCAGATCAAGTGATGCTTCAGTGTTCCAGCTCACCTGAATTTCCAATGGCTATTTCCTGTTTTCCCTTTTATAAATACCCCCTGTTTCTGTTTTACCGTCGCCAAGTATTATCCCTATATCCCTAGCTCTCCCACTCTGCGTTTCTTTTGTTCTTTTTGTTTGTTTTTTTGCTACTTTGTTACTGACCTTGTTTTGTTATATGGACTACCCTTTTGCCCTGGCCTTCTGTCTCTATTTTAGATTTAGATCGGTTTATTACCTATTTGCCGGTTCTTTATCGTATCTGTATCTTGCTGTATCTGTATCTTATCTGTATCTTGCTGCCCTATTTTTATAGGTACTATTTCCAGATTTAACCACTTTGTAAATAAACGTTATGTTAAGTATCCGTGCATGTCTACGACTTGTCTAGCCTTGCGTGACAATAAACAATAAAAAAGCTACTATTGTGTAACTAAGTAATGTTACACACTGGGTGATTCGGGTGAATAGGCTCTCATTGCTAAGTAAAAAATAATCAACAATATTGAGGATGTGTTCATATATTTCACGCCTTACTTCTTACATTGTGTGGGCAGACAATCAGCATTCTGTAGCCACTTGTTGTCTTTAATGTGTTTGAGAATAAAACTCAACAAAAGCGTTCTGTGGTGTGTTTGACAAACTGTAATGAAATAAAAACAAGGGCTGGCTGCAGGTCTCGAGGGCTGGTGTATTCTTTGTATTATGAGTTATGCGTGTGTATGTGTGTGTGTGTATGTGTGTGGTGACTGCCAATTCCTCAGTGGCTGAATTTTTGATGAATTAATTGCACCCTCTAGTGCCCAAGCGGGATGAGCATTGAATAGAGAGCGAGAGACATGAACACAACAAAACGTGGCAGGAAAGACCAATCCGAGGGAAGCCCATTTAATATTCACACATACAAGATCTCACACACACACACAGTGTACATATTAACACCCTGCTGTACGCCTGCCCTCATTCTTTTTCCTGCTCTGCTTTCTAATCCTCTCCTGGAGAGCTCTTTCTAGAGATGTCCACCGCTCCAGGACAGAGTCCATCCAGTCTCTGCAGCTGCAGGAGAGAAGATCTTCTGATGCTTAGCAGGGGGACACTTAGTCTGACCATCTGCTACACTCCTACAAATTGGGGCAAAATGGATTCTTGGGAAATTGCCATAGAAGAACTACTTTTCCACTTTTTCTTCCCTGAAGAATCTTGTAATGGGTGGGGAAAGAGTTTTGAGTTGAATATGCCAAATAATAAGCAGCGTATACAGCAGGGGTCAGCTATAGGTGGCCCGGGAGCCAGATGTAACCCGCAAGTATGAAACATAAATAAATGCTTCTCTGGCGAGCTTCTGTTAACATTCCTCCCCTGTCTCTCTGTCCTGCAGGGCGTGACTACCTATCTCCTTATAACTGCGTTTTTTTTAGGCCCTGTCCCAATTCACTAGCCGAGGCAGTGATAGGGTATTGGACCACGACCCTGACGACACAAGTTCGATCCCATGTGATGAGCGGTGTGTTTATTTATTTATTCATACATTCCATCCCAGATCAAGCTAAACAGGGAGAAATGACAGAATCAAGCTATTCTACTTACTAAAATTGTTAGCAGACACTGGATTAGTGGTGCATTGTCCTCATGCTTAGTATCTGTAATTTTTGTTTTTTAAATCAACATCTAAACTAGTCTGATGGCCGTGTTTTTGAATGTGGACTGATGGGCTGATGTGCTAACTGATGCAGTGAGTAGCTTCTCTTTGTTAAACAACCATGTGGAAGGCCACATCCTGTGGTCATTGAAAAGATGTTAATCTTAATCATTTTAAAATGATTGACCTAAATCAAGCAGAAGATGAAACTAGAACTGTGCAACGCATAATTAAAAAATGGAAGGACAGTAGGGAAACATCATCTTCGAAGAAGGAATGTAGTCATTAAAAAAATCTTGAATGATTGCATTAAAGTAAAAAGAGAGACGGTTGTATTTATGCAACCATCTCGCCTAGTGCCTACTGTACAAGCCTGTGGGAGCAGTGCTATAATCTGGGGTTGCTGCAGTTGGTCAGGTCTAGGTTCAGCAAGACTATGTGCCCAGAGAATGAGGTCAGCTGACTACCTGAGTATACTGAATATATACCAGGTTATTCCATCAATGGATTTTTTCCTCCCTGATGGCACGGGCATATTCCAAGATGATAAACCCAGGATTCACGGGGCTGGAATTATGAGAGGGTGGTTCAGGGATCATGAGATCATCATTTTCACATATGAATTGTTCACCACAGATCTTGTCCAGATTTTAACCTCATTGAGAATCTTTGGGATGTGCTGGGAAAAACTAATACAGAAGTAAATAAATGTTGTGACATTACAGAAGCTTGTGGAAATGATGCCACATTTAATGCATTACATAATAAAAGCTAAAGGCAGACACATTTGGCTTCAGTTTTATGCAGAACGGAAGGGAATGAAAGCATAGTGTCCATGTTTTTCTACATTCATTGTTTTTTTATACATTTCAAGTATGTGGAGCGAGTCAGAACGGGTTTAAATACAAAAATGTGTGAGGACAACTGTGGCCATCTGTGAAGGAAATAGGCCACGTTCACACTGTTATTTTTGCCGCGCTGTTGTGCTTGGCCAGAAATACCATTTACTGAATCAGAAAATCGCTACATTTACATTCATATTTAGTCATTTATCAAGTATGTTTATTCGGAAGCACTTACAATAATATGCAAAGAGTGGAAGGCTGAAGTAGGAGAACTTGCAAAGATTTACGACCTACATCTTTAGCTCTGCATTTTTCATACGACTATTTGCCATTTTGATCAAAGACCCTTCTTGGCTTTCCTGACGCTTTTTGATGCGGTCTAAGGTGACGTTCTAGGAAGGTGCTGTGAAGCAGTGGTGTTACTAGAACCTTATGGGCACTGGTGCAAAAACAGAGCTCTCTGAAAAGCTGAAGATGATCTTGAATTTGAAGTAATTTGCTTGTTTGCTTGTTTACTCACTGCTTGCTGGTGCTGTAATTTAGGCTAATGGTTGAAGCATATTATTAAGGTATCATAGCTAGCCATGAGTCATGGGTGTTAAATTGCGTAAGCAGGGATATAAAGACTCCAAAATTACATTACAGGACCTGGTCACCCTCTACAGACCCCAGCTCAACAGCCCTGCCTGCACTGCTGGTAGTTGAAGGTGAATTGAGGATGTGCTACAGTGCCATGCACTCACACACCGCTGATCTGCGGAAATGTGAAGGGAAAGCTCGCTCAGGCGTGTGTGTGGAGCTACAGGTGGAGCTGGGTGAGAAGAGCGGGTGCAAAGCAAAGCTGCGAGGATCTACACTAAAAAGGGCTGTATGAGGATACACCACTGCAGTAATGTGCCAATGATAAAGGTTTATTTTTAGCTACAGTGCGAGAATGCAATCCCCAATCCCATTGTCTTCCTCTCATCTCACCTTGCTCCACCCTGTTTCTCTCTCCTCTTCCTCTCTCTCTTTTTCTCCCTGCCCTTCCCTTTGCCTTGTTTACTCCCAGATTAGAAACCCTATTTTAAGGTCTCCCCGCAGCCTCTATTCAAATCTACAACTGCATGCTCTCTGCTTTTGTGTGCCTATGACGGATGCACTGTTCCTCCGCAGCGTTTGTTCACACCTGTCCTTTGGTGTAATCCTTAAGAACCTGCTTTTGCAGGCTTTTGTAAACAGATGCATCAAAAGCATGCAAGCATATAACGAGCGTATAGGATAAGGATGCAACAATTTCAGTAGAAATGTAAGAAACTGTGTTGAAATGTGAAACATTACGCACATCTGTCTCTTCCAGTGATCTCTCAGTTTTATCTTTAACAAACCCTACAAAATATGATGAATGACTGTAATTACTGTAACACTACAGTACCCTTGACTCTGATTCTGCACATATTTAAACATATTGGTTATCAACCTGTTCCTGGAGATCTATCTCCTGCAGATTCGAGCTGCAACTCCAACAAGTTGGAGTTGAGTTCCTATTTGAATTTTCCTTTCCACATAAAAAAGGCACATACTAATTTCTTTTGATTTGAATTTTCAATTCCACCTTAAATAGTACTGACGCAGTTGTTACATACTGAATTCTTTTGATTCGAATGGCCCAATGAATTCAGAATACTTCTGAACATAAATACTGCCTTAGTACCATTTAGGTTGGAGAAGAAAAGAAATCTTAATGTAATCACTGCCTTTACACATTTTAAGGACGAATGGACAATTAAAACGAGAGAAATTCTTAAGTATAATTTAAGGTGGAGCTGGTAAAATCTAAAAAATCTAAAAAAAATCTAAACATCTAAAAATCTAAAAAAAGATTTATTGCTTTACTAGCATTTAAGGTGGAGTAGACAAATCAAGCAAGACGAATTCATAATGCAACTACTCTCTCAGTACCATTTAAGGTGGATTGGACAATAATTCAAATAAGAATTCAAAATGTAACTACTGTTTTGGGACCATTTAGAGATGGAGGCTCAAAGTGATAATTCGAGTAAGAAAAAAAAATACAAAAATCCTGCCCTGGTACTATTTAAGGTGAAAACGATGATAGAATATTCACATTAGAAAAATTCAATTAAATTAGAAAAAATTAATTACTGCTGCGCTACCATTTAAGATGGATTAGAAAATTCACATTAGAAAAAATATATATAAAAGAGCTACTGCCATGGTAGTTTGTATCATTAAAAGATTTTTTAATTTTCAATAGACTAAACTGTGTAGTTTCGATACAAACATTGTGTGCAAAACAGAGTTCATAGAACAGTTTAGAACATAAAAAACACTTAAACCTGGACCTCTGGAAACGTGGAGCTGAATGGTACAGGATCTGGCGGTGTGTGTATGGTTATAGCCCTGTGCTAAACGCAGCCCAGTGTGAGGCAGTCTTATGCCTGATGGCCCTAATGAGTGTGAGTGCCACTGCATGGTTCTCCGAGGGCGCCCTTGGCTGATGCAGCAGTGCGCGCGCTCATCCCGCGCTGCCATATTCTGCGCCATGTGCAGCCACTCGTCTCTGACTGCTGTCACAACAGCTCACGTCCCAGCGCGCGGGACACGCGGCTCTTCCCCACACAGACACACACGCACACACAGTGGCGCGCGCATGCACGCGAAGGCGCGCTGGGCGCGATGGCTTACGAAACACACTGACGTGGTTTTTGTCCGAGTCACCCGGATTCCTTTACTGCCACTCCGCTTCATTAACGACTTCACTCACAGCCCTGCGAGTTTTAACATTTAACATCTCTATTCTCTATATTCTCTCACTCTCTCTCTTTCTATACTATCTTTATATCTCTCCCTCTCTCAGTCTCTATATATATTCTTCTCTCATTCCTTCTCTCTCTCTCTCTCTCTCTCTCTCTCTCTCTTTCATTTACTTTATTATGATCCCACTCTTTTGTATATACTATCTCTATAGCTCTCCCTCTCTTTCTTTCTTTTACTCTCTTATCCCTCTCTTTTTATATACTATCTCTCCCTCTCTCATCTTTCACTCTCCCTCTCTTTTTCTATATTATCTCTTTCCTCTTTCTCTCTTCCTTTACTTTCTTATGGCTCCTCTCTTTTTTTAAGTGCTGTCGCTCTCCCCTCTTTTTCTATTTCTCTTTCTCTTCCTCTCTTTTCTATACTATCTCTCTCTACCCTCTCACTTTACTCTCCTACTCTCTCTCTTTTTCTGTACTGTCTCTTTCTCTCTCTTTCTCTCTTTTTCACTCTCTTATTCTCTCTCACTTTTTTCTATTCTATCCATACCCTCTCTCTTGTTTTCTATCTCTTCTATTTCTGTGTGTGCCTGTATAAGTGTGTTGTGTCTCTTACCGTCAGGGTTGGCGCAGATGAAGACGCGCACGCTCCTGCCCGTGGGCACGTGCTGTGGCGGCAGCGCGAGCACATTCCCGCTGATGGCAGCCCTGCGCAGCGCGGAGTCGCGCGGACACGGCTGCCTGCTGCCCACCCCGGCCGGCCACATGGGGGGCGACTTCCAGCGCGGCTGCAGATACACAGACAGAGAGAGAGAGAACGGTGCACGGGGTTAGACACACTTCTGAGCTCTTAAACATGCATGATCTCTCTATTTACCCTTTACTCGCGCGCGCACACACACACACAGTGTGAACAAGTTTGCATGGTTGTGTTTCTGCTGTATTACTGTACTTGCTGACCTCAGCCTGACCACAATGAACCCTTGTGTGTGTGTGTGTGTGTGTGCGCGCGTGTTTCTTCTGGTGGGCTTTTCCATAGGTTACCCTCAGCACCACCAAACACTGTCCTATTCTGCACCATTCTGTCCCCGTAAACACACACACGCACGCGCGCACGTGTCTCTGGAACACACTGTTTACTCAGTAAAATATAAAGCACTGCGTTATAACCAGACTATGCATTGCCCCCTTCTCTGCACGAGCCCAGCTAAATGCCATCACCTGCCCCCCATACCCCCTAGCGCCCAACCCCCCCCCCCCCCCACCACCACCGCACTCTCAGCCCTAATGCATGTGCACGCTCACTCAAGACTCCACAGCAAACACAGTTCTCTATGGCTCTCGCGCGCACATACACATATACACACACACACACGCGCACTTTGCATTTTGCATCCCCCTCTCCGCTCCAATAAACGCTCGCGTGAAGCTCGAGCTCGAGCGTGAATCACATCAACACACACACATATACGCACGCACGCTCGCAAAAACACAGGCACGCACGCGCGCGCGCGCGCACACAGCAGCGCATCTTACGTTCATTCGCTTCATCTCGAGGCTTTGGTCGCGGATGCGGCGCTCAGCATCCTCACCGCGGCGACGGACATCACCGGACAGCCGCTTTATCACGGCCAGAAGCAGCGGAGCCTCGGAGAGGATGAGGGGAAGAGGAGAGAGCGGAGGTGGATCAGGAGGACCAGGAGGAGGGGCCTGATTATAGCAGCCCCTCGCGCTGCATCTCTCCATGGGCTAATTCATTCAGACCCGTCCTCTTCCCCCAGCTCCTCCCTTGGCTCCTCCTCCTTGTCATCTTCACCAAAGCTCCGCTCTGGAGCTGAAGCGCATCACGGTAAAACAGTACGGCTGACCACGCTGCTGCTGCTGCTGCTGCTACTGGTGGTTCTTCAGCAGACTAGACTAGAATGGATGAACTGCAGCTGACTCTAAAGTCTGTGTTCACATTACTAGACTGAAGTGACCCAAATCTTTCTGATTCTTTGCATTAATGTGACACAGAGATCAGATTTTTTTCAGGGCTGTGTGGACAAATAAAATCAGACCTGATGTGGACATGCAGCGTTAATGTGAACCAGTCAAACCAGATTTCTGAATGATCTCCAACTGTGTTCATTTACACTTATTGTCCAAAAAAATAGCCACATCCAGAAGGAATAAAATAAACCAACAGAAATAAAAACTTGTTGTTCCTGACCACCATGAATTGACTCAGAATGGCTTTATTAACAATCTCTGCTTTTGTCGTGGTGGAGATGACTAATGAATCCAAGTGTGGGAGCACAATGTGGTCATCGCCATAATCAACGGTTTGCTGTCAAGTTGCACATCCACCCAGAAGACCTGGTGTCATGGAGTGGAGTGCAGTTTCATATGATATTAGATCACCTTTGGTCTTCATACCAAGTAGAGCAGAGGGCTCCAAGGGGTCCATTGCTGGTTCTAATCCCGGTCATGCAGCTTGCAAACAGCTACCGGAGCCCTGAGAGAGCACAATTGGCCTAGCTCTCTCTGGGTGGGTAGATGGCACTCTTTGTCCTCATACTCCAGAGGGTGATGTCAATCAGCACAAGCACAATCTGTGAGCTGATGTATCAAAAAAGAGTCGAAGAGTTTGAACAGAGGTGGTGGCTGATTTCACATGTGTCAGAGGAGGTGTGTGCTAGTCTTCACCCTCTTAGTAATGGGGGATATACAGCTAAGTAGCCGCTGAATGGGTGAGACAATCGGCCCAGCTAAATTTGGGGTAAAAAGTACATTAATAGGCCAATGTTATGTGAATGAGGTCCTTCAACCAACCTTTTCTGAACTCACACTCCAGTGCACAAATGTTACAGGACAATAATCATACACATAATACATCCATTTCACGAGATTGCTCTGAAGACAAAGATATTATGCCATGGTCTGCTGCATAGCTAGACATATCCCCCAATTAAATGCATGCTTTCCAACATGCTATCATATTCCATCCATTACACCCTTTTCTCCTGCAAATTCTGAAAAAACTGCATGACAATATTCAGGTTGTATGGGATGGATTATTACAGAACATCACTAGGAACCTATACAGTTTCATGCTGAGATGTCTGGCATGTTGCATTTCATATGCATTACTCACTAGTTCTGTATGTGTGGCTCAATAAATATTATCAAGTGTTACATTGCAACTTTTCTTATATTTGATGATGAGTGTATCTATGATCACTATTAAACTACAGAGCTGTATATAACATTGCACTGTAAAAATTTAGATCTCTCAATAGTTTCTGGTGCAAATAGTCTAACGATTTGAGCAATATACCATAGAATAACCATATCTGGTTCATAAAGCAAAGGGGCTATACCCATTTCAGTGTTCTTTCTGGAACCTTTGAATTAAATGAAGCTCATTTTTTAACTATAAAAAGCTTCTACAACTTCCCACATCTTACTCAAATAAAAAGGTAATTAAAACCATTACCTGTATAGGGTATATATATCTTTGGCACATTTAGAGGAAATGAGAAAATGGGGAAAACCTTCAGCTGGTACAGAATATTTACATTACGCAGTTTATTATAAGGTTCTTTTAATTTAACAGGTCCTTCACAGTCACAACACTGTAGAGATATTTTAGTGAACCAACAGTGATTTTTCCAACAGTGATGTTTTTTGACTTTTTAACATAATTTGAATCTGGCAGTTGTTCTTTACATTATGTTAAAATATCATGATAAATAGACCAACAAAAATACTCAGAAATACTTGCAATTAGATCTATTTTACATTGACTTCCACTGAAACCCTAAAAAGGTTGCTGTCTTCTACTGTAAAGTAGCTTTTTTGGAGATACCAGTTTTTGTGTAGCAGCAACAAAAGGAGCTTCTCTGACACCTTTCTGAAACCTGCTATTGAAGATCTGTTCACTTATTTTTGTAAGATACATTCAAAGCAAAAAGGTTTCATATATCCGCCTTTCAGTATTAGGGATCAGACTCCTAACAGGACGTCTTTTTTTGAGCTTTTAAAACTTAATACTCGTACATTATAATAAATAGACTGTGTGCAGTTTGAAACTTAGCTGAGTTTAACTAATTTACATTATATTATTTAACTGCATTGTATACATTTGTGGTTGAATGTGGTTGAATACATCTACTCGAATGTATTTATATTTTATCAGGAATGCCAAAAACACAGAAAAGCAAGAAATAGCAGCACTTCTGAACACATTTCAAAATGAATGGGCAGTCCACCACACTTTTCAGGAGCTGCAGTGCCAAAGTTAAAGATTTTTACATATTAAGATTTTTTATATTACTGCAGCTTACCAACTATTCCAACTTCACTGTGCTGTAAGTCAAAATTGAGCGTGTCTAGAAGAACCATTTAACTATTCACAGAGTCATTAGCTTTTTTAAACTATTGTCTTTGCTAAAAAAAGCAATGAAGAACCCATTTTAAAGCCAGTTTATCAACAAAATGTGCAAATATTGAAGCCTAATTAAACATTTTTCATTTGTTAGCATTTAAATCAAGCACACAAAGCTCCAATTATAAGCTCCTCTGATTAACATATGTGCAGACTTTGCCCCTTTTCTGCTCCTTACACAATTGTAAGTTAAGCATGGCAATATCCTGAAGCGCTTTACTACGCAGAAGCATGCAGAATTAATGAAAATCGTAGAATCAAGTTAAATTACTGGATCCCTTTTCCAGTATACACTGAAAAACACAAGTAAATGACAAATAAAGTATAATATGACTTAAAATATAATCAGACTTACTGTAGTGAAGGATCGCTTTGCCGTGAGCTGGATGACTCCGTGTGGCCCCCAGTCCTCATATAAATGCCCGAGCACTCAGCGTGGGGCACTGAACGCAGGAGGAGTGCAGAGATGGGGAGCAAGCAGGGACTTTACTTCTGTTTCCTCTCCTTTCCTCCTCCTGCTAGACCTGTAATCTTATTCTCTCTATTACAGCTGAGGTTCCCCCGACCTCAGGCAGGCTTCGCTCATGCTGGCTGGAGTCACGGTTCAGGTGGAGAATGGCGTTCTTAAAGACAGGCTCCTACCCCGGGCAGGATTTCTCATGCATATGAGCTCACACGGTGAGTCACATGAGACTAATGCAAAAGGGGGTTTTATTATGAGTGCTCGCTGCATGCTGGGCTGCCACTAGCTGCAGAGGCTGTGCAGGGTAAAAAAAAAAAAAAGATGAGGAGGAGGAGGGGCACGTGCACTCCGCTGCGATCTGCCTATACAGCGTAATCAGTGTCTACTGTAATGTTTATCATGCATCATTACTCTGGGCATCCATCCGAGAGCATCTCTGTAGGGACAAGGCAGGAATCCATATGGCCTGAAAAACGGCCTAACTGGACCAAGCACTTCTTTTGCTGTATCGACTCATGCATATATAGCAGTGTATGAAGCGTGGGAGTGTATTGTCTTTGTCGTGAGAGTCAGTGTGACTGTGTGTGTATGTGTGGGGTATAAATATCCGATTACATAAATTTTACATCAAAATTTGTTTGAGACACATTTGAAGCCATTTTATAATATATTAATACACTGTATATAGCAGAGGTCGGCAATTAAGTTTGGCAGTGGGCCAAAAAAAATTCTGAGCCATTACATGGCGGGCCACAAAAAAAACTGTTTTGAAAAATGAAGTGTAATGGAATGAAGTGCTACAGACTTGTAGCTCTCCAGCCCAGAGGGTTGTTGAACCCAATTACAGAACAGTTGATATCAAAGCAGATAAACCCAAGAACAAAGGAAAAAAATCAATAAATAAACACATCCCTCCTCACGCGGGATCGAACTTGTGTCGTCAGGGTCACGGTCCAATACACTATTGCTGCCCCGGCTAGTGAATTGGGACACGGCTGGGAAAAAAAATGCACTTATAAGGAGATAGGGATCCTAAACTCTCCATACTCTCTGGAAGAGATACATAAATATGAAACTATTATAACCATGCCTAATGCCAGGGCTGGGCTAGAGGGGTAAAAAGTACTGAGCCGTAGTTTATGGAACGATCTAGTACTTTTGAAATTAGGGGATTTGAGTTGGGGGATTGGGAATGTAGTGTAGTAGTGATCATCTAACTCGACCTCGCTAATGCTCTTGTCTTGTCATCAAAAGCAATCAAATCCTCATTGCAATGCTTTAAAATTTAGTGGAAAGTCAACACCAATAAAAGTAGAATATGATCTTCTTTGTACCAACGATCTGGTGTCGAAAAACCATTGCCCATTTTGTGTACAATAATACATTTTGACCCAACATGTCAAATGAATTCTGATTAAATGCAAGATACTGCAAGATATGAAAACACTATGTTGCCTGGCAACCACGGGCTGGTAACAAACTCTATTGGTTGTCACAAAATAGTTTATTAGAAATGTTATGGTTGTCTCTCTTTTGTTTTTAAGCGGTAAAAATATTTTAATATGGGTTTGGAAAGTGTCTCTTTTTCTTTTTGTCTAAACAACAGAAAGTTGGGTTATTTGGTGAACTTTCTTTTTCTATTAGTTTTTTTGTATTAGTTTATCCATATAAAATATCTAGTAGAAAATGGGAGATAGGACTGAATTTTAGGCCTCAGTAAATAGCAGGAACACCTCGGGTGGAAGAAAACTATTTACGACCTAACAAGTGGCACATCCTGAGGACGAAGACTAGTTACGACCTAACAACCGAACTGTTGTTACCTGTATGTGTGTGTGAAACCATTTGTTACCTATGGGTAAAACCATATGTTGCCTATGTGTGTGTCTCATCTGTGCTGTATAAGAGGCTGTTCAAGAGTTGGCCAAGGGGTTCGACTCTGACAGTCGGCCGAGGACGATCGAATCGAAATAATCCTGCTTTTCTTTGAACCTGAACTATTGAGTATTTGATTTGGTTGATAAAGAACAACAAGAGAAACCACACTGTTGAGGACACCGGCAAAACAAAACCCAACAAAGGTCAATTACCAGATCCCTTTTCAAATGAACTCTCTGTTTCACTTGCAACCAGCACATGCCCCCTCTGATACATATAAAGCCAGACAAAAGTACTTGCTTAACTTGTAACTTGGAGAAAAGTGATGCTCCCCAGCTTCAATACATCAGCTGACAGACACCCGTGATGACTAACATCATATGGATTGGGATGGTACTTTCAGTTGTTTCTTACTGGACTTCACATCATGCCCAATAACACATATTTACCATAGTAAAAAAAAAAAAAAATCAATGCAACACCCATCCCCTCGTGGATCCTTAGAAACCTATGTTGGCACCCCACCTCTTTCTCTTCAAACGCTCATTTATTTTGGCAAATGCCCATCTATTAACTTACAAAGCCCCTCTATACAACAGCAACAGAAACTGCATCGCACAATCCTCAGAGATAACCCCTCCATAGATCAATATAGTCAATCCCCGGACAAATGGACGCACCCTTTCTTAGCAGAACGAGAGGCTGGTGCCTTTTCTCTTATGCTCGATGCACACGATTCGTAGTAAATACTTTACTACACTGGGCGGAGAAGAGTCAAGGTGAAGGTTTATGATCAAAGGCAGGGTGTTAAAGGCTTTGTTGTGGGGCTGCCTGCATTGATGGATGACCCTGAAAGTCTAGACAGCCCGAGGGAGAGCTCAGACAAAGTGGATGTGGGCTGTTATGTAATGCTGCTCATGTCTGGGGAGCAATGGTTGCTTTGTGTTTAACTGCAAATGCAGAATGAAATACTCGCTGGACGGAATCCAATGCAAGGTAATCATTCCCCACGCTGGGGGAAATGTGTCTGATAGCCTGGGTTAGCACTTGACTTTGGAGAGAGAGGGAGAGAATGAATAGGAGGGTTTAACTGAATGGCTTCCAAACAATAGCCCCCGCCCGCCCCACACGCTGTTTCTCCTCTGTCCTCTTCTATACATAAAGACGGAGGCTATTTTTCAGGAGGAGGCGTGATTAAGTCATGGAAATTGTTTATAGACCCATATCACGGTCTGAAAGGCTTTCTATGCAGAAGCGAACAAAATGCTTGAAGGGAAGAATAGCACCACGGACAGCGCCCTGACTCAGCTAGCGCTAATTGTTCGGTCCACGCTGCAGATAGACTGCATTCTTTTCTTGCTGATGTAGGGTCGGCTTCGCCTGGCTCGGACCCCGGTCCTAAGCACAATAAGAGGAATGAAAACAGCTCTCAGATCAGAATAAGGAAGAAGGAAGCTGATTCTGCAGCAATAAAGTTGAGCAGGGCTATGAAAGGCTGCTGGGGACATGGGTACTGATTCACTTAGTCATAAACGCACAGCTACATTAACTTCCTTAAAGGAATATTCCGGCACTCTCAGACTAATCTATGTCTGTGGCATATGCAGCAAACGATGTCACCCAGTTCTTCAATGAATGGTCTGGACCCCACAGAACCACCACAGAAGTATTATCTGGTTGGTGGTCCATTTTAGTAGATTTGGGTGTGCAAGAAAAAAATCTTTTTTAAACTTTGTAAAATCACTGAAAACTAGTTGCTCTTGTCTTGTCTAGCAACATCCGATACAGTTTATCCCATTGTGAGAGGACCACATCAAAAATACTCCCCTGGAGGGGCATATCTCCATTAGAGGGGCATCTACCTGGGCACATCATCATGTTTTTCACCTGCTGGAGAAAACCCTTTAGAGATCCACATCCCATTTCCTTTACAGAAGAGGGCACCCTTTGGGACATAGTCTAAGGAGGCACCATTGTCTATTCAAAGAAGATAAAAGCACCCTTAGATGGGCGCTTATTAAAACACTATCAAATTATTCATGCTCTAGAGGGCATCTTAATTTATTGCATGACGGCTCATCGTAACTTTTCACTAGGCATAGGCATAGGAAGCAAGTACGGGCATTTTGGCTCTTTTTTGTCAATATAGATGGCACCTTAAGGCATGGAATCACAAGGACAGGGGCGGTTGCCCCCCCTGGCACCCCCAGCCTCCCCTTGAGTCCACCAGTGACAGCATGTGTGTTAGTGTGTGTCTTGTTCAATGTGTGTGTACTGTTGGATCACACACACACACAGCAGTGCTGCTGATGTTTTTAAACACTCCACTCCACTCCACTCACTTCTCACATCTCTGTTAGATTATTTCTACCAAGCTTGTAGAAAAAGCTTGATCCACCTTGTAGATGTAAAGTTAGAGACAGAAGTTCATCTGTTGCTACACAGGATGTCAGTGGGGATCATCCTTTGGTCCTTCATCAGTGATCCCAGGATTCTGCCCACAGGACACTGCCCACAGGATGCTGTATATTTCTAGGCTGGATAATTCTTGTTTGTGGTCTATTCTCAGGCCAGAAGTAAAACTGAGTTGTTTAAAAACTCCAACAGCACTGCTGTGTCTGATCTATTCTTAATTCAAACCAGTGAGCAGGTAATAGAGCATATCTTAAAGTTAAGTCAACTTTTGAATCAACTGTCTTTTTTTCTTATGTTCTAGGCATTTTTCTCAATGTTTGGAAGTCAACTTTGTGCAGAACATATGACAGAAAGATGGTTATGTTATATGTATATAAATATATATAAAAGGTTATAATGTGGCTTTGATGCCTGAGACAGCAAAATTATGAGGCTTAAATACAAGGCTGGTTCTGGGGGGGATGGGTTGGGGGCCGAGGGGGTCAGTTCCCCCCCTCAAATTTTGTGTCTGCCCCTTTAAGTGCAATGTGAGCAACGACTATTTTATAAATGATCTCTGAAAAACTCTTTGAACCAATCACGAAAACGCATTTTTCTGTGCGGCGGACAGTTTAAATAAGTTAATTCAGAGACGTTCTGGTTCAGTACGACAGGTCCTGTCAGTGTGAACATGAGTGGCAGTTATATATAAGTTTAAACTGCTTTCCACAATAAGGTAACGTTTGCAAAACGGTGGTGATTTGTTGCTCAGTGTTACTTGCTTGTAACTCTTTTGCTGCTTAACTTGTAGTATTAGCAGCTAGCTGTTAAGCAAGTTACCAATTTGGTTAGTAGCAGCTAATCTCTCCTAACACGGATTTAACTTCATACCCCGCTGCATCAATTTTAGCCAGTATCATTAGCTCTGACTTTAAAAATATGATTATATGTTCTACTGCCCCCCAAGCAAAGCAGTCTAGAACCAGGGCTGGTTAAATATAGGAGCAAGAAAACCTGGGCCCACTGGTGCATTTGAGCAATTATAGGGGTTAAACACATTGCCACCAGTTATGCATACCAGCTCCAACCAGACACACACACACATTCACACACATACACAAAAAAAAACACAGACACAATCCTCTCATTTTGTCAAATCATGCCAGTTTCCCTCCACTCTCTCCTGCTAAGCATAACCGCTAATCCTGTCACCGTCTCTGCATCGGCGAGTGTTTCTCTCACGCGCAGATCAAAATCCAGTAAAACGAGCAGCATCTTCCCAGGCTGCTCTGCCTTAATCTCCCTATTAGCGTAGCTGTTACAATGAGCCTCCACACATCTTCAGTGCAGACGAGCCAGATTAGGAGCCGTCAATCACGCGCCAGTGTCAACATTGACAGCCATGGTGGAACACTAATGATGCAATTGAGATGCGCCATCATGACCGGTGTGCCTCGGACAGCTGTGTTTTTTTATTGGTGTATGTGTGATGATATATGTGTATGTGTGATGGTGTGTGTGTGTGTGTGTGTGTGCATGTGTCTTTTCTTTGTGTGTTAGCGAGGATCTGGCTGATTATAAAATAGGCACTTTGATAGATAGTGGGTATGTCTTGCCATGATGTGTTGTCATGACGATAAGTTCCTTCCGAGGTGTTTACAGCTGTGGTGTCAGGGCAGGGTGCTTTTCAGCAGCAGCCAATTAGTGTGTGTGTGTGTGTGTGTGTGTAGGAGAGAGATAGAGATAGAGAGAGGGGAAAGCGCAGCAAAATGACCTTGGGATTATATTTGATTTAAAGTCAGTCTTTATATAGGAAAGATAAACACACACAATACACACACACAATACACACACATGACATGATGGGGTGGAAATTCTAAGCGCTGGCCTTGAACAAAAGCAAACACACTCATACACACACATACTATACAGCATTATAAGATAGAGAGAGAGAGAGAGAGAGAGAGAGAGAGAGAGAGAGAGAGAGAGAGAGAGAGAGAAGCATATACATCTACATTCTTCACTTTTATAAAGTCTACTACTCCATACACTACTCTCAGTCTACTACACAGAAAATGCTACTACTGTATCTCACTATGTGTGGGAACTTCTGCACTGAATGTGGATGTGATTTTGTTCCATAGGCTTTTGTATTAGCCAGATGCTACAGGTAACGATCATTACCACCCACTGCTCTGTCCACTATGGTTGGATAATGCCTTCAATGATGTATTCCCAATACACAGGCGATAGATACTGTGGATCGAGGAATGGTAAATTTCCATGTAAATTCAGAAAAAAAGGAATCTTCTATCCATATGACACCCGATATCAGCCCTCATACATCCAATAATAATAAAAAAACACGATAATTTTTGTTGCCTTGCCATGAACACAAAGGCCAGTCTTTAACTTCACAGGTTATAATACAGGTGTGGGTAATCCCAAGTGATCCCTGAGGTTACACATCATAATCAGTAGACATATTACTATCCTGTGACTTTTGGCATGTCAGTGCATTATCCATTTAAACAGACATGTGCTGAAGATATGGCAGATTTCAGAGATTAGATTGAAATATATTGAAACTATGAGCATAATATTCACTATTAAATTGTTGCGGAAGATATTATGTAGTTAGGAAAGTGATTAATAGAAGTTTTAAAGTTAAAAGATGCAAAAATAAAAAAATGTTGACACTTTTATTAAAGCTAAGATGGCAACAATAAAAGCATAACCTTTCAGGCAGACTGAGATCTCAAACACAGCACCAAACAAACATTGGATTGGTTGAACTACCAAGTGAAAGTCTTTTAAACATCTCTTTATCCAGCCTATTGCAGTTAGTTTGCAATAAAAACAACAATTTGTTTTAAATTCTAAGAGAGCTGGCTCTGTATCTACCAAATTGAAATAGTAACATGTTCTGTTTCAGGCCTATTGTTATTCTAACAGAGTTTTGCATTCGTTTAAATGGACATTGTCAGACACGGTGAACCCTCTTCATTCATGAAACAAAGCACATTCCTGTTCAGTGCCCTGCAAATTAAGTATTCATGGTGGAACAGGACTGCTTCATTTTTCACTTTGCCGGATTTAAAAATAAGACCTTTTACATAAGAAGTCCTCACTGTTGTTTCTTATTCATAACGTGTCCTACTCAATGAGCTCCTAAAACATGACAGCCCTGAATTTGGGACACAAACAATACAAGAGAGAAATCCAAACACATCCTGTTCATACATATTGATGAGAGAATCTAGGCGGATGTGTGTTTACTTCTGAGGATACTACTGCGCCATAACAGCACTAAAAACAAATTAGGGTTGCTAAAATATCACACTAAAGGAATAAGTGTTTTTTATGAACGATGAGAGTGCGCGTTCGATGACATCAGACGAAGTTAAAACCTCATTCAAAGATATTAAAGGAATCCTCCAGAGTTTTTTAGCTTCTCTGTTTGACACATCCATAGCATACAGCTGAATATGATGGACAATCATTTCAACACGTTTCCTACAACAGAAACCCTGCTGATCACGAACACATCCATTATACACAGATGTATCCCATGACTTTTGCCTTGTCCCTTGGAAGCTAAAGAATGCTGCAGTGACCAGCAACATACAGCTCTGGAAAAAAATAAGAGACCACTTAAAAATAATGAGTTTCTTTAATTTTACCTAATTTAAAACCTCTGGAATATAATCAAGAGGAAGATGGATGATTACCAGCCAACAAACCAAGCTGAACTGCCTGAATTGTTGCACTATAGGAGTGGCATAAAGTTATCCAAAAGCAGTGTGTCAGACTGGTGGAGGAGAACATGCCGAAATGCATGAAAACTGTGATTAAAAACCAGGGTTATTCCACCAAATATTGATTTCTGAACTCTTAAAACTTTATGAATATGAACTTGTTTTCTTTGCATTATATGAGGTCTGAAAGCTCTGCATCTTATTCCTTATTTCAGACATTTCACATTTTCTGCAAATAAATGCTCTAAATGACAATATTTATATTTGGAATTTTGAAAACAAATTTAAGAATAAAACAACAATGTTCATTTTACTCAAACATCTACCTATAAATAGCAAAATCAGAGAAACTGATTCAGAAACTGAAGTGGTCTCTTTGTATTTCCAGAGCTGTTTATGTCTATTTTTCACTTGTCTATTTGCATGGAAAATTCTAGTCAGAAACCACCAGTCACAATCATTACCACCCACATTGGACGAGCCTCCAATGTTAAATGTTAAATGCCCACACAGCTTTTAGAAAAAGAAGTTTTTTATATGTCTGTCACCCACTATCACACCTCCCGCCAATATTTTTAATGCAATAATTAATGTCATCTTGCCATGAGCATGCTGGCTAGTGTTCAATTTTACTCACAAGGTAACATCTCACATAGTATACAGGTGTGGCCATTCCCAAACTTTTTCCAAACATTCTTTGTGGTGAAATTTTATAATTTTACTCTTCCACATGCTTCTTTCCCTTTTGAGAAGTATTAGTTTTGTATCTCTCAGCTTGTCAACAAATGCATGTGTACAAAAACCCAAATTCTCACATAATGTAGTTGAACAATTTATTTTTTTTACATTTTTAGCAAAACAAAGATACATATTATAAAGAGGATATAAAGATTAGTCTCTTCTAGTAGAGTCTTTGGCGTACGCCCCGTCATCGACCCAGGACTTGATACATCTGGGCTCTGCAGATCCTGTCGTACGTTGGAGACAGGGGCGGAGCCAACCCCCGGGCAACCAAACGGGACCAACCTGGAGGCGGTGGGGAAGGAGGAGGGTAAGAACGACCATCAGCGTCTGAAAGGCAGCAAAGGTACTGAATTAGAGATCTTATTTAAAGGCAGAAGGGAACAGCTGATTGGATAGGTAATTAGGTGACGTAGCATTCAAGTCTTTAGTAGAACTTTCACTGCACTTTCATTGATTACAATGCACTGGTTTGAGTACTAGCCAAGAAATAAAGAAATGCTCAAAAAACATTCTCAAAACTTGCAAATCTAAACATCTCTGTATTTGTTCTCAAAAAGATTCTCATAAGCACATGACTCAGAGTCTCAGCTCAGAATAAGTCAGATCTAACTGTAGGGCAGAAGAATTGGGATTGTGTTGGTTCATCCTTGTGGCATTTAAGATGGGAAGCCTCAGCTCTCACTCAACACTCTCCAAAAATTCTGCTGAGATACAGAACACGCTGTAGGCCTATTTTTTTAAGTGCTAAAGGGTTTCCCAAATAATTTCAAGGAAAGAAACCTTTGGCTGACTAGTTTCTGAGAGACTGAGGACTCAGATTTACACTGTTTAGCTTTTTTGCTAGAGTCACTACAGGAATTGAGACACTACTGTGGTGATCATAGAGGTTCAATCAGCCCAAGGTCACGGAACCATAAGCTTATTGAAGGCTATTCACTGGAGCGGTTTTCCATAATGAACCCATTGACTTGAAAAGAAGCCATAAAATTACATCAGCTTTTTCCTATGAATATTTTTGCTTCACTGAAAGATTAGATACCTCTTCTATTTTAAGTATAATATCAAACACAATTAAAAAATGACGACCAGAATTATTCATTATTTTCTTTCTTAGCCTTACGAAGTGCCAACACTTCTGCATCGTTTTTACTTTGTAATTTCATGCTGGCTTAGCGACTTTCAATTTATAGGATATAAGGATATAAAAAAACTTATATTAATGACTCTTATCTATATAACTACATACTTTCCACAGAACTTCTATAGTGAATTATATCAGGAATACTAAGATCTGCCATATCTGCAGCACATACAGTGCTGTGAAAAAAAAGTATTTTGCTTTTTTTATCATACTTATACTTTTCATATTAACAAACACATTTTAATATCAGACAAAAAAACCTGAGTAAACATAAAAAAGCTGTTTTTATTGTATATATTTTTTTATTAATGGAAAATCCAAACCAACCTGGCCCTTAAACGTGCTGTTTAAGATCATGCCACAGCATCTCAATCAGACTTTGACTAGGCGACTCCAAAACCGTCATTTTCTTGAGCCATTCCTGATGTTGATTTTCCGGTGTGCTTTGGATCATTGTCTTGCTGCAGACGCAAGTACGCCTCAGCTCAAGGTCACAAACTGATGGCCGGACATTTTCCTTCAGGATTTTCTGGTAGAGAGCAGAATTCATTGTTCCATCAGTTACAGCAAGTTGTCCAGGCCCTGAAACAGCAAAGCCGGCACAGACCATCACACTACCACCACCAATTCCACCACTGCATTCTTTAGATGATGTTCTTGGTTCTTTTGGGACCTCCTGGATGAGTTGTCCATGCCCTTTTGGAGTAATTTTGGTAGGTTGTTCACTTGTGGGAAGAATTTCAATGAGTGTTCCATGTTATCTCCATTTGTGACTAATAGCTCTCACTGTGATCTGCTATTATCTGAGCATAATATTTTGATGTTTAAATATTTTACACTACTTAAAGGTGTCAGACAAGTTCTATTTAGGTGATTTCTTGATTCTACAGATCTGGTATCAATCTAGTATAAGGTCTGGTTGTAGCTTGTGAAATTTAACTCTGCTTTGCAGAAAATCTGGTTAATCACAGTTGATTTATGGCGAGGGTTACTTTTTCACATAGGGTCTGGTTGGTTTGGATGGCATTTTTACTTTAATAAATGAAATAATGCCCATACCTGTATAACATGTGAGGTGTTAGCTTGTGAGAGAGGTGCAAGGTGATACGTATGACTTTAAAACCCAAAGTGAACGGTGCAGTGAACGGCAGTAATGATTGTGACTGGCAGTGTCTGGCTACAGTTGTCCATGTGAACAGACAAACAACTCTGGCATAAAATCACAAAATATACAAAGTATCTGCAGAATATTCAAGCAGGAGGACCCAAATGAATATCCAACAGGTCATTGCCACATTCTTTTGCTTCTATGGGACATGGCAAAAGTCACGGGACACAATGCTCGAGTAGTGAGAAGCTGAAAGAGAAACTAAAACTGAACGTGATCAGAAGTAGGTTGTCAAAGAGGGGGAGGAACAGATGAAATGTGTGAGTACTCTCTCTCTCTCTTTCTCTTTCTCTCTCTCTCTCTCTCGCTGTGACTCGTACTGTAAAACGTACTATATTTAGCGTCCTGCTCAGCATAGTGTTGGTTAGAGCTACATGTAGGGCTAATGAAGCCACTGAGCCTAAGGGAAGAACAGGCCTCAGAGACTGCCTATCTCTGACTTTCTGCTCTACATTTACTCATAGATTTGGTTCCTAAATCGTCCTATTCAGTACAAGGACCTGACACTGAATTTACTCTCAGTAGCTCTCAGTTTAGTGTTAAAAACTCCACAGTGGTTAGAGGTAGCGGAACGCACACGCCGGTTGAGAATAGGTCCGTTGATGAACGTGAGATAAGGTCATAGGACTTGCTTTCTGTCCTTGTCTGTCACAGATCCTAGAAGAGAAGTGTAGGGAAGCTGTTGGGATGATGACACCGCTCACCGCTCCACTGCTCAGCTCTTGATCCATTGACAATCGTAGTGACGAGTGGTGAAAAGCTCAGCAACCAGCGTTCTATGCTTCAATTATTCATGCCGCTATTGGCTGCCTGTGTTGTATACGTGTCGACAGATGTGTTCATGTGATGTGTTCATGTAGACATTGACACGTTAATAAACAAGTTGTTATAGGCCACATCATATCACATCAAAATATCAGCACCGTTTGGAAGCACAATCTATCCTTAACCATATTTGAAGAGTTTATATTAAATTGTCAGACTCAATATGTTTCCCAACTCGATAAATATACAACTCTGGAAAAAAAAATAAATTAAGAGACCACGTCTATTTCTGAATATTTTGTTTTCAGTTTCTCTGATTTTGCTATTTATAAGTATATGTTTGAGTAAAATGAACATTGTTGTTTTATTCTATAAACTACAGACAACATTTCTCACAAATTCCAAATAAAAATATTGTCATTTAGGGCATTTATTTTCAGAAAGTGAGAAATGGCTAAAATAACAAAAAAAAATAAAAAAACAGAGCTTTCAGACCTCAAACAATGCAAAGAAAACAAGTTAATATTTATAAAGTTATTTCATATTTGGTGGAATAACCCTGGCTTTTAATCACAGTTTTTATGCATCTTGGCATGTTCTCCTTTACCAGTCTTACACACTGCTTTTGGATAACGTTATGCCTGCACTCCTGGTGCAAAAATTCAAGCAGTTCAGCTTGGTTTGATGGCTTGTGATCATTCATCTTCCAGAGGTTTTCAATTTGGTAAAATCAAAGAAACTCATAGCTGTAGATACAACCCCAATTTCAAATCTCATATGCCCATATTTAATTCACAATAGAACACAAAAGGCATATATTTTCCATATGTCCATTTGACCATTTTATGAAAAACATGAGCTCATTTAGAACCTGATGGCAGCAACGCATTAAAAAAAGTAAAAAGGTTGAGCCGTGGCCATGTCTGCTGTTGTGTAGTCAATTTTTTGTTTCGTGTTTGTTTTCTGTTGAAAAAAATTGTTATATTTCCCAGACTACCTTCCAACATGAAGCCATGCTGTTGCGTTAATAGATGAATTATATGGTTTAACATTGTCTTGCTGAATGCTGATTATGCAAGGCCTTCCCAGAAAGAGAGGTTATAAAACGTTTATATAGTGTTAATACAGCACTGATAATACCATTCCAGATGTTGCACCAATTAAACAATAATAAATAAATAGATGGCAGTGTTTTCACCACATTTACTGCAGTAACAGACTCTTCTGCTAAAGCTTCATAGTAGATGTTGGAACATCACTGTGCAGATTTCATTGCACACAGCAACAAGAACACACCTGTTGTTTGATAAGCATTAGATTAGTTCTGGATATAAAGTGCCACTCCAGCTCATTCCAAAGGTATTAGATAGGTCTCCATCACTCCAGAGAAAGCAGTTGCTCAGTAGAGCGCATTCCTGGGGAGATAGGAAGGCTTACACCTCAAAAATGACACTCCGGATGAGAATAGACATGTCCTTAGGCTCATCTATGACTACTCTAGTTTCTGCTATTCCATTGACTGAGTTTTTCTGTGGAGTTTATACATGCCAGCAATGCGTGAACTACTTATACACAGTAGAATTCACAGAAGAGGAAGGGTTTTTGTTTTTATAATAACAATATAAGAAAGCAAGCAAAGCATGCAAAAAATTGACAGTCAACAAGTGGGTCTTTCTCTTAATAGACCCCCTCTATTCTATCAGCTCAGTGCAAATTTCTCAAGGCAAGAGGTCATGCTGGTTTTGAGAAAATGTTATTTCGGCGAACGCAACGCTTTGAAATTGAGGCTGTGATCTCGCGCTGTTTCTTCAAACGGACTGAGATGAAGTGAACAGCTTGAGTCAAAGGAACTGAGTCAAAAACATTGTCCTTCCAGTCTTTTTTAAAGCAATGTGTCTGTTTAGGTTTCTGTTTGTTCGTGAGAATTGCGCACTCTTTGATAGTGACCTGTCGCACTGTTTTGGAGAAATCCTTGAGCTTCCTTGTGGAAAAACTGTGAGAGTGTGCTCAGCCTTGCCTTCTTGGACAAATGAGCAGCAGACAGTCTCACGTCTCTTCTTTTATACCTGCTGAAGTCGGATAGTGATGGGCCAGGTTTTTGACAGGCTTCCTCCTGCCTGTCATGTCTGCTTCAGCAGCTTTTCCAATTAATTGGAGGCACAGAAGTGCAGCTATAAAAGTTAGTTTGTGTAGAGCATGAAGAGACTAAGTAAAGAACTTCCCAAATAAGAAAGTATAGGAGAACAGCAAAACGTGACTTAAGTCTCACATAATCACATGATTTTTTGTTCATTTTTAATCCTACCATTCTCCTCCTTGTATGTGGAGCTGTTCAACTTCCAGTTGTTTCAATAATCAAAATATATTGGCAATTGTCACGACTAACTCTAGGCTGTGACAAATAAATGGAGGACACACAGTGTTTAAATGGCAAAAAATATAAACTTAATGAAGAAATTAGAAAAAAGGTTCATGTCCAGACATTTATAAACAAAAAGGCGGCCAAAGAAAATCTAAGGATCAACAAAAACAACTAAAGTATAATGCCAAACAAAGCTAAAGCAAGCAGGCCCAGAAACTCAGCTGCCTGCATCAAACAACAGAACAAGAGAAAGGCCTCCACAGCACACCTACACAGGTGCATTTATTGATTAGGTCTGTAGCCCCACCCCCTCACACCCAATCAGGGGACAGGCACGTCACACAATGCTAACGAATTACCACAAGTGACTACTTGCTAAAACATATTCCCCAACCAATGGTAAAGCTCCCAGATATAGATATGCTTTAAGAAAAAAAGCATGTAACCAACCAATCAACCAATGGGCAAGCATAATAACATCCATGGCGCTTTTTCACTAATTTGAAACCAGCACCGTTTAGTTTTCCAAACCTAATTTTAAAAAAACGTTTGTCGCATTTACATCAACAAAAGTAGGTTTCGGAACCAAGAACGTTTGTTCACAGTGGGAACAATAAATATGTAATAATTAATATGGCCTATACCAGTCTAAAATTGTTAGCATTTATTGTTCGTGGTAACCTTATCTTTCTTCCAAATAAAATTGCAATCTAACACTATTGCAATTATTTTTGGAAGTGTATGATGAGTGTATATAGTGCAGAAACTGGCGTTACTAACGCTGTTGATTTTTTCAGTAACGAGTAATCTAACGAAATACTCTGACTGTCACTATAATGCCATTACCATTTCCGACAAAGGCGCAAGTGTGTGTGTGCGTTGTGTTTGTGAGTCACAAGTTAGGGGAGAAAGAGATAACCGCCTAAGCAATGATTGGCTATGGTATAGTAAGATTACGTCTTCAGCCAATCAGAGAAAATAGGTGGGTGGGTGTTTAGAGCGCATGCATAGTGGTGGGAGTTTACAGCGCATAGCGTGAGATGGCGAGTGAGGAGGACTCCAGTGGCAAAACAGCCTTTTCCAAATGGAAATACCTACTATGTCAAACTCACTGAGGTCAAAGGTAAAAATGTACACGTCGAGTGCACATTATGTCCCTGAACTTAAAATGTGTCATGGACAAACCTCTATGCAGGTACTTGTCTTTGCTGTTGTGCACTCTATTAATCTAGCTTAGAAAACACGCTCTGAGAAGGTGGGGGCCAGGGGGTGGGACGGGTGGGGGCCAGGGGGTGGGACGGGTGGGGGCCAGGGGGTGGGAGGGGTGGGGGTTACGGGGGCGAGTAAAACAAAAGTGACGCATTAGTTACTTTTACTGGTAACTAGTTACTTTTATAGTGGAGTAACTCAGTTAGTTACTTATTTGGAGAAAGAACTAGTAACTATAATTAATTACTTTTTCAAAGTAACGTGCCCAACACTGCAGAGTAGCAATTATAGAAACAGTATTCTCCCTATTACAAATCAGTGGAGCGTCACAATAATTTTGAAGATGTCATTTAAAGTTTTTTTTTTTTTTTTGCTGCATTTTATTCACTCCCTGCCGAGTATTAGATTTGGTTCTGTCTGTCTATACAAAGCGTTTGTCTTATGCATGTATTTTTTATACTGTTTTTGACCCATTTTTGTATTTTCTACTACGGTTCTGCCTTGCCCTTTTATATTGCCTTAGGGTGTTATCAACCTGGACTATCTCACTATTCTTCTTGTTTTTCATGTTTGTTTTATGGTTTTATAAAGCCCACTTTCTGATCTCCCTGTCTGTCCCTGACACCCCAGCTCATTGCTTGTGTGAATGAAACACACTTTCGTTCCACTAGCAACAGTTCAGACACATGCATGGGTGCATGTGTGTTAATGTGTACATGCTGGTATATGGTCTATGTCTCAAAGTGTGTGTTCATGCATGCATGTGTTGAAGCGCATACGCTCCCATGCGTCTGTGTGTGTGTGAGTGTGTGTGTGTGTGTGTGTTGATTTGGATGCAGATGTGTGTGTGTGTGTGTGTATATATGGCTGTATGTACTCATTGTGCAGTGAGTTGCAGAGCTACATCTGTTCCCTGACAGCAGTTAGTTCTTAGCTGAGCGCTCAGAATGAATGGAAGAGAAGGAACACAAAACACTCCGCGACTCAGTTCATCTTCAATAAAACATGAATCAGCTTTGAATATTCTACAATGGGCCAAAATGTTTCGCCATCCGAGTCCACTGATATCTAATTCATGATGGAAATTTGCTGTGACGATCTGGACATCACTTAAACATTCAAGTAGTTTGATTTGTGCTTAAATGTGCTGACAGGCTTTCTTCTTTTCAAAGGTCCAAGATGACTACAAGGGCAACTCTGAGACAATGGAAGAAAGAGGCGAAAGAGAGAGAGAAGCAGACTGAAAGAGAGAGAGAGAGAGAGATCATAAGAAGGAGATTGCTTTTGATGTAAAAGTACTTCAAAGGCGTAATTCCAGCAATGGCGCGTCAGACTGAAACTTTTTCTTCTTCACAGTGCCCACATGCTCACTGAAGTCACACTGCTGATGTCACCTGTGTTTTAGGATCAGAGACTGATAAAAAGCCCACACAACTCCAGTCATGACCCCAGATGCAGTTAAACTGCTGTAATGCTATTTATCCAGCACAACATTAACCTTCAGCTAATTACCAACGCAAGCTGAATATGATATTACACTTATTATACAAGTACTGAATCTTGATAAACTGAGGAAAACATTAGTTTAGTAAATCAGTAAAACAGTAGAAAAATGTACTAGTGCATCTCAAAAAAATGATCAAAGAATATCAGTAAAAAGTTACTTTATTTCAGTAATTCAGTTCAAAGAAATCCACCCATCAGTGTATATTTTTATTCCTAAACTCAGATGCTATTTTATCGGCACAGGTGCAAGGTCTGAAAATAGACTGTTGACTGGGTTTAAGGAAGCATCACAACGCACCTTTTTCACCATTTTTCTGGCTAGTCATAAGTTGGGTTTAATTCAGAGGCAATATTTAATTGTGCAAAAAGACCCTAAAAGATGATCTTAATATTTAGCATGCCCATCATTACACATTAGCATTATGCTTTCCATCCTTTGTTTCAATACAAAAGCAATGGATGAGGATGTTATGCTGTACATATCTAACATTCTTAAGCTGAAGCTAATAAAATACATCTCTAAATTAATATATTTTGGATTGTTCTTTGCTTTTGGATTTCTTTGGCAAATGCTAAATTATTTCTTTCCTTTCGTTATTTCTGGGTCTGCACACACTCATTTTTCTCTTTTGATTTCAGTCAATCACAAAAGAGGACAATAACTGAGAGACATAAATGAGGAACACACACACACATACTCTCTCTCTTACACACACATACAGTCAATCAGTAGGACAACAGAGGCTGAGCTGCCTAATGAGTTCCCGCAGGACAACGCTAGCCTGGCAGTCTGACAGGGCTCATACTGACACACACACACTCACTTGCTTGCTCTCAAATCATATCTTGTCATATTATATAGGAATGCATAAGAGACACAATATGCATATTCCCTCGCTGCACCACTTTATCATTAATGTGTTAGAGCACAGGGCCCAGGCAGATCTTCAGTTACTGAGTGAAATACTGTAAAAATGCACAAGCCTGTCATTTATGCTTCTGAACACAATAAAACAAATCATTAAAAATTAACAAATAAATAAAGTCTTGTTAAAAAAATAGAAGGGGCGCACCTTTACACAAATTGTGTCACAGCATATATTGGGACTTTTTTCTGCACATGTCTTTTAAAACAGATACAAAAAATAAGCATGTATTTTTGCACGGTTACACATTTTTATTCATTTATTTATTCTTTATTTAACCAGGCAAGACATTAAGAACACTTTCTTATTTACAATGGCAGCCTGGCAAAAAATTAACATATGTTAATTTTGTGTATTTATCACAGACTACAGTTCCAGGGGTGCCTGGGGCTTTGATTCTTCCTCCTTACATCTTTATCCTCTTAATACGCCCTGGCCCGCCGGCGGGCCAGAAAAATATGATATTTAATATCTGGCTGTGTTTATGAATAGTTATAGGTTCAATATAGACACCCAATATACCATTTTAAAGCTTAGAATCCTTGCTTTTCAGTTATATAGCCTATTTAGCTGTATCTCCTTTCAGAAAATAAACATTTAGGGCGAAATATGCCTTGGTTATGAAAATATTAAATCATAATTTTCATATTTCCGTTTATCGGACGTCCATATTTGATCGAATGCGGACATGTTATACACCATTCGAACCGTCTGGCTCTCCGGATTCCGAAACTGTGCTCCGTTTTAGTGTAGGATGTACGGTCCCTGAATTAGAGCTGAAAGAGCGCGTTGCAGCGCGTGTTCAGAGTTGAAAAATGCACAGGTTTGGTCCTATAGTTACCTACAGTCACTCCCCCCACCCCCCCAACACCCACCAGCGCGTCCCCCACTCTCTTACCTTCAAAACGAGTCCACACGCAAGAAAATCCATCGATCCAGTCTCCTATAATCCACAGTTATATCCACCCCGCGCGAGGAATAATGTGAGACGGAATCTTAACTTTAATTACGAATTAAAAGCATTTTATTCGACGCTGCTCCGATTCTGGCCCACAGCCAGACAGGGCGGAGCCTACTGGACATGACGGTATGAGAGTGAGGTCTCTCAGCCAATCAGGTGGCGAGCTCGGCCAGCTGAAAGGCTAAGGAAGTGAGATGCTTGGCCATAGAAACTTTCTCTAACAGATTTTCCACTGAGCAGAACAACCGCTCTTAAAGAGACAGTGCGGATTTCTGTTTGTATATGAGTAGACCACACAAAAACCCAGAGGTTACTGCAAAATGAGTTATAAAAGTGGTATTTTTTATTCTTATAAAGTTTCCAGTCCTTTGGAGAAAGAAAAGACCATTACTGGTTCAAATCACTATAACTTCTAACCAGTAATAGGTAGCAGTTTAAAATTTTATATGATGATTGTAAACACATTATAGTAAAATATAGAGTTGTCAAAACCCTTCATCCATATAAATAGTTCATTTTATGTGTCTGAAAATAAAAAAAAATAATAGAAAATCTGAAAAGCGCCTAAAAATTTTCCTGGTTTTTACCATATATTGGCCATTACATGTTCAATTGAATAATTAAAATGCCTTAAATGAATTGTGTAAAGGCTTCTAAGTAATATTAATTCATAGAATTGACTCTAAATAATTTAATATTGGAGTGATAAGCCTTCAAATGTGAGTATGTAATTTCAGGCGGAAAATGGTAAAAATAGGCTTGGAGCATAAGAGGTTATCTGTAAGGTGTTTGGCATGTTGTGTCCCTGTGGATTTCTGTATACCTCCCAAAATCACAAGTGTTTGGTGTGATGGGGATGCAAAATTGCCCTCTAGGTGTGAGTGGATGGTTGTGTTTGGTACACGGTGATGGACTGCCCTGTCCACAGGTATTTCTGCATTGCTCTTTATATCTGCATGTTAAAGACTCACCTGCAGCTGAGGTAGACTGCATTTTTTTGTCTGCTATGTCACAGGATGGCTGTTCTGAAGTGAAGAACTCTTGGTATACAGGTGAGAAATGCAGCCTACAATCAGGTTAATAATTTGAGGACGCAACTGATGTATCCTTCCTGGTGTTTGGGCACCCACAGTTCTCTGCACAGATACTAAGCAAAGAGGAAAACAATATAAAAATCAACACTTTAGAAATTGTAAAAAACTATTCATTTTTATCATTTATTTTCTCTAATTTTATCCCTTTTCTCCCTGAAATGGAAGACCAATTATCCCACCTGCTCCTTAGTCCTCCACCGTTGCAAGTAATCCACTCAACAATAGGAGGTTGACGAAGAGTGCATGCCTCCTCTAATACATGTGAAGTCTGCCACCGCCTTTTTTAAAATACCCAATGATGCAGCATCACTGGGTAGCCAGAGAACTCTAGGAAAGGTTTAATACATCTGCTCACAGACACCTGTGCTGAAAATGACCAAAATTACATTAAGAGTGATGAGTGGGGAAGAACACCATCTATCCACTAAGAGAGGTGGAGGTGCTGGGCAGGAGAGAGGGTAGAAAAATTAAAATATCAGCACCTGCAGGCAGCAAAGGTAACGTGTTAGCATTAGAGTTTCCTGGCAGAATTTATCGCTAGATGGCTTCATTTTTGCCCTGCAATTGATCAACATTTCTGGTTACACTCAGTTCGGCAATTACTATGACCAATAAGCCTCTAACAGCCCAATTTTAGCGATCTGTAGCACACCAGTCAATTGTGCATTGTGCAGCTTTATTTTAAGGCATGTTGGTGTGACTTTGGTATAGTGAGAGTGCAAAAAGTATGCCTTGTGTGGCTCAAACTGCATGAAATGCATGTACTAATTCTCTTAATTAATTGAGCCAGATGTCATGTCCTTTAGAAGCCAGGTATGCTCTGACTTTGGCACATTAATAACTTAACAGCGCAGCGCTTTGCACGTCTCAGCAGAGGATACTGGCCTAATGGCTCTAACAGCATGAGCACAAGGTGTGTAAATAGACTGTTGACGGGGTGTAAGATAGACATGTGCATCACGACGCACCTTGCGCAAGGTGTACGATAAGGCCCTAGGAATCTTTATTAGACAGTCCAACTGAGGACCCGCCCTGCCTCAGCTGTGGCCGAGGTTCTGGACCTGCCGTTACCCTGACCAGAATGTGGATGGATGGATGGATGGAAGGATGGATGGATGGATGGATGGATGGATGGAAGGATGGATGGATGGATGGATGAATTTAAAATGAGTTATTATTCACAGAGAAACCTTAAAATAACAGCTGCCACAGACCCACATGGACACAACACACCAAATGCATGTATACATATCACAGGAAATTCAATCTTTGAGGTTGGATGACCCAAATATCTAATCTAGGTCCACGTATGTGGATATATGACTCAAATATGTCAAATTAAGGCAAAAAATAAGATAAGTGTAACAAGGAAGAGGAGGCAGGATGCACACGCAAGTCACATTTATTTTCCATAATGAAAATAAACAAAACACTAGAGACAAACTAAAAAGAATAAGGTTACTTAAACAAACTCTATAAAACAGGATAAACTTAAAGACTTAAACAAAAAAAGCAAAATAATCAAACAAAGAAACAAACTAAAGAAAACAAACCAGAACACTGTAGACAAAAAACACAACAGGTCTGTGGCTAAACAAAACAGATAAACACAATCCGGACAGAGTAACATGACAAGATCAGACAAAAAGCGCGACAAACAACAAAGGAGCACATGGGGTATTTATACACAGGCACACACTAGGGACACCTGTAGAGGTAATGAGGGGGGCGGAGTTACAAATGAGACAGGAGGGGTTACAGATTACAAGGCGGGCTAAGGCGGAGACAGGACCAAAACGCAACAGTAGCACATGGCTGGGAAACATGACAGGTAAACAAAACAGAGGGACAGAGAACAGAGGACAGGAGCAGGAAGGAACCGAAAAAAGGAAAGACACTGGACAGACACAGGCTAAGGTGTGACAATAAGAGTCTGTATAGTATAACATTAAAATCTTGTTGGTGTTGGGAATTGTAAGGCAATTGGCCACTCATACTTGCACTATACTCCAACCTACACTTAATAAGTAGTCTGGTTGGAAAATGTGGGCTTTCCATATTTTCTTTATCAAAATTGGTTTATTGTTTTTTGTCAACAGTCTATAAAGCTAGTTTGGTGCTTTAACATCCTTATCAATGTTGCTACACAAAATGCATTTGTGGGCGGAGCATGGAAAGCTTCAGGATTAAAGATGCTTTTAAGGTCAGGTTTCCAGAAGACTGCAAATGGCATGGAGTGGAGAGTGAAGGAAGCATGGTGTCTCTCTGCTCTGTCAGTGGCAGTTAGGACTTGCTGAACAGTTCGATGTCTGCTAGGTGACGTGGCTCGCTCCAGGGCTTACTGTTGTTCTCCTTTAAGGGTGTTGATGGCTAGTAGTCTAAGAAGATGTAATGACAGGAGATGTGTGTATCCCTCTCTCTATCTCTCTCTATCTCTCTGCTCTCTGTTTGCTGGAGTTGTTGTGTAGTAGTTTAGTGGGACGAGAATGAATGTGTTGGAAAGTGTGTTGGCCAGTCTACTGAAAATAATTCCTTCCGATCTGAGTGGACTCAAGTGCACTAAGGTGCTGCCACAATGATCTGCGGATTCATAGAGCATGCTGCTTGCCATCAGCAGCCAGAGTCAGAGAGAGAGCACAACTGGCCTTGCTCTTTCTGGGTGAAAAGATGGTGCTCTCTCCCCTCATCACTCATAGTGTGATGTTGGTCAGCACAGGGGTCTGTTACCAATGATAGGGGGAGTCCTAATTGGAGAGGGAAATTGCCTTCCAAATTGCGGAGAAAAAGGAATAAAATTAAAAGAAAATATACAAGTTTTTTAATTGACAAGCCTTTAGTGCAGAAGGGCATTTCACATTTCCCAGGCATTATTTCATGGTTTGTCCCCAAGAGACCAGCAGACCTAAGAGTCAAATACCAACCTTCATCGAATAAACATGAAAATAACACTCTCCCCATCAGTTAAAAAGTCAAGTACAGCACACACACACACACACACACACACACACACACACACACACACACACAGACCACGGGCTGAGGGTTAGGTGCTGAGCAGCTTAATTAGCTACACACGGCAGACTCCAGGCTGTTGATAAATTAATTGCTCTTCCTTCCAGTTCCCATCAAATATCTTCCTCCATTAGCATACAGTAAGTCATTCCCATTCTCCAAAATTATGTTCACTCTTTCATTTTAATAGTTCCGCATATTGCACTGGATATCTTAAATGGCTTCCTTTTTTTTTTTTTACACTGAATGCGTCTCACTCCACTATAAATGCCAATCAACAATGTTTCATTTTGTCTCAGCCTGTTTGGCTATAGTCCAGAATCGGTCAGCCATTGATTTTGCCATCGATTTGGCTCACACCTCAGTCTCTCAATTAGCTGTTCCGTTCTATAAAAGGTCACTTTCAGCATGCATAAGAGATCAGAAGTTAAGTCTGTGAGAGGCTGAGCTTAATGAGTGAAGAAATCTAGGGGGTGGAAAGCTAGATGAAGAATACAGTAGTTCAATCATAGGTCAGTTTCCACCAACTGATCCAGATAACATGCTGAACAACATGCTTCTCGGCTGAATTACAGTCTTAGTAAGTACTATGTGAACTTGTGTACCTAATAAAATCTAAACGAAAATGTGTACACTTCAAAATGAATCAAACATTTTTTTTGTTCAACAAATTTAGAAGCATTAAAAGTATTATTGAATGTGTATTCAGTATTTTAAATCATTTTGATGTATAAACAGTAAATATCTATAAGCAGGATCAACTTGACCAAGCTAGACCACCACCATGACCATACTTCCATGATTCCTTTTTGACCTCTATAACAACGCAGGTTGACTGGCATGACCAGTAAGACCAAGCTGATTCACCAGGATGTCCAAAATCCCCATACTGATATACCATATTTGCTTTATCAGCAACAAAGTCAACATGATGACCAGCTTTTCAACCATCTTACTTAACAAGCCTGTGTACAACCTTGTTTTTGGTATAGACTGAAAAACATTATAATCCAATGATGAAGGTGAAATGGAAAGAAAGCATTTGAAACAAAATATATATTTTTTTAAATCAGATATCATTGCAAATTCAGTAGCAACAGCATCGATAGACGTGAGGTGGCCTTTGTTGCATATCAGTGCTTCGTTAGTACAAAACAGGTTAAAATGTTAATATTTTGTTTACAAAAATAAATGATTAAGATTCGTGTATATTATTTTAGCATATTAGTATTAGTGTGTAGCACACAACTGGGACACAGACACAGGCTCTTTTACACATGTACAGGTGGACATAATTAATACTCAGGTGATAAAGATCTGGAAAACAGTTTATGATTATTTGGTGGAGGAACAAGTGTCTCAGTTGCATTGTGGGAGCTGGAGCCCGAATAGTAAAAAGAGCTCACACTCGTGCAGATTTAGAACTATAAAAGGCAGCAGATTTTCAGTATAGATGAACAAACCAAATATCAAGCTGTTAAAATGAAAATGAGATATAATCAGATATGATGATGACATTTTTAGTGTGAATGTGAACACAATGTAATTGATCATGTCATTAAATATTAGTAATAAGATAAGCTGGAGATATTTTACTCTGTTTCGGGTGAAGGGGGATCTCATAGCTGAACTTCCGTAAAGGATGTGCGAGTGAGGCATTGTTCCCTTGTTATCTTGTTGTTGTCTTTCCGCCTGCAGTGATTCCCTCATTCTTTTCTCTCCATTCTCATTTCAGCTCCTTCTTTCTTCCGCCCACCATTTTCTGGGTTCTAAAGAAATTTCCTACAACTCTCCTCGTCTAGCTCCTGTTACCATAACAATGAGTTACAGGGAGCATCTCTGCGGTTCTGCCTAGGTCTGTGTGATAGTGTGCAAATGAAGCCACACACACACACACACATGCATGCAATTTCTTAGATAATGACAATCCTATTACCATTATATTTATTTATACAATTTATTTTTTAAATTCAACTTATGCCCTCAAACATACAGTTCTGTACTGTGTTACATTCTTTATGCTATATACTGTAGTGATTTTTTTCTGCTGTGAACACTATAACTGCCTCATTCATAGCTGCACACTGCATATCTATATATAATAACACATAGCTTTTAACCCTTTCAGATTCTGCATCCATTACAATGGACATCATGTATTTATTTTTTATTTTTCAATGTTTTGTTGCACATAAAACTATTTGAGAGCTGTTGTTCATTGGAATAGACCATGAAACAAGCAATAAATAAGTTTATAAACCAATGAAACTGTATCTAAACCCCGCCCACTGCACTGGAGAAACTGTAGTAGGAGAGCCATTGAGACAAAGTAACAATTTGTACTAATCTAATGTGATTCATAACACTCCTTAATCATGTTTTTGTTACTGTTTAGGGATGATTTATGGGATAAAAATGTCGATTTGAAATATAAAATATTACACACAGGCTTCCAATGCAAATGGGATCTTTTTTAATTATTAAATATTGGAGTTGAATTTATTTTTCTATATAGATTTTAAAGTAGAATATTAGAGTCTTTTTATTTGTGCATTACAGAGAGAAAACAGCATTCTTACATTTTTTACCAAACACTCATTATTCAGGTCTAAAAGGGTTAATTAACTACTTTATACATTTTTTCTATTATTAAAATATACTTATATATGGGTATGAATAAATTGTATTCTTATTTTCTTTTCTTTTCTTTTTTAGTTGATCTATTTTAATCTATTTTTATCTTTTAATCTATCTGTATCTGTTAATTTCCTCTCTGGGATTAACAAAGTTGTATCTTAGCTTATCTTATCTTTTGTACCCATAGGCCTAAAAATTAACATTGGGTTTAGGCGATAAAATAATATTACAACATTCACTACATTTTAGGGTTCTTTTGCGAAAACAATATTTTTGGCGATATGATAAAACAATGAAAAATATTGTATTCATTTTACAAACATACTACTGCCACAAGTGTATTAACAATTAGTTAAACAAAAAATGTAAACTTTTTTTTATTTTATAAACAACAGTGACCTAAGTAACAAGAAATACCAAGATTTGTTTGTAAAATAATAAAGATCTAATGTATGTAATGTATTTAGTAGAATATTTAGTAAATATACACATAAACTGCAAAAATAAACAATTATTCAACACATTCTCTTAAAGCTTCACCATTAATAGCAAAACAAAGTATATATAAAATATACTGCTTTCAATCAAAAATACTGCTGTTATTACAATATGGATTTTTTAAAAATCATTTTAAAATGTATAATGTTATTATGAAGTACGATAAAACATTGGACACCAATAACAGACATTAAAAAAAAAACATTTTCCTTCTCCTGTAAGGTTGCTGTTTTGGAGATACATGATTTATGCATGGCGGCAGTTATATATGTATATATATTTATTGACGGCCTACTGAGCTTATATTTCCGTAAGTTTGTAAGTTCAGTGCTGCATTATTGTGAAGTAGGCGACTGTGAACTATTATAGATGTTATAAAAATAATTTAAAGCTCCCAGGCCTTTATCATTTCACCCCAGGTGCCCATCCAGTTACATTGATTGAAGAGTTGCTTTCCATGGTCACCATGACAACAACTGGTGGAGGTGGATGTCCAGCTCCCAAGGCACCTTCATCTCACGCTGAAGATCAACAGACATCTGTAAACATGGGCAACACTCCCCGGCTCCCTCCCTCCCTCAATCACTCACTCACACAGAAATGCAATTTGTTAGATGCGTTTTGATTTGATTCTCTGCATAAAAGCACAAATGTGGACATTAATCAATTAAATTAGGCATGTTAATTGATTACTTCAGCCACAACCATGTTCACCCATTAAAACTAATTTAAATTGTTTTAATTATGGTACTGGTGCAGTTTATATATTAAACTCTATGCTATCTAATAATTGTTAAGAATGTAGACAAGCCCATCCTTCTTCCCTCCAACAAACACACACACACACACACACACACCTTTCAAAGCATGTTATCTTTCAAGAAGCAGCATTCATTAAATTCACCATGGTATGCTTTTTTCAACAAGTAAAAAAAGGTTTGATTCTCTTTCTCACTCTCTCTTTCTCTCTCTCTCTCTCTCTCTCTCTCTCTCTCTCTCTGTTCTGTAGTTGTATCAGGCCTTTCCTCTTCTCCACTGCATGCTCTAGCAGCTTTTGAAGTCTCTTCAAATAAAATTAATCAGAGCTCTTAATGAAACTTACTGGAGCATTCAAATTGAAAAGTAGCTTGTTTAGCACATTCAGAACTTGTGACGCATCTCTGCTGTCAGGACTTTAAACACTGCCAACCTGCATGTCTCTTTCTCACTGCATTACTTAGCGTGTATGCTGCCAATCAGCTTGGGACACCTAAACATCTAAATATATGTTTTTTGGAAGATTTTACTTGTAATGTCCATTTTTTTTCTTCTCTAAGAAAGGGAACTTTTACACCTGCCAATTTGACAATCAGAGTCTGAACTAAGGTGGATGTTTGCAATATATTGTGTATGTATGTCTCACCTTAGCCTTTGTCTGTCTTGTTTTCTTCCTTTTTGCCATTTCCCTAGCCTGTTTCTTCTGTAATCAGTACTCTCACCTGTGGTCGTTTGTAACCCCGCCTCCTTGTTTTCTTTCCCAGGTGTTTCCAGTCTCTCTTCCGGGTCTGGGTGACTGAATGCTGCACCACACCAATGAGAGTCCTTGGGCCAGACTCCTAACACTACAGTGGCCCAACTCTGTAATAGGAATAATAGTCACTTTGGATAAAAGTGTCAAATAAATGCTGTAAATCTAAAATCTCCCTGTGTATATTGTTTTAGTGTGTATTGTCTGGTCTCTTGTGAACTTCATGTGATTTGTCTGGTTTGTTTGGGCTCTTTACCTGTTCATAGTTGTTCTTTTGTTTCTTATTTTCTTATTAGTGATATATCAATCTAGTTGTCATGTTCTTGTTAGCTTTAGTCTTGTCTTTCTAGTTTAGTTTGTGTGTTTGAGTATAGCGTTTGCTATAAATATAGTCTTGTGATGAATTGTTGCAGAGGTATATCTAGAAAGACCATTAGCCTAATCTCAGCACCACAGAGATCCCTAGGTACTGTCTTTGTGTATGTGTGTGTGTGTGTGAGAGAGAGAGAGAGAGAGAGAGAGAGAGACAGAAAGGAGAAGAGACACTAAACAGAAGGATTTTAGAAGGACCATGTAAATGTATAAAAACATAAATGTCACTGTATCAGCTGTAACAGCTATTTTCATGTTTTAAGCCAAAATACCAGACTGAAATAAAACAACTACTTTTGCAGGTCTACAAAAGACTCTAAACTTGCTTCTTCCATTGTTTCAAGCTGAAAGGGTACAGCAATCTATTTTTGGTTTTTAAGGTTAAAGGGTCTACACCTGTGGTGACAGGGTATCCCTTAGACCTGCAACTGGTTTGCTCTGGTCTGAATCAGTTAATGAGTTTGTGAATTTGGAGTGTTTTCCCCTTGGTTTGGCTTCTTTTAACTCATGGAAAATAGTTCACAACAAGCACAAGAAAATGTTCCTTCTATCTATTCAGACACCAACTGTGAAACAAACTTTAAGAAAAAATCTTTAAAAAACTCCTGAAGACAGAGCTCTTCAAAGAGCACTTACTCTCCTAACACCTCTAACACACTAACTACTTCTAACCTCCTTTCCTTCTTCCCCTCCTTTTCTCCTTGACCCTGACTAAAATTGTTTTTAACTTGAAATTCATCAGATAAATACAGAAAGAAGGTCCTGTGTTGTGGAATAGTGCATACTGTGGCAATGACATGCATGTAATTTGTTTGTAACTGTAGTAATTGCCTATGTATCATGTCTCATGTCATTGTCACGAATGGAGAGGATGGACGTAAGTGCAGATAAATTGTATTTATTAAATAAACAAGAAAAATAAATACAGAAAACAAAACACGGGTAACGCAAAAAACTTATGAAAAACTTACAAAAAAAACAAGACTAGGATAAGGATTAGACTTAGACAAATGCAAGGAAAACTAATTAAACTAGAAACTCTAACTTTAAACAAAGAATAACTAGAAAATACAAAACAACTGACCAAGATTCTAAGTAACACAAACTCTACTCACGAATATACAGTCACATAGATACAAAAGACTCCACAAGGAAACACTCATACAAGAGGCTATTTATACACAAGGAGGGTGAAGACAGGTAATGAGGGGGCGGGGTTACAAACAAGACACAAGGTGACAACACTAATTGCTAGGGCTGGGCTAGGGCGGGGCTAGGGTGGAGACAAAACAATGCCATGTGCTCAAAAAAGCACATGGCTGGAAACACAAGACAGGAAAACAGGGCAGGAGCACAGAAAACCAAAAGAGGGAAAAACACAGGACAGACAGGCTAATATGTGACAGTCATCATATCATGTATCAGGTTAAACTTACTATGGACATTGAATAAAGTTGTGATGGATCAAAGTAAGATTATGTTTTTACCTCAAACAAACACGAGCGGCTGGTGGAGCAATGGAGACTTCAGAAGGGCTCATTTCACCCAAAGTAAAAACAAAGAAACAAAAGGAGTGACGATAGCTTTGAAGCCAAAAAGGAATGCGATAGAGTCTGCACTAAAACCTGGATTAATATCGGATTGGCGTTTAAACGATGGAGAGAGCATCATGAGCGTGCTCTCCCTCTCTGACTGAACATAACCTGGAATCGGATTCATATGCTCTGAAAGAAGACCGCATCACACCCGCCCAGTTTAAAATGATTCTTCCGCATGCTCGGTGCAACTACCCATTCTCACCAGAGAGGGCTCTAAATACCCCAAAATCCCAAAACGTTTGGACATCAGCTTTAAATGGCATAAGTATGATTTTATGCTCAGTAAGAGACTGATGCCATTCACTGACCTGGTGAATATTTTAATGTGATGCATCTTTCATCTATTTCTGCTAAATAAATAAATTAATAAATAAATAATAGAGCACTGCAGGGGTCACAAAGGTAAAGCAAAAAAAGGCACGTGCTCCTAGGGCATGGGTGAAAAAATCTCACATTAAAGACTTCATGCTGGGATTAGTAAAAGTGGGACATAAGCGTTCCTAGTGCCAAAAAGCTCCCGGGTACACAAAAAAAAGATATCAAAAGCTCATATTAACTCATATCAGAGTATATAAAATGTGACAATTTTTGTATTTTATTTTTTTTATTTTTTTGTGGGTGCATATGCCCGAGCAAGATTCTCAGGTAGGGCTTACTTGGGTGAAAGGTGGCTAATTGAATGTCAGGTGGGCATTGTCTCTGAAGCCCACCTTAATTAGGTCACGTAATCATAATCAGATGTGCAGTGTATATCCCAATATTTGTGCACCAGGTCACTGTTCATGTTCCACGCTGTATGGAATGCAATAAACATCAGTAGGGCTTAAAAGGCCTTGATGTTCTTCAGAGATGGTCGTTTGCACCGTTAGAGCACTGTGTGAGCCAATCGCTGGCACTGTTCATTAAATATTTATTGGGACATGCTGTTATATTATATTCCTGACTGTTGTGCTAAAGATTTATTTTAGTCCGTCAGTCAGTGGCTCAGGTGTCTTTTATCAGTCAGACAATGCTGTCAGCCAGTCATGATCCAGTAACCACCTTTAACCAGAATTCTGCATTAACTAACTAAGAATTTAAACTGTACACACAACAGTGTTTGAGTTTCCATGAAAACTGGTCTGGTTGACTGACACTGCATTGCCCGTAATACCCCTTGGGTTTAGACCCCTAGTCTAAAACTAAAACTAAATATACTTATAACTTAAAGCTGTTTCAGAAAGCATCACAGTGTATATATATCTCTTTATATTGAGGTTTTCCACCAATATCATCTTTCTGCACTACGGGCCAGTTTTCTGAACAGGGATAAAGTCCATCATAGTCCATCAGCTATATTTTGCTTTTAATCAAAAATCTTCATTCAAAATGCTGTATGGTCCATGACTATAGGCTTAAACCCCTGACTGGGAAACTATAGGTCTCTATTGGTCCAGCATTGAGCTGTGGAGCAGTGAAGCTGTTTTCTGAAATGGTGGAGCTCCATGCAAATCTATTGGGATGAGTTGGGGAGTTGGGGATGAGGTGGGGTGGTGATCAACCAATAGCCTGACTCCTGAACCTTACTAATGCTCTGATTCCGAATGCAACCAAATATTTAAAGCATTGTTCCAAGTCAATAGACAGTAGAGAGAGTCACTCCTACAAAAGCAGGATAAACTTTAATTTTCTTTAATAATCCTTGCTTTTGGGCAGTGTGTCCCAAAACTTTTATTCTTATATACTAGTGCATCTCAAAAAAATAGAATATCATTGAAAAATGATCTATTTTAAGCGTTTATTTCTTTTATTGGTGATGAGTATGGCTTACAGCCAATGAAAACCCACAAATCAGTGTCTCAGAACATTAAAATATTAAATAAGACCAATTGGTGCTTTTGGCAGTGTGGGCAGTGTTCCAAGTCCTGCTGGAAAATGAATCCACATCTCCATAGAAGTTGTCAGAAGAGGGAAGCATGAAGTGCTGTAAGATTTTGTGGGAAAACACTGCACTGACTTTGGACTTGATATAACACAGTGGAACAACACCAGCAGATGACATGTCTCTCTAAACCATCACTGATTGTAGAAACTTCACACTAGACCTCAAGCAGCTTGGACTGTGTGTCTCTCCACTCTTCCTCCAGTCTCTGATTCCTTGGTTTCCAAAAACAATGTAAAATTTACTGATGATCAGTGATGGTTTGGAGAATCATATCATCTGCTGGTGTTGCTCCACTCTGTGTTATATCAAGTCTAAAGTCAGTGCAGTGTTTTCCTGGAAAATCTTACAGCATTCTTTCTGCTGACAACCTTTATGGAGATGCAGATTTTATTTTCCAGCAGGACTTGGCACACTGCCCACACTGCCAAAAGTACCTATTGGTCCTATATAATATTATAATTTTCTTAAACACTGATTTTTATTGGCTGTAAGCCATAATCATCAACAATAAAGGAAATAAACTCTTAAAACAGATCACTGTGTGTGTAATACATCTATATAATATATGAGTTTCACATTTTGAACTGATTTACTGAAATAAAGTAACTTTTCAATGATATTCTAATTTCTAGAGATGCACTATTATACTGTAGGTCTCTCCCCTATTTCACAATTGTTCCATTACTGGGAGACCCACTACTGCAACATTATCATTATACTAGGAGGAGAGCACCAGCTGGTAATCCTTTTGTGACAGCCAGCAATCACCAATGTTAATTGATGGGAAGAAGAGTGAGGGCCATCCTCTCCAACCAGAGAGAGGGAGGCTAATTATGTTGTCTTTGACAACATAGCTGTGGCAAATAACCTCCCAAAGTCTCACTTTTTAAACTGTTCTCCTTGTTTTACTTCAGTAAAAAAGAGCATTCACACTGTCAGACTTTCTTCACAGAAGAAAGAGTACCTTTTTGTTGTAAAAAATGGTCATGAAAGCAAAATACAAGACAGAAAAGCAGCGTTACCCTCAGAGATGGAAAACATGAGGGAGAATGTTCTGGGACACAGAGCATTACTAAAGGATGATAGAGGGAAAACAGGGGAATGATTGTAGATGTAACACTCGCATACACAGTCTCCCATTGGCGGATGTCTCAATACATGGTGTGGTTTTATCTGTCCTGTTTTTGTGTGTGCAGTGGAAACGTATTTCAGCGTGACTTTTCCTCTGCAACTCTCTTATTGTAGCAAATCACAGAGCAGCTTTTGTAGCAAAAACACTCACAGCAACAAAGCATGAATAAATTAACAATTACCATTCTGCTTTAGTTCACGCAGATGTGAACCTTCTGCCCTACAACCACAGACACATTTCATTTTCTTTTTAAAAAAAAGTCTGTATAAACAAGAGCAAACTGTGAGTAAAATACAAGTAAAATGGATCTTACTAAAAAATAAATTCACCAGAATTACAGAATTACTTCAGTGGCAGGTTGTTGTTAAAGAGCTCCTCAATAGACAGACTGAGGAGCTCCTTTGTCCCCTAAGCCTGCCTATGTATCTATCTATCTATCTATCTATCTATCTATCTATCTATCTATCTATCTATCTATCTATCTATCTATCTATCTATCTATCTATCTATCTATCTATCTATCCTTAGCTAGCGACCATGAATAAAAAAACAGTGTTTTAAGGAGCCCTTGGACTGTGAAATCCCAGCAAAAGCCCCAACATCTCGAGAAAAAAGCAAAATAAGTTTTCTATCATGAAAATGAACATTTTATTTAATAAACTACATTTAATTTGTTTTCATATTTAAGTTGTATTATATACTATACGTCACCGGGGAAAAGGACGCACACCAAATGACAAAATAACTTTTTTTCGGGGTATTTTATTCCGATAGATTTTTATTTAAAACAACAAAAATAAAATGAATACACTGTAAAACCCCAACTTAGAACACAGTACAGTATTTCGTAGTGGCACTCGATTTACTCAGCTTTACTCAACAAGATTTGAGCATTTCATCAAGAGAACTTGGACAAACATCTTCTCTTATTTCATTAGGATGGCTCTGGATGGATCCTAAAATGGAGCACCACCATTCACTGCAGCTTGAGCCTCCTTCTCTACCATGCTCTTAGCTCCTCCCTTTCCTCTCTCAGGGTGACAACACTTCTGATTGTGTTTCTCTTAAAGTTACAGACACACATTTTAAAGGTGTATTCTCAATTCACCACCTTGCTACATATATATTTATTGCTTTTGTACTAGTGGAGCTTGATATAGTAAGGCATTAGATGGATTATACCATCTAAAGCTACTTGGATGATTTGGTTAATTGAGAACTGAGGACAAGAAAATTCCTAAACTCTCTCCAATCACCCACTGTAATGTTCCAATAGCCAAGGAGTCAAACACAGAAAGCACCTGTATAAGTGTAGAAATAGCATGGACATGGACGGACCTCTTCTCAAAGCTGGCTTTTAATTGTTGCATAAATGCAAAATGCATGCTAATAAATGTATGCAGCCTCTAAAGATTCATTCTCTGTGCAGAGCTCTGTCCAATCAGATCTCATAAAACTCCTACAAAGCTTAAGTTTTCAGGAACTCCTGCATTTGCACAATGGTCAAACTAATTTTAGAAAACGCTGGGCAAATGCTGAAATATCTGTAGTCATATATGTACAAATTCCTCTTGAGACCTGTCTGCTTTGTCTGCTCATTCCTAAGCGATTGTGCATGATCAGCCATTTCCACTGGTGACCATTACACACCCTGAACTTGTTTATTGTAAAATAATCATCAGAAATGAACTGACTAATTGACCAAATTTGTAACAAAAACAACACAAAACAAAACCAATTCCTCAGTACAGGCTACTAGGAGCTGTTTAGAATAATTGCATGTATAAGGAAAACCATGAAAGTGTAAATTTGATTGTTTTTATTATTAAATTATTGCTAAATTCTTGTGCAATCATGCAAATCAATGTCATTCATTACAATTTGATTGACATTAGGCACACCTAATGTGGTCAAGTTCAGAAGTAAATTATGTGTATAAATAAAACATGCAAAAAGGCACTGGCCCTCTTTTTTTGGTAAATGTCTGGCTTAATTAAATAATTGATAGTTTAAATTTTATATGTTTTATTGCAAAGTATTGCCAACCAGTTCCATGATATACTGAGCATTTCACCTAGTTTGCCTACACTGTGTGTTGACTGGTTTTGCCATTTTGTTTACTCTATCTACACTTCTGCTTATTTTGGATTGTTTTTTTTGTGTTGTTACAAGTTTCTCAATTGCATTATATTATGCTTACGGCATTTAGCTGACACTTTTATCCAAAGTGACTTACAAGGTTATTCCTTTTACAGATGAAGTGCCAATATAGGGTTAGACATCGTGCCCAAGGACTCTTATTGGTGCAGTGCAGCATAGTCACCCAGACTGGGAATTGAACCCCAGCCTCTCATATGATGTGGTAGCTCACAAGCAGGTAGTGGTGTAATCCACTGCGACGCACCAGCCAGAGTTCAGAGTTTACTCATACTTATACTCATACTTTAAATAAAATAAAAAATAAACGTTAATCACCATTTAATATCTAGTTAGTATACACGCAATATGAATATCTACCAAAATCTCATTATTCAGCTATTCAGCCAAGACACACACAGCGGTTCATTTCTGTGGCTCTCTTTAATTGAAGGAGAATCTCTGATTTTTGCACAGTACTGTATGATTCAGTGTGTGTGTGTGTGTGTGTGCTCGTGTGCTCTTTAAATAAAATAACTCAGAGTCTGTAAACATTAAAACACTCATCTACTACAGTGTCACAAAGGGGTTGTCTTGTTAACTGTAGTAATGAAGAGTGATTGGAACATGGATCGGATGTGGATGTGTGTGTGTGTGAGTGGATGTGTGTGTGTGTGTGTGTGTGTGTGTGCTGGGTTTATCTGATCAGAGCAGAATAAATATAAATATGTTTTTTTATTTACATTTTATTGTTTGCCCTTCAGTGAATAATATAGTAGTATATACTGTAGTATATATGTATCCCATGTGTATGTCAGTGAATTTAGTTTAGTGCATTCCTACACGTTTACGTGTCCTTGTGCCGATGAATGTGAAAACAGCAGCTATTTTTGGCGCTGGTATCCCCTCAGGTGGTGGAGCACCTTCATGGTAATGTTGATGCAGTTTCCCCTTTGCTAAAGGACTGTGTCTCCTGAAGGAGAAATATCCCTGCAGATCCAGCTTGTGTTGCTGCTGCAAGATCAATAAGAACTGCTGTGAAACATGCAGCTTTTCCATTTGAAGCAATGTGGGTAATAAGACACGCAAGCTCTGCACTTCATTTGATATCTCAGTTAAAGACATCATGAACCACTTTCTTCCTCTGAGTCCCTCTCTGATTCTTTGAATCAGCTGAGTTTGTTTGGGTTCAGATGCTCAGCAGTCTGATTTCTCTTTTTTTATTTCTATTTTTTTTTTTTCAATTTTCTCCCCAATTAACAGTGATCACTAGTAATGCCCCAACACCAGGAGGGTGAAGACTAGCACACAAGTCAGACTCCGCCTCTTTTCCAACTGCTACTGATAGCTGTAGCATTGGTGAGTAGCATCACAGCGCACTCGGAGGAAAGCGCAGCGACTGGGTTCTGATACATCAGCTCACAGACGCATTGCGCTGATCGACATCACCCTTTAGAGTGATGTGGGTAAAGAGCGCCATCTACCCACCTGGAGAGAGCAAGGCCAATTGTGCTCTCTCAGGACTCATTAACAGGATTCTGATTTCTCTATATTTCAATCTGTTGCTGTAACTTTACTTGTGGTGGTTTACAAATTATTTTATTATGTTGTATTTATTGGAAAAGTCTTTGGTCATTTTGGTAGTAAAGAAAGAAAACAAGATGAAATAAGATTCTGGCGATGGCTGGGAAACCACAGTTCTCCTGGAGTGTACAAAAGGGGTAGAGTGTCTCTTTGACATGTTTTCCCATTTCTAATAATAATAAAATATAATTAAATAATCTCAGAAGAAATCTAGTTATAATCTCGAAATCGCAAATAGTGACCCTGCAAGTGTCACGTCTTGGCCTCGTCTCGTGTCTCTGTGTGTCTTCCCCACGTGACCTGTGCTCCCCTGTGTCTCCCGTCTCAGTACTTTTCCACCTGTGTCTCATTTGTAGCTCCGCCCCATTCCCCAGGTTTTTCTAATTCTAGAGTGTTTCCTGTTTCTTTATATAGATCCCCTGTGCCACTTTGTCTCGGTCGGTCTTTGCACCTTCCAATGTTGTTTTGTCTCTCTCAGTGTTATCAGTCCTCTTAGCGTTTCTCTGTTCTCTGTTTTTGCCATATATATATATAGTCTATTTCCTTGTTTATTTCTTAGTGTTTTGCTTCTTGTTGTTTCCCTTGTATATATATCCCTGCCCTGTTTAGTTTAGGTTATTTCTTGGTTATTTTTGGTAGTTTCTAGTTTCTTGTTTATTCCTTTGTTTATGTTCTTAGCTTTGTTTGTTTCTTTGTTTATTTACTCCCTGTTTGTTTATTTATTATCTCTAGTTGGTTTAGTTTAGGTTCTTTGATTTGTTATTGGCTATTTGTGTATCTTTGTTTCATGTTACTTGTTCCTTGTTTTCTTGTTATTTATTTATTAAATTATTTATTTTCACCCTACCTGCACTTGTGTCCGCCTCCTCGTCTCCCTGCCTGGGTATTCCTGGCAGCAAGATCCCCAGTCTTTGCAAAATCTTAGCCTGTGTCTAAAACTCTGTGAGGTGTGAGAGGGTGTCAGACTTCTATTAAAAGTCTGGTAAAAAGTCTTTTCAGAGTCTTGAGTAGTGAAGTTGTGTAGTGAATGGTTACCATAAGGTGCTGAGTTGCAGTCCAAAAATAATTCTATAGTAAAAAAAATAGATCAAATAAATACCAGTACATCTGGTGATCTGCTTTCTGTTAGAGAGAAAATATAACAAAAAATAGGTGCTACTGTGCTGATTTTGATGGCCAGTTGATTTGAAAGTTGATTCTGCTTTAAACCAGAAACATCTTAATGCATTTAACACAATAAAGGATTAAACCAAAGCCTAAATTAAATTAATGAAAATGATTTATTTAATTCATGTAATACTAATAATCTTCAGTCCCAAAGACACCCCGCAACAGCAAATCACACCAAAGTCAACCAAGAAAAGAACACAAAATCAACTACAACACACATACAGTTCCCCAACAGTCAGGGGAAAAACCTTCCCAGACCAAGGCACAAAGTCACTTAGCTGACTCTAATAAAAGTCCCCGCAAGCAGCAGACAAAAAAAGTGCTCAGCCCAACAGACCCAGAGCTGCAACACACAGATACTGCCAGCCCAGAAAAAAAACACCCTCACCTCAACACGAAATAGCACCAACAACAAGCAACTTCCACACCAAAGTAAGAAGCAGTACAAAAAGCAGCACAGCTGCTGTAGAGCCAGGCAAAAAGGTCACTTTCAACTAGGGCTAGGTATCGAAATTCGATACCAAAAAGGCACTGTCCGAAATGTCTCGGTACTACAGAACACCAAAATGTCACAAGAAATTCAGTGCATGTTTTCTATAAATTGCATGAAATGCGCATAATAGCAGCAAACACAGAGAGAGCGCACAGCGAGGTAAAAACAACTACGATGGTACTCAAATGCATTAAAGCAGAGAGTGCACGCTGAAATGCAGTTCTCTTGATGAAAAGTCTAAATTGTCTTGTAATTCAGTGTTTTTATTTTAATTAGTTTAGATTAGAGAACATAAGATTTTGAACAAGGGCAAATTGCAGAATTAAATATAGCAAAAATATATGTAAATAGATCTCTATACATAGATCTCTGATGATGTGTCAACAAGTGTGAAAAAGTGAAAAAATATGTACAATAAAAATATGTGGGGATGAAAGGGAAGACAAAGTTATAAAATGCATGCAGTGAAAATGATGAAGCTGCAGATACAGTGCAAAACCTGCATAACTGTGAAAAAGTTACTATTTTAAAAGAAATCTTCCAGCTATACAAACTGAATAAAACAGATTAAACAAAAAAATCCATAAATAAAAATGTGTGAATGTTATATATACCAAAACATTACAAAACATATGAAAACTAAAAGCAAGGTCCTGACATTTATTATGTGGCCTTTTTTGATCTGTCTGCCCACACGTCCATTCATCTATCCTTTCTTCTCTCTCTTTCTTTCCTTTTGATGTTGACCTCTAACTAAAGGTGGTTGGGTATTGATTGGGCTAAGTTGGGCTCTGTAGGCTTGCTCTATATTTTTGTGCACTCTGCGGCCTTTTCAGCTGACATCAGATAACTCTTGCACTTGGTGGATAATGGCTGTTAATGGCATGCAAATAAAGGGGGCTGATTGTAGATCAGTTCTTAAGGGCTTTAGAGGCTGATAGACATTGATCATGTAGGCGACCAAAGAAACGGAGAGACAGCGTTAGACGAGGGCGAAAATTCAACCTTGCGTTCGTTGTAATTCACTGACCTTTTACCACGATCACTTGATTGATTGCTCTAAACTCTTGTCTAAAAGAGTCCTTCAGGTACAAGTCCAGTAGATCTGGTGCAAATTTGGTACAATCTTCCATTAAAGACACTTCTATATGTCTGTTTTGAGAATAATATGTTTGTGAGGAAGATTGTAATTTGCTTTGGGACTGATGACTACCTGTGTTGGACAAGAGCTACACTCTCCTCAGCACCAAATTGAGAAACACGGCAGGGTTTGAATGAGAATCGTTGTCTTGATTGTCCAATTACAAAATGCAATCACTGTAAAACAGACAGAATTTGATTGCTTAGCATCATGTTGGTAATTCATTCTACAGGCAGAGTTCTCTGAACTCATTCAGAGTGACTTTCCAATCATGCTGCCTAATCAGTGAAATGAAACCATGACAGTCTTCATATTAAACAAGCTACTGCACTGACTTGTCTTTATTAAAAGCTGTGTTCATATTCAGACATTTTAAAAAGCATTTAAAAAGACATAAAAAACGCACTTTATGGTTCACACAGACATGACTTTCTCGATCTTTAGCTACCTGTACATCTGTGTTAGGCCAATAATAAGGCTTGCCATTTTAATGCCTACTATTCTGGGGTAAAAGGTGGATAGGAGAAAATATAGAGGTCACAAATTGCGTACAATTATAAGTATATGGATTATGAATTATGAATATAATGACATTATTGGGCAGAGTGGCCAGAGAGACACTACCAGCTCATGTCAGATGTGATCACTAATATGTCTAAGTTTAGAGGCCTTGGCATTGGCACCACTGAAGTATTAATCTAAGTGGGTGTACCTGTTTTTTTTACTATATCATGGCTACATAGACGCAAAATGAATACTTTATTAAATAAAGCACAGGGGATGGTCAAAGCAAGCAGGGTCAATACCAGTAAATAACAGCCACAGAGATAAAACCTACCAATAACAGTAACAGGTAACAGTCCAGGGGTCATATATGAGAAGGAAATATCAGAGGGCAGGTTGGTGAAAAACAAAACAGGGTTGTAACAAGAGGCAATAACAGACAAGGAAAAAAAGCTTTGTATGTGAGTAAACCAGGCAATACTCGGAAAGGTGAGTGTCGAGTGGTGGTGTGTACTGTACATAGTTAAGTGAACAGGTGAAATCAATACTCAGGTGATTGACTTCCTGGAGGTAAGTGAGTGATGTCAGAGTGAGGTGCATTCTGGGTATCGTAGTCTGGAGTCTGGACATCGTAAGTAGAGCTGAGTGTAGGAGAAATGTATGTATGTATTTTGTATTTTTGAAGAGAACAGATCAAAGAAATGTTTGGAAACCACAACACTTCTCTTGTATCTGATTCAGTATGTTAATCTTTTGAAAAAAGAATCAGTACAACAGCATGGACATATTACATGGTTATGCATCTTTTAACTGTAGTGTGCAATTCTTGTTTGCATAGTAAAGCAAAACATCATTCTTGAATTCTTTTTAATACTTGAGATTTGGAAAGAAACAATGACAGTTGCAAACAAAACAAGGAATGACCTATTTAGGTATATCAATTATGAAAGTCATACAAAAAATGAACATATGCTAAAGCGGCTTAACATGCTATCTAGGGGTGTCACGATTCTCTAAATCCTCGATTCGATTTTATTTCCGATTTTAGGGCCACGATTCGATTCATCAAATTTACAATATCTTATTTCAAAAGGTGGGCTTGATATAAGTGATGCAAAGTAATACAAGTGATATGTAATACACCACATTAGGCACTAATGTCAAATTTAAATAATTTAATTAAGATATATATGTAATGCAATCTAGTGTTTTTTTTTTTGGTAGCAGCAGTGTGCACTATTAAAACAGCAATGTGCAACATAAAATAAATAATACAAAAATACAGGAACAGTCATGTACGAAATAATAGAACAATTAGAGCCTTAACAAACTGAACTCTATACTATAACAGTCCTACTATTAAACTGTTAAACATGAAAAATAAGACTCGGTCGCTGAGAATAACGCGTTTTTTTCTTTAACAAAGATATATTATTAACTTTATCTGAGAGAAAGATGCTTATTAAGGTACCAAAACTATAAACATATTTGAGGCTAGACAAAACAACTGTTATTTTTATATTTTCAAGTTTTTCTTTAAGAAGATGAGAATGTCCACATTCTCTGGAGAAAGGGCTGCTCTTTGAGCAGTCACAATGTCCGCGGCATCGGCTACAGTGTACTACGCCATTTGCGTAGAGTGCTGCGCCTTTTGCATAGCACAGTGTGCCATTTGCATGTGGCATGTAGCTTAGAGGCAGGGATCATCGATTAACTTTTTGACTTCGAGGCTCGAGACCATGATATAATTTCGATCGATTTTGATGAAATATCACCCCTAATGCTATCATATATTAGCTCTTTGCAAGCAAACATATTGTTCAGTGTAGCAAGTAGAACACAGTCTGGGACAAAAACCCATCTCACTTTAAGGCTAAATCAACATAATTAGCCGCAGTGCTTCCCAGTGTGAACTTAAAGAGGCTAAATTGCTGCAGTGTGTTGAAGTCTCCTCAGAGAAGAGGTCAGGAGCTGCTTCCATTTCCTGTGGTCCGAATTAAAGCCCTTTCACGACAGCAGATGCTGCTGTGTTCGGCTGTGTCCTGTCACACATGCGTGCACAAATGGAGGCCGAAATTAGAGCACGTCCACTCCCCTCTGTGCTCAAACAGCCAAAATGCTTCCTGCCTTTTCCTTAATGTAAGCCCAAGAGACACTGAAAATAACCCTTTACTTTAACATCTCTCCATTCTTTATGTCCATGAATACTCTTCCCTTCCCTTCCCTCTCTCCCTGTCTCTTTCTCTCCACACACACACACACACAGCGCTGTGGGCTGGGCCCAGTGCTGCTGTCTCTCAGCAAATTACCTCCAAACACAGAGAAAGTCAGCAGCCAATCAATAAGCCCTCAGCCTGGAGAAAATCTCTCTCTTTCATTTCTTCCTTTCCTTTCCTTTCCTTTCCTTTGCACATTTATCCCCTACTCATCCACCAAGTTTTTTTTTATTATATTCTTTATGTAATGTTTGAAGTTCTGAATGTTTTCTTGGATTTGGGTGAGCATGAACTGAACAATAGCATGTCCACTATTTGAGTTGATGTAAATATTTAAAATATATACACTTAAATAAAAATTCTAATAAGAGATGTTTCAATACAGTATGTGTTTTCTATTGAGTCTTAATCACATATCATGGCTGCATATTATCTTTTGAAGCTTAAGGTCACCGTGCAAAGATGAAGGCCAAAACTGCATAGTAAATTAGCCAGCATTGAATCAACACTCTTGTTGTCAAATTAACATTGCAAGTATTTCTTTTTAACACTCACAGTGTTCATTTTACACTAAAAGTGTTGGTTTATCACTATGCAAATTAACTCACAAGATTGCAACCAATATGGGGCTACTAATAGCCATATTATTTATTTCATCTTTACATATATGAATCCATTCAATCATCCATCCATCCATGTATCCAACCATCCAACCATCTTCTTTTCCACTTCTTTCAGGTCAGACCTGCAATGTGTCTGGATCCTGCTGGAAATCACTGGGTACAAAGCAGGCATACCCCATAGACCCCATAGCCAGTTCATGGCAGGGTAATACACACACTTTTACTCAAACTGTCTGTTTGTATGTAATTGTATGTAAATGATTTATGCAATGTAAATAAATTAATAATGTAATGGTTTACTCCTCATGCATCAACTTTTGTTCTTGTTGTTTTATGTTGTTGGTAATAAACATGAGTGACGCCAAGTCTTACTCTGTAGCTGATTAGTGGAAATATCCCTCTCAGTGTCCAAAATGCCCGTTTCTACTTTACAAGTGATGGTGGTAAAATACCCAGCTATAGTTAGCAAACCTAACTGAAGTTCAGTGATAACCTGTTCCACAGAATAATAGCAAACGTACACATTTTTATGGCTGCAGCACACAGTTTGCATGCTTTTGTGTTCTAAATCTGGCCACCCTGAGTGTGGAAATGGGACTGGGGAAATGGGCAGATTCGGAAGCTACATTCCACACAGATTTCTGTGACATATCACACAGTTCAAATAAGAAAATACTGGCTGAAGCTCTGCTGACAAGATCTACCAGTGCTTAAACTCAGCCTGTTTCCTTAACATCTGATGATACATCCTGATCATGTTATGAGTGTAACAGAAAATATAATCCATAATGGGTAATCTTTTAAGTTATGGATTGTGAAAATCCCTAATAATCTCATTGTGGGTTGTAATAACATGAACACTTTGTTGCCATCCTGTTATACAAATTACTGAGTGTGACATATTGCCTAAATTTACTGGTGAAACTGAAGTGCTTTGAGTCATCTGGGCTCTAGATAATACATTCTAGTCCTCACAGTATGTGTATAAAATATTAGTCAAATTGATTAGGGAATACAGTTTAGTTAAAACCACATGTAGCGTAATTAATCCACAATATGTTGTTTTTTTATTAATTACATTTCTGTTTAATGTATTTTGAGAACAGATTTGGGGTAGCAGATGGAGTGTGAGTTTCAGTTATACTTTATTACAGTACAAATCATACAAAATAATAGCTAGACACTTACATATATAGGAACAAAGTGCAGTTGCTTAGGTATTTTCATCTCTGGCAATCACTGATCCCTGATTCCTCTTACAGAAAGTTCCACATTTAGCTTGCAAAGAGGAGAGAGAAGCTGTTAGTGACAGAAGAGTCTGCTGAGGTTGGCTTCTGCTGGTATGCCTTAAATGGCTTTCTGGAGGAGAATGAGCCGAATCAATAAGAGATTAGGCCACATTTGTCATCTGTGGAGCTAACAGGCCATGTGCACAAAGGGCGCAGACAGGGCTGCTGATCAGAAATTCACCTACACACCCACACACCCACTTTTAATGCACACAGGCAAACCATTCTGTGCTCACTGTTACACACATTCAAATGAGGAACCTTCTATTAAGTTGGTTAAGAGGGCTTGTAAAGAAAGGAAGAAGCATTTATACAGATTTACACTGTATATCGGTTCTGATACATCAGCTGACAGACGCCTTGTGCTGATCGACATCACCCTTTAGAGTGATGTGGGTAAAGAGCGCCATCTACCCACTCCGAGAGATTAAGGCCAATTGTGCTCTCTCAGGACTCCGGTCATCGATGGAAAGCTGCATTAACAGGATTCTGATTTCTCTATATACAGTTTCTCTATTTATACAGTTATACACGTTTTACATTCCATAAAATCTAAAGATGAAGGACAGCCTCAAAGTTTTTAAAAGTATAGATGTCCAGTTTATCAACAAATGTGCAAAAAATATGATATGAAATGTTTAAAACCATGGGATTTGCATATCGCATTTCTTGCACATTATTGACAGTGCGCCTTATAATCCGGTGCGTCTTGTGTATGAATTTAACCAGTCAGGTTTTAAGAAGCAGTAAAGCCACTCCAATGAAGTACACCGTTATACAGTGAAGTGAGTTTCAGTGAAGTTTCTCCAGCACCAAGACTGGAGCAGTATTAGCATTAGCCACTAACCGTGCTAAGAGCTAGCTATATTTTACTTTTCAGAGGTAAGTATTATCGGCCTGTAGCCTGCTGCTAACCCTGGCTAGCACAGCTGGAGCAGCATTAGCATTAGCCGCTAACCACGCTAAACGCTAACTATTTCACTGTTCAGAGATGAGCATTATCAGCCTGTAGCCTGCGTGTTAAAACAAGCTACATGGGACAAACCTCTAGCTAATATTGCCCTGGCTTACCGGAACACTCAGAGATCCTCAGTGTAGTGCTGTCTGGCGACATTAGCCGCTATACGCGGCTAGCGCTAGTGGTTAGCTGCTAACGATAATATTGCGCTCGTTTAACTTTAAAATAACTTGTGTTTTAACAAATTACAGTTTTATTTAAAAGGACAACATGCAACACCCCTGTTCCTTACTAGTGTCGCATAATGCGCCTTATAATCCAGTGTGCCTTATGTATGAAAATAGACCAGAAAATGCATGTTTATTAATAGCCCCCCTTATAAAACCATGCCCAGAAATGGCGTCAACTCTGGGCTCAGAGGCATCTGGGATAGACCATCACACAGTGGAAACCTGGAATGTGTTGAGATAAAGCAGTTTTCCAGATCTCTTTTGGAAGAAATGGATGCCATGAGGGGAACCAGAAGACAGCATACAATAAAAATGTCTGTATACTGGCATGTGTGTGTGTGTGTGTGTGTGTGTGTGTGTGTTGGCATGTGTGTGAGAAAGATGATTTTGATCTCCTGTGCATCCTGAAATTTCATTTTCACAAACTAAAGTATCTCATCTGTGGGGATGTTGCTATGGAGACGGTGCACATGCCTGAAGCATCAGTAGGGGAGCTGATCCTCACTATATTATAAGATATAATAAGCTTCACATGTTCTCATGCTCTGTACAGGTGTGTGGATGAACATGTGTGGGAATGTTGTGTATGTTTATTTTTAATTTCAAGGTTAGGAGAAGAAATATAGAAATATATTCTGTATGCGTGTGTGTGTCTGGATTTAGTATGTTAATATGAAGAAACACAGGGCAAATGCTAATTTCAGGCTCATAATGAGAGTTTAGAAAGCCAATATGTGGAAATATAATTTAATCAAAGCCAGGGCTCATTTGCATTTCAATTTGCTCCTCTGTGAATATGTAGTAGCCAAGACGACTGAAAACTTCCAAAAGAAGTCCCTCTCTTCCTTTTATTCCTTTGTTCTCTGTTCACACACATTTTCTTTTCCCTCATCTCTCTCCTATTTGAGTTCAGATTAAAACTTGTCTTAGTAAAAACTGGAAATACAGTCCATCTCTTTTTGTATTACAACCATAGAGATGTAAAAAATTGTGCTGTATGTGTATTTTCCATTGACATATTTCTCATTTCACAAAAGCAATGCAAATTATAAAGTCTGATCAGGATTAGTGAGTGGAATTTCAGGCATATTGTCTAGAAGTAGTGTCAACCCTCAGGGTTCGAAAGCATCAGGGACGGATTATTCTACATTGATGAAACTATGAAGACCCTGCTTAAGGCAAATGCTATATAATACTCACAATACTCTTTGCTATCTTACACCCCATCAACAGTCTATTTAGTGAATAAATCAACACCAGTCAGTGTGGTGATTCGGTGGTTATGGTGTGCTATATACCGAACTACAAAAGCTAGTCTGTGTGGTAAAATTAGTGTAAACCTGCACTTAAGCCCAGGACAGGATTAGTTTCTCATGGGGACATCTGTAAAAAATATTTCACACTTCTACTCAGTGATACAGCTCTTGCGTCTGGACTGCAATAAAAAAAAAACAGGAGGACCAGTGAGTTTTTTTGCTTTCTCTGCCACTCGCTGTTGTGTTTACGTGGATCTCCCAAAGTGTAATTATGGTGCGTAAAGGTGGACAAATACCTATTTTATTAAACACAAGGTGACAAAACTCAGAGATATCCGTCTGGACGGGACTAAAATTATCTCACGACCATCTTATGACCTGTAATTTTCTCAGAGGATGTCTGAGAAAAACATGGTCATTCTGGTTTTGGTCCTTCATGGTCGTTCTGGATGGGAATAAAATCACAGAGGACCCCCCCCCATAAAAGAGAGACTATCCATCCAGATAGGGCTATAGTAAACTTTTATACTATAACTAAACCACAGTATGTTTGACCTAACCTACCCAACTGATGAAACTGAAGCTAGGTCCTCTTTTGTCTTATCCTCCAAGCATATCTCCTCAGTGTTGTTAGTCATGTAACATCTACTTATTTGCACTGAACTAAAACTCACATTTACAGTTCAACAAAATCACAGGCCAGGACAAATGATTCAAGTCAAAGAGAGGATGAAAATGAATGAAGAGAATCAGCGAATGGAGCGAAATATACGTCTTCATAATGCACTTGTTCTGTGAAAACTGGATATATGCCTGTTTATTTATTATAGCAATAAACACACCATGGAAGCAATAACACCTTATCGAACACTGCTGACATAGCCTATTTAATGCACTCTCTACCGCACACTCTGTCTCATAAAACACACACTCTTTTCATTATAAGATAGTGCTAAAACATCCCCATATGTTGGCATGCTTTTCAGTAGGTGTTTATGGTAGTGTAATGTTTAGACATTTACTGCTGCTGTTGGTTTTACTCAATATTGCGGATGTTTCTGTTATTCATTTTTTCATTTAATGGTTAAAGCAAATGAATATGTCCTCCTCTAATCTTTTTAATTTTCTTTTAAATCATTTTGTTTCAAATTTTTATCTAATTTTCTCCCAAATTTACACAGTGTCCCACTATCACTAGTGATGCCCCAACACAAGAAGAATGAAGACTAGCTCATGCCTCCTCTGATACATTTGAAGTCAACCACCACCTATTTTTGCACTGCTGCTGTTGACAGTGCACTCGGATGAAAGTGCAGCAACATGGTTCTGATACATCAGCTCACAGACGCCTTGTGCTGACTGACATAAACCTTTTGGAGTGATGTGAGGAGGGAGCGCCATCTACCCACCCAGAGAGAGCAAAGCCAATTGCTCTCTCAGGGCACCGGTATAGCAAGCTACATAAACAGGATTCGAACCAGCGACCACTTGGAGCCACTTGGACCCCTCAGAGCCCCCCCCTATTCTATTCTATTCTATTCTATTCTATTCCCTCTTTCCATTTGTTCCATGCAGTGTATGAAGCTTCCTAATGCTCATCTCCTGTTCCTGAAGAGCTCTTTTAAATCGTAATGCATAATGTCACCGTCAGACATGTTTAATTCAGCCACATCCTGTATCTGACACCACTGAATTACAGAACAGTCGCTGGAGTGATGAGGGCTTTTCTTGAATTACTGTTGAAAAAAAAAACAGGCATAGATATACTGTAGCTTTGAAAGTCTCATGTCATGGCAATCATAATTCACTGTGGAAAATCCAGTGAATGCTATCAGCTAATGTCAGTAGGCTTAATAGTAGATTCTGCACACAGAGCATTTTAAAGTTTGCAGTGTTCAACGACTTTAATTACACACACTCTTACACGCAAACACACTCACTCACTCACACACACATTCACTTCTCTCCTATCAGGAGGATCAGGCTGTGCTTTTTCCTACCGTGGGTGAACTACAGCGACAGAGAGCAGGCGAAGAGAGTAAAATGCTACGCTAACAAAATGTTCGCCGCTCAAATTCCACAATGGGCAGAAGTGGCTGCGCTTGCGTTATTCTGCCAAGCAGAACTGACTTTGATTGTGGCTGGCATTTCCCTGGGATGGATTTGCTTGTGACACGCGACAATGTGCTCACCTAATTACTTTTTTCTGTATCTTTTGTGTGTGTGTGTGTCTCTCTCTCCTTCTCTCTCTGTCTTTCTCTCCTCTCCCTATGTCTCTGTCTCTCTCTCTCTCTCTTTATCTATCTCTCTACAAATTGACATGCCAAAAGTCATGAGACAGGGTCTAGTTTCCTGTTCGATTACTTTTGACATGCCCTGTGGAAGCTAAAGAATGATGGTCTGACCTGTGGGATATGTGTTGGGCCTCCTGCATTCAACACAGATGTGATTTTTGCCACTTTGTCACTTGCCTGTTCGCACTGAGAATTCTAGACAATTCTTATACGATGTATTCCCAGATCACACGTCACACTATGGATCGATTAATGTTAAAATGCTGCGCCACTTCAGAAATGGAATGTCTCATCCATTTATTAACTAGTGTCATGTCCTGGCCCTGTTCTGTGTCTGTCCTGTTCTGTCTCTGTGTTTTTTTTTTTTATGGCTCTCTCTGTGGTTGTTTTAAGTTTCCTCCTTCATCCTTTAAGTGTTTTCACCTGTGCTTCATGTGTAGCTCCGCCCCCACGTTACCTGTCCTCGGGTGTTCCCAGTTTCCTTTCCTACCTTTTGTCTGTATTTATGGTCCTGTTTTATCTGTTTATATTGTCGGTTCTTTCACGTCTGTTCGCTTGTTGGTTTTCTACTCAGTGTATTCCTGCTATGTTTCTATGTTTTATTGTATTATTTCTCTTTATTTCTAGTTCTTTTTTGTTTCCTTCTTTATATTTTCAATAAATTGCTTGCATTTGCGTCTGCTCTCCGCAGCCTCTCCCTGCTTCAACCATGACACCCAGCTATACACTATATAGACAAGAGCATTGGAACACACCTCTTAATCTCCATCTTTTTTGTGTATTTAATTCCCATTGCCCCAGGTGTATAAAAATCTAATAAACTGAGTACCTAGCCATGCAGTTAGCCTTTATTTTTTGTGTGAAAGGACTGGTTATTTCTAAACAGCTCAAATCCACCCTAATACTGTAATAGGATGCCAAATAAGTTGGTTAAATATCTCCCTTCTAGATATTCCAAAATCAGCCCTCTGTGGTACTATGGAAAGGTGGAAAGTGTGAGGAAACAGCCCAAAGTTACAGAGCATGGTTGCCGAGTGCTGAAGTGCATAATGACTCGACTGTCCAAAACTGCAGCCCTAAAGAGAGGGGTTGGGTCTAAATACTGAAAAACTGGTAATACAGACAGCTGTGTTATAGTACAGATGGATACTGACCAAAAACATATAAAGAAAGCAACTCAAGTGCTTCTTGTGGCAAAGAAATGGGATATTCATAAAGGGCTGAGTCAGTCTCTTGTCCTTAGCCATGCTGAAAATGTTTTTTACATAGTCTCTAGCTCTAGTCTTCAAAACTAGAAATATCCTTGTAGAAGCAGCAACAAGCGTGCACTTAGAGAACACATATCAGAATAGATAGAATAACATCTTAGGAGCCTGTTCCAAATAGAAAGACCTTTTTTTATACAACCAAGCAATGCAGCGATAGCAAGAATGCAACCCATGTACACCCT